>NC_139706.1:48391280-48596280 GCF_964188405.1 Protomyctophum parallelum | reverse complement strand
ATTCTCACAAACGTATCACGCGGCGATGTGTTGTGATTTATTTTTATTTTTGGGTGCGCACAACCAAGTATAGCCTAGAATAAATCAGGCAGTATCGACCACAGTCAAACTTCCTTCCACTTTCCTATAGGCCAACACCCCCCCCCCATCTCACTCTATAGCAGCCCCCCCCCCCCTCCTCCAGTGGGTGTGTGTGTGTGTGTGTGTGTGTGTGTGTGTGTGTGTGTAGGGGGTTGGGCATAGCATTGAGGAGAGCAGGCCTTTAGCTAGCCTCCATAGGTCCTCCAGCTCAGCTGGAATCAGCCATATAGAAAAAGAACTCTCTCTCTCCTTCACTATGTTTTTCTTCATTCCCTTCCCCCCCTCACCATAAAGCCTCTCTCTCTCTCTCTCTCTCTCTCTCTCTCGGTCTTCAACTCATTAATGCTCCGTAATCTCTTATTGGACGCCGTGTGGGAGCCGCAGCTGGTTTAATGGGGTAAACTCGAGCTCACCACTCCAGCTACTAAATTGTTTGTTTGTGGATGAAGTAGATAAAAGTTTTGTTTACCGAGCCAAACTAACAGAGGGGTCTGTTGTTTACCTCGGACCACTAATGCTGTGGACATGTCACACTAATGGCATGTTCAGTTGTTCACAGTGTTGTCATCAGAAGATCCCCATGCACCCCCCCCCCCCCCCCCCCCGCGCGCACACACCCACGCACCCACCCCCACACGCATGCACACCCACGCACGCACGCATACATGCATGCACATCGGGGATGCATTATTTTAGAGGCCATGCACCCCCCTCCCCTTTCCCCGGGAAGCCAAGCCAGGGAATGTGATCTATTATAAGAAGCACAACAGTCATAACATGGCTGGATGAGGTGACCCTGACTCTTTAGGCATGGCCTATCATTACATCATAGTGGGGGTTGGATGCGTGCGCGCACACGCACACACACACACGCACACACGCACACACACACACACACACACACACACACACACACACACACACACACACACACACACACACAGTCACACACACACAATGAAGTAACCACTTGGTTGGGCCAAGACAAAGCTTTTCTCAAGGTTTTGTTTTCAGCTGAAGTCATGTAGCTAAGAGGGTTTACTTTAGACTCAGCTATAAGACCAGGCCTCTGGGCATACAGGTGCTTAACACACACACTGGTTGGTTCTTGTTCCTAAAGCTGGGGCAGTCGACTCAACAGTTAGTTGTCGTTTTTGCTGTTGTTGTGGTTTTTGTTTTGCAACAAACTGATCACTGATCAGTTTGTGGCCTATGTTGTTGTTGGCCCAGGCGGTGTTGAACACACCATGTTTTAGGAGTGTGTCTGTAAAGCCCAACGTACATCCGGGTGCGCAGCCACGCGGCACAGCTAGGCGTTGCCGCGCGGCAACGCCTGGAAAATAGAACGGTGGCGTATCGGAGCGTCAGGTGAGGCGTGAAACGCGCGTCGGACGGAGCCGGTGTGGGATAGGTTCATTGAAAATAACGGAGGCGGCTGTTTTGACGCGCGACGTTCGCAGACGGTGTGTGACAGACAGACAGGCAGGCAGGCAGACAGACAGACAGACAGACAGACAGACAGACAGACAGACAGACAGACAGACAGACAGACAGACAGACAGACAGACAGACAGACAGAGGCACAGAGTGTCAGGAGAAGTTGTCATGTCTCTGCTCAGGGGTGGAATCTTTGACACCTTCACTTTTAGAATCAAAGACTTTCTCCCTCAATTCAATTTAGGTTAGATTTATGGGCATGAGAAAACATACGTTTACATTATCGCCAGAGCCAGGTGTGAAATATAACAGTCAAAACTAAGACATGTTTATGCAATTACAAGGGACTAAACAAATGTGTAAACAGAGAGCTGTGTCTCATAGCAGCTTACCAAAACTAAATGAAAACAAAATGCATTTGCTGTTAGTTAGTTAGCTAGTGAAGCATTTGAAACAAACAGCGTATATAAAACCTTTTGAGACCAAAAGCAGCATGTTTTATGTATTTGAAATAGCACACACATACCGGCAGTAGGAGTTTTAGGGTAGTAGCAATTAAGGTATAGTTGCTCCGTTCATAGTATTAACTGGATTTGGCTCTCAGTTGATCTACAAGCAGGTTGGGCAACTGGCAGCCCGGGGGCCACCTTCACTTAATGTGGCCCTCAGGTTAATGTCAGAATACTGATAATATCGGTTTCAGCTGTTTACAATTCCACAACATGCAAACATGACCCGCTTTAATTACTTCAGTCTAAATTAGTAGCTCAGTGCTCAACACACGTATAATTAAAGGCATTTGAAATTACATAAAAATAATTAATTTTCAGGATTCCAATTCAAAAATAACAAAATATAATGCAAGATTTAAATTCAAATATAGCAAAAATAGCCAATCTACAAGCTCAAAACGCGTCGCAGAGCTTGTAGATCGGCTATCTTTGCTATACGACAGTAATATATGGCCCTTGGGCCCTCTCCATCGTCAAAGTTGCCCACCCCTGATCTACAGTATACCTGAAACATAAGAACAATTAGCCACATATTACTAACTAAGAATAAATATACTGACAATTTCGTCAACAAATAAAAACTAGACTAAAATGTTAGGAAGGGACTAGTGGACAAGAGATCCAGTATAAGTCATTTTACACTTGGTTGCATGAGTTGTGAGCTTGTAGATCGGCTATTTTCAGCAAGTGTAGAATAAGTAATTATGACGGCAACAAGGCCCGCAAAAATACATTTTAGTCGACTAAATCACCTGTAGATTTAGTCGACTAAAATCGTATGACATTTAGTCGACTAAAACTAGACTAACACTAATATATTCCAGGTGACTAAAATGTGACTAAAACTAAGTGAAAACTATTCAGGAGACTATACGACTAAAACTAAAACTAAAACTAAATTTGCTGCCAAAAACAACACTAGTGCTATATGCCGAGGAACAAATCCCACCCATTTGTTTATTATCATGAGCACCAATTATAATGAAGACAGCTTAGGTGTGTTTATTCTGACGTGACACCTGAGTTCATCTCACCTTGTTGTTATCTTATCAGTTTACCTCCATGTTTCCGTCTCATTCATTATGTGTGTCTCGCTGCCTTGTTTACCCGACTCCTGGTCATCTGGGATTCTCTTCCTGTTGGTCTCTCCCTTATTTGTCTACCTACTTATTCTCTATCTTAAGCTGTCAGTAATTCCTGTCTGTCTTTAACCATAAGCAGGTCAGGTGCTACTTTTCCACCATGCTTTAATTCAATAGCTTATGTAGGAGTTTCCCTTAAAGATCAACAGTTATCACACAGGGATGCCATTGCTGCATGTGAGCTCAAATTATATAGGCCTACAACTATTTGTGCATTTCATTGGTGATATTCATTGTACACATTATACATACATTATACTACAATTTGCAATGTTTGCAACACGAGCAAATATGTCAGCGTGAGGATCGGCCGATATTCTCTTGTGTGAAGTGAACTACTTAACTGAGTGCTTGCTTCTCCTGTCTTCAAGCAACTACTAGATTCAACATATTAATTGTATATGTGCCGCTAGCTGTTTGTTAGCATGAATGTAGTTAACCTGTGCCACCCTTAGAGTATATATGAATAGAGACGGCACCCGAGTTCTCCTTCCGTCCACTTGCATTGAGTTGCTCAAAAGCGCATGAGGCGATTTCACTCCTCCTTCCGGGTATAGGAACAGAGTGCATTCTGGGATGGATTTGCCCCAAACACATGAACACGCTGGCCGTTGACAATCAAGTACAAGAGAATGGCAGATTTATTGGCACGCGTGACAGTAACTTGTAACTTTAATTTTTGTATTAGAGGCAAACTAATAAACTAAACTAAACTGGTGCCGTTAAATATTATTATACTAAATACTATCATACTAAAAAAGATAAAGATCAGGGGAAAAGAGTCACATTTATTACAAGAACTTTTTACACTACAATAATGTTTCAAGTTTACACAAATAAACAGGCCAACGGCATAAACAATACTAGTTTGCCTCTTCTACAAAAATAAAAGTTGCTGTCTGTCGCTCGTTCCAAGCTGTCATTCTCTTGTATTATTTAACCTCGCGGCAGACTATCCAGCATGTATCCTCCACCTCGGAGGAAGCTCTGGTAAGGCAGTGTCGCTATAGGCCAATCAGAGGCAGGCGGGGCGTTACCATGGCTATGCTTGGACGTAGAATAGATATATGCTGTGCCACCATCAGCGTTCACTTTATGAGGAGATTCCACCCCCCCTGCCAGCCCCATATAGGCCTAAACACACTCCATACACTGGCTCAGCGAGTCTATGAGTGTTTTCCGTGCAAAACTAATGCTTGGAATGGATTCAGAATCATGAAAAACGTACCCCTGGTTTGACACGTCACATGATGCTACTTGAAGCACAGTGTTGTTTTCGTCGACTAAAACTAAGTCGAAAAATGTTCGTCGACTACCTTTTTTCACTGACGAAAACTAAATGGAAACTAAATGAAAACTAAGCCACGATGACTAAAACTAAGACTATATATACTGACAATTTCGTCGACAAATACAAACTAGACTAAAATGTTAGGAAGGGACTAGTGGACAAGAGATCCAGTATAAGTCATTTTACACTTGGTTGCATGCTGGAAATAGCCGATCTACAAGCTCACAACGCGTCGGTAAGTGTTTACACTTCAGCAAGTGTAAAAAAACACTCATTACGACGGCATCAAGACCCGCCTAAATACATTTTAGTCGACTAAATCAACTGTACATTTAGTCGACTAAAATCTTATGACATTTAGTCGACTAAAACTAGACTAAACACTAAGACATTCCAGGTGACTAAAATGTGACTAAAACTAAATGACGTTTCAGTCCAAAGACTATATATGACTAAAACTAAAATAGAAATTTGCTGCCAAAAACAACACTGTTGAAGCATAATGACATTTAGAACATGTTGCCTTATATTGGTTGTTGATGGGTCAAAAATGATCCTAGGGAGGTTGAATATAAACCCACCCCTTTTTCCCCCTCACTGTATATATGTTTCTTTTCCCTTCTCACCTCCTCTATGATAATTTCCTGTCTTGACTATATATAGCCTATAGTTGTGTAAATTCGTACGTCTCTAATTGTTTTGATGAATTGAAAATGGTGGGCCCTATTGTAAACAAGTGTAATGCATAATTATGGTATAGTCCACTCACAGTTAACAGTTGTTGTATTGAGTTGTACTTGAAATGTACTGTAATTCTGCAAACTGTTAATAAATCAATAAATCAATCAATCATTCAATCAAACCAATGTGGGATATGTTAGTAGACACCCTTACAAACACATTGGTGAAGATAATTCTTGGTAAGAAATGTATTCCCAGATTTGACATTATTATTAGAATATTCCCTGGCTATACTGGGGGGGGGGGCTTGTTCTTATTTCTACTCTTATGAAACCAAATGCTCACTTTCTGTTGCTGCTACTACAACAACACCTGAATTTCCCCCCAGGGGGCATAAATTAAAGTTCTGTCTGTCTGTCTGTCTGTCTGTCTGTCTGTCTGCCTGCCTGTCTGTCTGCCTGGCCTGCCTGTCTGTCTTATGTGCACAGCCACGTGACGCTGCAAACCAACCAGCCATGATCCCGCTGAATTTCTGATGTTGCATATCAGATCTCACCAACCCCTGTCACTCTCTCTCTCTCTGTCCCACGTTACTACAACAAACAAGAACACCTACTACGGCGCATCTGTTGTTGTGTGTTGAGATCAGATGATCCATCCACGCCTCACCCACACCCACCCACCCACCACCAAACCGCGGGACGAGGGGCGGGGCCTGAGCCACCAAACCGCGGGACGAGGGGCGGGGCCTCTGAGGAGTACTAGCATGGAAGTCCACTGATGCGTTTGTCTGAGAGCCAGCCAGCACCACGTGGTCGTGGGAGGGGAGGGGGCTTCCCAAGTTTTCCAATCCAATCCACAGCAGAGCACACACACACACATCTGTGAAAAGTTTTCTAATCCCCACTCTCAAGTCGTCGCAAGAAAGAAAGAAAGAAAGAAATCCCAAATGCCAGCCATTTAAGAATTGAGAGAAGCCAGTGCTGCCTGCCTGCCGTTGGTTGCTGCTGCTGGACTGGACTGGTTCTGGTTCTGGTGGAGAGAGGTGGTGACAGTCAGACAACACGACATCCTCCTTGACTTCCTTCCTTCCTTCCTAAAACTAGAAGATTATAAGATGCCGTCTTACCCGCACAGCCAGTTCGTGGACCTGGAGGAAATGATGTTGAAGGTAAAATTGAACTAAACTAAGCTTTAATTTAAGGAGAGATTGAAAGAAAAACCAACCGACAAGGAAAGTCAACCAAAAGTTTCTCGTAACTGTAGTATTAGTTAGTTGGTTTATAGTTACGACGGTCGCTTTCTCACTTCACTTTATAAGCACACTTTGATGCACTTTTTGGTATTAGCCCAACATTTATACATTTTCAATCTACGATAAAAAAAATGTCGATCATAAAAAAAAATCGATCATAAATAAATACGTCTTGGAAAATGTCAGAATCAATAAATTCATGATGGTCTAAAAATCTTGGGCTATACTTTTTGTACTTTTACTTCAAGCACACTTTGAATTCTGCACTTATGCTTGTAGCAGGGCAGGAGTGTTTCTCCATTGCTTGTATTGATACTTTTTTACTAAAGTTAAACACCTATAAACTGTATTATTATAAAGTATAGCATATACTCCCCCCCCCCCCCCTACCACTTGTTGTGGATCAGTTAACCCATTCTGACCTGAGATCAGATTAAAAAAAAATCTTCTATACATCCTGACATTTTTCTGAAAAAGCCATGTTTCTATGTCAGTATAGTTCTTCGAATTTTCAAAAAAAATAGCAGACCTACAAGCTCGTAGCGCGCCACGAGCTTGTAGATCTGCTATTTTTCAATAGCTAAAGCATAACATAATGCTACAGACAGACAGCCAGCAGCCAGCCTCATGCTGGTGGTGGTGGAGGAGGAGGCTAGATAAAGTTAGCTGAAACTCAGACCGTTCCTTCCTTCCTTCAAAACTTTTTTTTTTTTAAACCAGCCAGTTAACTTTAACTCATCGATGCATTATAACCGATAACCGTTAACTCCTCTCTCTCTTCGACATGGATTTCGGATCAAAAGACATCGTGATATTATAAGGTTGGTTCGGTGTTTCTGTTCAACAAGTGGGCGCGTTTTGGTGTCGCTTTGCTTTGTTGTTGTGATTCATTCCTCCACACACACACACACACACACACACACAACGGCAACGCGCCGCGGCCCAAACCGACCGACCCACACACTCACGTTCTATTCATTCATTTTTGTGCTTGTTGTTGTTGCCCAAGGTTAAGTAAAAGTTAGTTGATTGACTTAACGTTGTGTAAAAAAAAAAAAAGCCGTTTAAACGGGTGGGAAAAGTGGCGTCGGTTAAAACGTAGCTTTTTAAGCTAACTTTAGCGAGCATTCCGACACAAACACCACAAGGGACTTCCACATGTCAAACATGACACGATGCAGCTGCACAGTCTGTGCACGCTTTGCATCTTTCTCTCTGCGAGAAAGAAAGAAAGTCAGTCAGCAGCTTTTCGAGCGAGGCAGTAACTTTATTGCAGTTAATAGTGGGTCTTAAAAGTTATATTTGGTACCTTTTTTTTTGTTTTATTTGGACAATGTTGTTTTGATGAGTGACTGAGGAGCCACCATTAAAAAAAAAAAGGTACATTCTCAAACTTGCTTTTGTTGGCCTGGCTGATGCACACTTCTCTTCTCATAGCAGTTATAATGTTAACGGTTAATGCTATGGCACTATAGCATAGCAAAAACAATCGGGTTGGAAAGGGTCAGAACTATTATATTTAGGCTTGAAACATAACCTGCCTCAATTCTGTCACTACTTCTTGTCAAAATGTATAAACTCGTGTCTACAGTAACGGCCTACTATATGACCACCTGTGGGTTATATCCAACACAATAACTCTATGCCAGGAAGATAGCTTTGCGTTGTTGTGACTCACTGTGAGCTTGCTATGTACTATAGGGATGGTAGCCTAAGGGTCCATGTGGTTAAATCTGTCTATTTAGTGGACAAATGCTACATGAATTCCAAGGAACAAGCTGTTTTCTATAATAACTTGTTGAATTCTAAAAGGTCATTTTGTCTTGACCACAATGTTAAAAGTGTAATTTAGATACCTTGTTGTTTAGAGTAGACAGATGCTGTGTTGATGGTTCACAATGTACTGGATAGTGATTTTAAATTGTTGATAGTATATTGTGGACAAACGTGTCTGTGGCATGACTTGTCCATGTCCATACAGTGGTGGTCCCCAAACCTTTTCATGTCAGGGACCCTTAAATGGACACTAATTAGCCCACGGACCCCCATTTGTTATGCCAGTAACCCCCATAAGAGAAGATTTTTACGGCTCTAGCAGTGATTCTCATCCCGTTTAATTTCAAGGACCCCCTCCCAGTTTGACCTGCATTAGTCTACGGACCCCCATTTAACGGCGTTTCTATCTCTGGGACCCCAATTCATCTTTTAAAATCAATGTTAATTTAACTCTTGAGTGTACATTTGTAAACTTTCGGAGTTAGAGACCCATAGGGGTCCATTTGGTTCCAAACTATAATTTAGCTACTACTTTAGCTGGGGACCCCCTAGCACTCCCTCAGGGCTCAGGTACCCCTGGGGGTCTCCGGACCCCACTTTGGGAACTACTGCCATATACAGAACATGCATGCCCGGTGATGTAAATAGGGTTTCACTGTAATGGGTCCCGGGACCCAGAGGTGGTCTTTTAGATAGTCATATTTTGTCTTTTTTTTTTTTTTTTTTTTTTTTTTTTTTTTTTTTACAAATTCAACTCCCATTTCATCTAGTATCTAAATCTTCTAAAGAGTTATGCAAACAACAGTGCAAAGTGTAATGCAAACAAAGTAAAATGAAATAGTACAGTAGTGTGTCCATGGGACCCCCAGACAGGTCCATTTATCATTAATCTTTTGTGATTTTTGGGATGCACCCATTGCACCCTAAGCATCACTGCATGCCTAAAGACTGAGCCTGGACGAATCTGCCTGAGCCCCGTCTATTTTTAAACGCTTGGATTTTTATAATGGCCGGTGGATGATGTCAATCAATGTGACAATTCTTTTCACTGTCTCTTATAAGTGTCTATTACTGTCTTAAGTGAAGAAAAGTACAGAGATAGCCATGGAAATAATGATGATAATTTGTAATAATGATTACAAATTGCTCCATCGGCTTTCCTCTCAACTTTCCACTTAATCAAATGAAGTACAAAGGGTTGAGACCGTCCTAACCACTGGCACTTCTCTCCCTCTTTTAAAACACAGCCTGTGTTCTCCATCGTGTGTACTGGACTAGAATACTACTGTAAACACAGCCTGTGTTCTCCATCGTGTGTACTGGACTAGTATACTACTGTAAAACACAGCCTGTGTTCTCCATTGTGTGTACTGGACTAGTATACTACTGTAAACACAGCCTGTGTTCTCCATCGAGTGTACTGGACTAGTATACTACTGTAAACACAGCCTGTGTTCTCCATCGTGTGTACTAGACTAGTATACTACTGTATACACAGCCTGTGTTCTCCATCGAGTGTACTGGACTAGTATACTACTGTAAAACACAGCCTGTGTTCTCCATTGTGTGTACTGGACTAGTATACTACTGTAAACACAGCCTGTGTTCTCCATCGAGTGTACTGGACTAGTATACTACTGTAAAACACAGCCTGTGTTCTCCATCGTGTGTACTGGACTAGTATACTACTGTAAACACAGCCTGTGTTCTCCATCGTGTGTACTGGACTAGTATACTACTGTAAACACAGCCTGTGTTCTCCATCGAGTGTACTGGACTAGTATACTACTGTAGACAGCCTGTGTACTGGACTAGTATACTACAGGAAAATGTCTTATCACAAGCCGGCATGTTGACGCTTGCTTTAACTGTGATCCTAGTTTTACTGAGGCACTACAGACTACACTGTCTGCATTTGATGTGTATACATGGCATCATTGGCATGCTTGACTTGCTTATTGTAAATTGCTCTGGATAAAGTGCTAAACCCCCTAAATTGTAAAATGTATTTTCTGTTTTCTCTCTAACAGCAGCTACTGAGTCTGGAGCTGAGGGAGCAGAACGTGCCGCCGCCCTCTCCCAGCATGGTGACGAGAACGCCGAGCTACAACGGTCAGCCGCGCCACCCCGCCGCCGCGCTCTTCTCGTCCTCGTCTTCGTCTCTCTCCTCCGTCTCCCACCTGTCCGCGGACCAGTCGGACAGCATGTTCCTGGCCTCCAGCCTGCTGGGGCAGCAACAGCAACAGCAGCAGCCAGCCAGTCCCCAAACGCCCCGGCAGCAGCGCCCCTTGTCGGCCCAATGGCGAAAGCCCGACTTCTGGGCCGGCCGGTCCCTCAGCATGGTGGAGACCTCCACCACCAGCGGCGGTGTGGGCGGTGGCGTCGCCGCGTCCGACCTGGGCTGGCCCTGCGGCGTGGGCGACGACGCCCTCTTCTCCCAGTCCACCAATCCCATCGCGGCGCTGGGCGCGGGCTCCTCCCTGTCGTCGTCCTCCCTCGCCTCGCAGTTCTCCTCGGCCTCGTCGTCCACCTCCTCGTCGTCCTCGCGCTACAAGACGGAGCTCTGCCGCACGTTCGCCGAGAGCGGCACCTGCAAGTACGGCGGCAAGTGCCAGTTCGCCCACGGCTACGACGAGCTGCGGGACCTGAGCCGGCACCCCAAGTACAAGACGGAGCCGTGCCGCACGTTCCACACCATCGGCTTCTGCCCCTACGGCATCCGCTGCCACTTTGTCCACAACGACGAGGAGCAGGAGGACGAGAACTCCTCCTCCTCGTCCCCCATGATGTGCGGCGGTCCTCCGCCCCTGCCCGGCGGCACCATGTCGTTCCCGGTTCCCGGTTCGTTCCCGCCCGGCTCATTCCGTCCCCGCAGGCCCCCTCTGCTCCGGCAGAGTTTCAGCTTCGCCGGATTCCCCTCCCCTCCGCCGCCGCAGATGCTCCAGCCCACCGCCCCGCGCGCCCCGTCCTTCTCCTCCCGCTCGCCCTCCGTCTCGCCCACGTCCTGCGCCGACATCACGGAGCTCCTCGCCCGCGCCCTGCTGGGCATGGACGGCAACTTCGAGGCCTCGCCCGCCCTGCACTCCCAACAACACCACCACCACCACCACGCCGCGTCCCAGCAGCTGACCTGCCCGCTGCTGGAGCCGCTGCCTCCCCGCTTCCTGCCTTCCCCCGACTCGGGCTGCTCGCTGCTGGGCCTGTCCCCGGGCACCTCCCCGCCGCCGCCCCTGAGGCTGAGTCCCGGGGCTCCTCCGGGGGCGGGGGCGTACGCGGCGGCGACGGGACCCCTCATGGGCGCCCGCTCCCTCTCCCACACCTCCCTGAACGACGGGGATCACGACGGCGGCAGCGGGAGCTCGGACAGTTCGCTCAGCAGCTCGGAGTCCGCCAGGCGCCTGGCCGTGTTCAGTCAGCTCTCGGTCCCCGGCGAGGACGCTACTGGGTTCTGCCTGTAAAAAAAGGTTCAGAGATGGGACACGCCATTTAGCCTGGATAACCCTCCATTCATTAGACATTCACACAGCCCCCCCTGGGCTGGCACGGGACGGTCCAGGCAAGATGCCTGTGGGTGTAAATAAAGACTAGCTGTATCATTGCCTGTGTTGTTGTGCTCATCGGGGAGCCGAGAACAAAATTGGGACCATAGAGATTTCACATGTTCTGTGACGGAAACCCAAACTGTGAACCGCTGATGAGAGATGATGATGACACAGTGTTTTTTTTTGCGGGAGAGTTCGCGAAGTGTTTATCAAAGAAAAAAGCCTTATCAACAAAGATAAAGTAGTTCTGGCAGTATTGTATAATAAGACAGTGTTGTAGCTGGGCAGAGATTGTGTCGAGATATTATTATAGTAGGTTGGAGATGCCTCTCTCTTTATCAGGACAAAGATTTAGTAAGAAATCAAATGGTATATGAAGACAGATTATTGTAGTAGACAAAGATTGTAATCACAGTGTGATTGGGCCCCCCCTGTGCCTCCTAGTTTGAATCCAACCACACCCCAGTCACACTGAGAGAAATTGTGAAATCATCTGAAGACTGTGACAAAAGCCAAAGATGTAAAGCTGTACCCTTTTCGCCAAGCCCACAGCCTTAGACTACGGTTAGAGAAACGCACAATGTAACTTTTTTCTTTCCTTATATTTTATTCTGACATTGTTTATTTTCCCCTTCAAAATTAACTTTACACAGCAATTTTCTTTTGATAAGCTGGACATTTTCTTGTATATCTTTTATTACATAACTGTACTAATGTAATGGCAAATGATGGTGTCACAACGCCAAAGTGTTGATACAGACTTTTGAGTACAGTTAGTCAAATGCACAATGACTTATTTTTGCCTCCTTTTTCCATTTAACTTAACTCGGCAATCTGTGATACCAGTAACTAGTAAGCTGTTTTGTTTTTGCACAACTGTACTGTTGGTGAATGACTGTTGCGTGACCAAATTGGCAACCTTTTTCTTTCCAAAAACAAGCCTTAGACTACAGTTAGACAAATGCACAATGTGAGTATTATTATTTTTTTGTCTTTCACAGCATTTATTTTCTTTTTTTTAAGCTGGTGAACTTTTTTTATTCCAGAACTTTACTAATGTATTGTGAACGACCAAAATTGACATTTCAAACCCCCAACAACGTCAAAGTCATTCAATGGAGCTTTAATTGGCGTTCGATTAGCCTTAAAGATGTTTTTTTAGGTTGAAGTGGCCTCAGGTGATGTGCCTTGAACCTAAACGTTGGGAGTTTTAAACAAAGTGCCTGAAGTGTAATTTAAGCAGGCTCGGTGACCGTGTTTGTTCTGAGATGATTAGGTCTGGTTCTTCCAGAGTCATCTCTCTCCTAATTCATACTTTGTCGTACGATGGCGCGCGCGGAAATAGCAGACGTACAAGCAGACTGCGAGCCTACATTGTGAGTTTGTAGGGCGGCCATTGGCACGGATCGCCGTTGAGCGACAATTGAGCATAAATTAGGCTTCGAAAAGGAAGCTGGTAAACTTGTAGTGTTGTGTTCTCCTGGGTTTTAACGGTGTGTGTGTGTGTGTGTGCGTGTTGACAGGCCCAATAGAGGTCCTCTAGTAGTTTTTTTGTTTTGTTTTTGTTTTTCTATTCCATGTTTGGGTTAAAACCGTCTCCAAACTGAAAAACCAAATCACCAACCCCTTTACGCAGCAGAATCCTTGACGGCAAAGTGTCACTTTTTTCTAACACTAAATGTTGTCCTTTTTTCTCTACTAACTAGACCAGAGTTCCATAAAACTGGGAAGGTTTACAAGTCAGATGGGGTTGATGAATATAATTTTTTGTCCTTTTCTTTTCTTTTTTTAAAAATTGCCAGGCACTTGGACGGTCTTGATCACAAGCGTTTCTTTTCTAAAGCCAAGTGCCCCGGTCTTACTGAAACAGACTCCAGACTACTGTAGTACTTTAGGATACTGTAGTACTTTGTTAGGATACTGTAGTACTTTAGGATACTGCGGTAGTCGGAGAATGTACCTTTATATAGCGATGTTAGAAGTTATGTAGTTGTGTGTGTTATTTGACTTTAGTTGGTGCTGAGAAAGAGAGATGTGCTCTGCTGTTTATTTAGTGGTCTCATCGACATGTTTCAGGACGTTCGTCAAAAAGTGTTTTTTTGTAGGGGATAATCTTTAGTAACTTAATTTTGTTTAGTAAATTAATTTGTTTAATTTATTTTAACATATTTATAGAGGACTTTGGGCTGTTTGATGTTTGTATCAAGTTTAATATATTTGATATTTCCTCTTGCGTGTTTTGTAACGGAAATAAACTTTTTTTCTTAAACTGATTTGCTGGTTTGTTTTTTCCTGTGCTGATATTTGGGTCTCATTTAGTTCTGTTCATACCGGGTAGCACACTGTTCATACCGGGTAGCACACTGTTCATACCGGGTAGCACACTGTTCATACCGGGTAGCACACTGTTCATACCGGGTAGCACACTGGGCAAGACCTACGCTGTAGAGAAGTTGTTCCCATACGTTTTCGACGACCCCCAAATTGACAGCAAATACCCCGAGGACCCCATTTGTAAAGGTAAGCCAGGGACACCATGAGAGATTTTTATTACGGCTCTAGCAGCGATTCTTCATTTGGACATGCATTAGTCTACGGTCCCCCATTTTTAATGGCATTTTTATGCCGGGACCCCAATTTATATCGTAAAATCTAAGTTGATTTAACTCAAGAGTGTACAAATGCCATTTGGTTCCATTTGTACACTCTTGTGTTACAGACCCATTAAGGTCCATTTGGTTCTTAACTACCATTTAGCTGGAGCCCCTGGAACTCACTCAAGGACCCATGGGGGTCCCCGGACCCCCACTGTGTACTAGAGTGTTTTGGCGGAAGTTGAGGCTTTACATTCTTACATTCTCCGTGAATTGAAACAAGAACTGCATCTGACGGATGTTCTGGCCGCCTCGACACTTTCACCGAGTGCCTGACACTCTCTGCCTTAGGTTGTGACCAGGCTTTTCTCTCAGTCTTATAGGTTGTGACCAGGCTTTTCTCTCTATCTTATAGGTTGTGACCAGGCTTTTCTCTCTGCCTTAGGTTGTGACCAGGCTTTTCTCTCTGCCTTAGGTTGTGACCAGGCTTTTCTCTCTGTCTTATAGGTTGTGACCAGGCTTTTCCCTCTGCCTTAGGTTGTGACCAGGCTTTTCTCTCTGTCTTATAGGTTGTGACCAGGCTTTTCTCTGTCTTAGGTTGTGACCAGGCTTTTCTCTGTCTTAGGTTGTGACCAGGCTTTTCTCTCTACCTTAGGTTGTGACCAGGCTTTTCTCTGTCTTATAGGTTGTGACCAGGCTTTTCTCTCTGTCTTATAGGTTGTGACCAGGCTTTTCTCTGTCTTAGGTTGTGACCAGGCTTTTCTCTGTCTTAGGTTGTGACCAGGCTTTTCTCTGTCTTATAGGTTGTGACCAGGCTTTTCTCTCTGTCTTATCTTATAGGTTGTGACCAGGCTTTTCTCTCTGTCTTATAGGTTGTGACCAGGCTTTTCTCTCTGCCTTAGGTTGTGACCAGGCTTTTCTCTCTGTCTTATAGGTTGTGACCAGGCTTTTCTCTCTGTCTTATAGGTTGTGACCAGGCTTTTCTCTCAGTCTTATAGGTTGTGACCAGGCTTTTCTC
The DNA here is from genome assembly GCF_964188405.1 of Protomyctophum parallelum. NCBI lineage: Eukaryota > Metazoa > Chordata > Actinopteri > Myctophiformes > Myctophidae > Protomyctophum > Protomyctophum parallelum. Next base: position 48,580,951 of record NC_139706.1, on the reverse strand, counting down.
TCTGCCTTAGGTTGTGACCAGGCTTTTCTCTCAGTCTTATAGGTTGTGACCAGGCTTTTCTCTGTCTTATAGGTTGTGACCAGGCGTTTCTCTGTCTTAGGTTCTGACCAGGCTTTTCTCTCTGCCTTAGGTTGTGACCAGGCTTTTCTCTCTGCCTTAGGTTGTGACCAGGCTTTTCTCTGTCTTATAGGTTGTGACCAGGCTTTTCTCTCTGTCTTATCTTATAGGTTGTGACCAGGCTTTTCTCTCTGCCTTAGGTTGTGACCAGGCTTTTCTCTGTCTTATAGGTTGTGACCAGGCTTTTCTCTCTGTCTTATAGGTTGTGACCAGGCTTTTCTCTCTGTCTTATAGGTTGTGACCAGGCTTTTCTCTGTCTTAGGTTCTGACCAGGCTTTTCTCTCTGTCTTATAGGTTGTGACCAGGCTTTTCTCTCTGCCTTAGGTTGTGACCAGGCTTTTCTCTCTGTCTTATAGGTTGTGACCAGGCGTTTCTCTCTGCCTTAGGTTAACTTGTGACCAGGCTTTCCTCTTCGCAGATGATGAGCGAGGCTGGGGCCGAGGCTACTCTAGTTGGGTCTGACGGAAATGTTGAATCCAATAATACATGGACTCTGGGAGCTTAAAGAATACGGTGAGCGGACATCCTACCTTCTTTCTGTATGTATACGTTTTTTGTTCAGCACCCGTCATTTCTTTTCTGAGAGATTTTACTCTAGCCCATTTTGGGGGGGAACCCCTTTTGGTGTTTTAAGCATTATGTTATACTTTAGCTATTGAAAAATAGAAGATCTACAAGCTCATGAGATTGTAGATCTGCTATTTTTTAAGCATCGTGAACATGTGGCGCAAATCTTTGAATATTCTTTCAGAGTGAACGTTTTTTAACTCAAATCTTTGCTTCTGGGAGGGTCCCTGGAACAACATATTTTCAGATAGGGGTCCGCAGCCAAATACAGATAATTCTGGGGGTCCTTGACATGAAAAAGGTTGAGCACCACATGAGTTTTTCAGAAAACTGTCAGGATTTAGAAGACGTTAGAAGATTTGTAGAATCATCTCGGGTCTAAATGGGCTAGTAGTCTCTAGTTTTAAAAATCGCTCCAGTCTACGTCACAAGTTGCTGAGTTAAACTAGTTAAACTTGGCAGTTAGTGCTAGGTGTGAACGCTCCCTATAAAAACTAAAATATAACTCTGGTGTATGTATACACATTCCTATACACGTTATTGCCTCACATTGTGAATCCAAATGGTCGTTATGTAATACACTGACTATTATGTACCCTGTCATACATTACACACCCCATTATGTCTTGATTTGCATGAATTGTGGCAATACATTTAATTGGAACCTTGTATTGAGATTGGGTGACAGGAATACCTGTGATTTAAACTGTTGGATAAAGTACTATAGCAATTTGTTTTAGGTAAAAGTATCATTACTGAGGCCTGGGCCGTGGCTCAGCGGTCCAGGCACCTTGGCTGGTAAATCCAGTCTGGCAGTGTGCCGCGGGTTCGACTCCCGATCCCGACAAACCTTTACTCCCCCCTCATCTCTCTCCCCATTTCCTGTCAGCCTACTGTCTGTCCCTCCATAAAAGAATTAATAAAATAAAGGCCGAAGCCGCAAAAAAAAAAAAAACGTCTCAATACTCCAATGTAGAAATGCCATTAACCAATTCTGACCTGAGATCAGATTCATATGAGGTTTCCACTGGACACACACTGCATGGTCTGATTAACCCATTCTGACCTGAGATCAGATTCTAAAAATGTCAGTCGTTCTTCTGGCGCGATATGAGCTTGTAGATCTGCTATTTTTCAATAGCTAAAGCATACGTAACATGATGCCAACACCAAAATGGGTGCCCGGTCAGAATGGGTTGAAAGTATAAGTCTGGAAGTAGAAATGTACTTAAGTAAAAGTACAAAAGTATTGGTATGTCCCGTTGCACAAGTTTTCAAATGCATACGTTTTTCAAATGCTTGTAGACTAAAACATAACATAATGATAATGTACAGTTTGTGTCCATTGTTTATTCTGCATTCCAGCCACGACGGAACCACCATTTGACGAGATATTGTTGTTGTTCTTGCATATGTTTTTTTTTTGCAATTCCATGCTGTACTGATGTTGGTATACCGTTAGGAGATAAAAATAACAATTATTCTACATGCTATAATTCTGTTGACTTTCCTGTAAATTAAGTAATGCACATGATTAACAATAATGTAACTCTTCAGAGAGCGTCGAATGAAACCAACGGGTCCATTTAGGTTTCATTTGACGCTCTCAAGCGTTAAAGGAGAATTCCATGCTAGAATGCCTTCTTATCTTTCTTACCTTTCTTTGTAGTTGTTACGTCCCCACCAAAGAGGTCCAGGTGTTTTTTTGTGCAAAAACTCCTTATTGACTATTTTCCCTACCATAAGCCCTCAATGAATTGCATTGCATTGAATGGGAATTGAATGGGGCTATGGGGTGTTATGCTAGTTCGCTTATTTCCATCGAAAGAAATAGTAAAGTGAGCCGCTTGGGATATTATTTACATTATGAAGAGAGGATATATACAAAGAAATTATAATTTTAGCGATGGAAATAAGCGAATTAGCACAACACCCCATAGCCCCATTCAATTCTCATTCAATTCAATGCAATTAATTTAGGGCTTATAATAGGGGAAATATAGCCAATAAGGAGCTTTTGCACAAAATAACACCTGGACCTCTTTGGTGGGGACGTAACGACTACAAAGAAAGGTAAGAAAGCCTTTTAGTATGGAATTCTCCTTTAAGGATCTATAAGGGTCCATTTGGTTACCGACTCTCCAGCATAATTTAGCGGGGGGACCACCTGGAAACCCCCCTCGAGGACCACTGGTGGTCCCCGGACCACTGGTTTAGAGCCACTGACCACTGGTGGTCCCCGGACCACTGGTTGAGAGCCACTGACCACTGATGGTCCCCGGACCACTGGTTGAGAGCCACTGACCACTGGTGGTCCCCGGACCACTGGTGGTCCCCGGACCACTGGTTGAGAGCCACGGACCACTGGTGGTCCCCGGACCACTGGTTGAGAGCCACTGACCACTGGTGGTCCCCGGACCACTGGTTGAGAGCCACGGACCACTGGTGGTCCCCGGACCACTGGTTGAGAGAGCCAATAACTGACCTATAATGACATGCCTAACGTAGTGATGCCAGGTTGAGAGTAGCTAAGCTGCAAACACACACACACATACACACACACACACACACACACACACACACACACACACACACACACACACACACACACACACACACACCCCCCAGTGAGTGTCCACCGAAGCGTGGCCCTCCACTTGTGTTGCCATGGCGATGAGATTTCATATGGAGATAAGAAGTCCTTTGTTTGGGGGGATTTGGGGGGATTCCCCCAGCCTTCTTCTTCCACCGTCCTCCATCCATACATCCATGTTCTGGCTTTCATCCGTCCATCATTATGCCTTCATCCTCATTGTTTCTCCTTCAATTACCCCCCCCCCCCCCTCCCCCCCAGGCCCCTCCTTTCCCACTGTAAGTCCAGCTGAAGGCCCCTGAAGCAGTATACGCTCTAATGTCATTATGCAAATGCCCTCAAGTCGACTATTCAACTGAGTAAATCCACTAATGGCTGACCTTGTTGGTACTATAGTAGTTGATAAGAAAACTAAACTAAACTATTTTCCCGGCCTATATACCAGTGTTGTTTTCGTCGACTAAAACTAAGACGAAAAATGTTCGTCGACTACCTTTTTTCACTGACGAAAAGTAAATGGAAACTAAATGAAGAATAAGATATGATGACTAAAACTAAGACTACATATATTGACAATTTCGTCAACAGATAAAAACTAGACTAAAATGCTAGGAAGGGACTAGTGGACAAGAGATCCAGTATAAGTCATTTTGCACATGGTTGCATGCTGAAAATAGCTGATCTACAAGCTCACAAGCTCTCGTTGTGAGCTTGTAGATCGGCTATTTTCAGCAAGTGTAAAAACACTCATTAAGACGGCATCAAGACCCGCCAAAATACATTTTAGTCAACTAAATCAACTGTAGATTTAGTCGACTAAAATCTTATGACATTTAGTCGACTAAAACTAGACTAACACTAAGACTTCCCAGGTGACTAAAATGTGACTAAAACTAAATGAAGTTTCAGTCCAAAGACTATGACTAAACTAAAATAGAAATTTGCTGCCAAAAACAACACTGCTATATACCGGTACAACGTTTTTGTATATAGGCCTCAAGATCAGATAGAATGCTACATTATAGTCAACGATGTACACAGTTTTTAAATGTACAAAAAAAAGGAGAAAAAAAAAGAAAAGCTTTTTTTTTTACATAATAGGTTTGACCTGAGACCAGATTCTATAAATGTCTTCTACCTCCTGACAGTTTTCAGAAAAAGCTATGTTTCTATGTCAGTCGTTCTTCGATTTTTTTCAAAAATAGCAGATCTACAAGCTCGTAGCGCGCCACTCGGTGGCGCGCTATGAGCTTGTAGATCCGCTATTTTTCAACAGCTAAAGCATAACATGATGCTAACACCAAAAGGGGTCCCCGCCTAAAATGGGAGTTAAACAACTAGTCTACTAGTAAACTAGGCAACTAGTCAACTAGTTAAAAAGCCCTTCACATGCTCTCTCGTTGTTGTTGCCGAGCCACAGGTGTAAATACTAACTTATTCTTACGACCACTTTAACCCTCTATATTTGTAGTAAAACGGACCTTATTGTATACCGGTACTTTACCTGATGATTTTCATTTATATTTTGCTACTTTATACTTCTTCCCTAACATCATCAGAGGTATTGTTTACTCAATTACTTTGGTGGTGTAAGTATACATGCTGGTGTCAATATGTAGGCTACATACTTTTACTCAAGTAACATTTTGAACAGGTCTACTGGACTTTGTACTCTGTAACAGAGTATTTTTTTTACATTGTGGTATTGCTAGTAAAAGAAAACTCAAGTAAAACATCTGGGTCTTCCAGTCGGCTTCTACAACAGGATTTAAATACCCCAATTATTATTATTATTTAAACTTTAACCCATTTTGCGTGGGAACCCATTTTGGTGTTAGCATTATGTTATGCTTTAGCTTTTGAAAAATAGCAGATCTACAAGCTCGTAGCGCGCCACCGAGTGGCGCGCTACGAGCTTGTAGGTCTGCTATTTTTCAAAATCGAAGAACGACTGACATTTTTTAGAATCTGATCTCAGGTCAGAATGGGTTAATCAGACCAGTGTGAGTCCAGTGGAAACCTCGTATGAATCTGATCTCAGGTCAGAATGGATTAATGCGTAACACCTGTTGCTTTCGTGTAAAACCAGGCACCATAAAGGGCCCGAAATCAGAAAGTCACCTGACTCTCCTCCACGCGTTTACAATTCAAATGTAAAGTGAGTATATGTTTGATGCGAATATACATTTTCAGATTTCTTTTCCCTCCAGTTATTCTGCTATAAACCACCTAACTCCAGTGTTGTTTTCGTCGACTAAAACCAAGACGAAAAAAGTTCGTCGACTACCTTTTTTCACTAACGAAAACTAAATGGAAACTAAGCTAAGATGACTAAAACTAAGACTAAATATACTGACAATTTCGTCGACAAATAAAAACTAGACTAAAATGTTAGGAAGGGACTAGTGGACACGAGATCCAGTATAAGTCATTTTACACTTGTTTGCATGCTGAAAATAGCAGATCTACAAGCTCACAACGCGTCACAGCGCGACGCGTTGTCAGCTTGTAGATCTGTTATTTTCAGCATATGTAAAATCTGCCATTACGACGGCATCAAGGCCCGCCAAAATGCATTTTAGTCGACTAAATCAACTGTAGATTTAGTCGACTAAAATCTCATGACATTTAGTCGACTCAAACTAGACCAGCACTAAAACATTCCGGGTGACTAAAATGTGACAAAAACTAAATTAACACTATTCCAAAGACTATGACTAAAACTAAAATAGAAACTTGCTGCCAAAAACAACACTGCCTAACTCCCACATCTTTCAGGAAATGAAGAAAACCTTATATTTGGAAAACAAAATCTGCCTCATCAAAGTTGGCGTTGTGACTTGACTTTTATACTTGTGTCAATGTCTTGCAGGAGAGGGGGAGAAGTGGTGGAGTTAGCTGCTATAACAGGAGAGGGGGAGAAGTGGTGGAGTTAGCTGCTATAACAGGAGAGGGGGAGAAGTGGTGGAGTTAGCTGCTATAACAGCCTGAGGGTCCAATGGAGTTAAGAGGTTTTGCTTTGCTTTTTTTACTACTTTCCATTGGCTTAATATCCTTTTAACCAACACACTGACGTCTAACGGTAAATCAATAGCACTGATTTATGTGAAAAGAAAAGAAAAGAAAAGCTAAAAGAATTACAAAAAAATCGAAAACCTAAAAAATGCATGGAAGCTATAAAGAGCAAACTAAAAGCTAATAATTATCTGAGAGAAAGTCAACAAGGAACTAAACATGGTCCACGGTATAATCCATAAACCTCATGCAGTGCTAGAAGTTATCCATTTGTAACTGACAGCTGACAAATGTTACCAAATGGACCCTTACGGCTAAGCCTTGGGTCCAAATGGACCCTTTTGGTGACCTTTGGAGTCAATTGAACACAGACAACTTTATATTGCACCTTTCCTCATTGCTCAACCATTGATTTGTAGCTGTAACAAAATACTAATGCTGGTATGCACGCACGCACGCACACACACACACACATACACATAACACACACACACACACACACACACACACACACACAGACCGACCATTGTCTTGTAGTCACTTTTACAATTAAACGGGTTGGCTGGGAAAGGGTTAATGGCATGTTTCTGTTTGCGAGTGCTGCTGTGTGCATGTGAATGCAAGCACGTGTGTAAGTGTCTGTGTCTCTGTGTGCGCGTGTGTGCGTGTGTGTGTGTGTGTGTGTGCGTGCGTGTGTGCGTGCGTGCACGGTGTATTGTTTCTCATAGACATTCTCCCACAGTCCCTGCCCTGTGGGACAGAGGTAAGACAGGCAGATGGCTGCATTCAGCTCTGCTATGGGTCAACATATGGTCCCCAGAGAGTGTGAGTGTGTGTGTGTGTGTGTGTGTGTGTGTGTGTGTGTGTGTGTGTGTGTGTGTGTGTGTGTGTGTGTGTGTGTGTGTGTGTGTGTGTGTGTGTGTGTGTGTGTGTGTGTGTGTGTGTGTGTGTGTGTGTGTGTGTGTGTGTGTGTGTGTGTGTGTGTGTGTGTGTGTGTGTGAGAGAGAGAGTTTATTGCTCTGTGAAGGATGAAAGGATAGGAAAAGGAGTATGAACAAAGTGACAAGAAGTTATCTGAGTTAAGAAACTCGACTGAGGAGAGGAGAGACTGGAGGGACCCTTTAATAGGTCCATTTGGGACACATTGGGGTGCATTTCTACATTCTTAAAGCATTCTGACCTGAGATCAGATTCATACGAGGTTTCCACTGGACACACACTGGTCTGATGAACCCATTCTGACCTGAGATCAGATTCTAAAAATGTCAGTCGCTCTTCGATTTTTCAAAAATAGCAGACCTACAAGCTCATATCGCGCCACTCGGTGGCGCGATATGAGCTTGTAGATCTGCTATTTTTAAATAGCTAAAGCATAACATGATGCTGACACCAAAATGGGTGCCCGTTCAGAATGGTTAAAGCATTACAATATGAGGATTAATTTGACTCGTATGAATCTTAACCTGTGACGAGAAATGGCGAGGAGTGGTTTTACGGGAATGATGAATTAGTGAATGAAACATAAAGTGCTGTGTGTGTGGTGTCAACGCGTCGTACTGTCTGTCGTACATTGCGAGCTTGTAGATCGGCTATTTTTGGTGCGTGACACTAGTCTAATTATAAATTCAGTTTAAGATAATTAATTCTCCGAGATCTCCCTTAAGGGTCCAGCATGGATGGATAGATAGTACCTTTCAGCCTATTGACATTAAAGGAGCAGTTTGATGCAACGGAATGAGAAAGATTTCCCTAAACGATTACTAACGCAATACATTATTTCAACAGGCTAGCCCCCCCCCCAATCCCTTTTATAACAATTTGACCAACACCAAAACGGGTTCCCCGATCAAAATTGAAATTAAACGACGATAATTAGCATTCATTTCATGCCGTTGCGTCGGGTGGGGGGGGGGGGGGGGGGGGGGGGAGAAAAAAAAAGTCCCATCTAAAAAAAAGCAAGCAAATGTAAGTGAGTGACTTTGCAAAGAACAACCCCAGGGCCCTGCAGAATACCGGAAGACTCGCCCCGGTGCTTGCCCGTTTTTCCTCCCGGAATTGTCACCAGTGAGGGGGATAACTTTGTAATATGCTATTGGCTGTTTGTATTCTTTTTGGAAGAATATAAAAAGATACTCCTGTAGAAAGGCTATATTATATTACTTATATTGACCCTATAAACAATTTAGTATTCTTTAGTATTATGTAAGGTTTTGCCCACTCAAACGGTACCTCGTCAGATAATCCCCACATATCCTACAACAACTTCTGTGAACAGACTTCACTGTAGTAGCTTTTCATAAATTATATTTGTACTTAGGCTGTTAACTATACTATAAACTATAACTATAAACTGAAAGTTTATAGTTAGAGAAATTCAAAGTCCAGCCGTCTGCTGTCCAGCCTCTCCCACCAACCCCTCACATTGGGGACATTTCTGGGAGGAAAAACAGAAACGGGGTGAGTCTTCTTGTTACCCGAAGAACAACCCCAGGGCCCACAGATAGATGAATGGCACGTTAGCTGTCACCTTCCCGGCCGGGCACGGCCACACAAAAGAACTGAATAATATAGTAGAGGGAATCTAACTGTGTGCGGAGAGAGAGAGACTGTTACTGAATCGTAATGAGTCATCTATTAGAGAGAGAATTGATGCCAGCGTTGTCCCTTTATATATACCATCCTGAACGGGAACCCATTTTGGTGTTATAGCATCATGTTATTGCTTTAGCTATTGAAAAATAGCAGATCTACAAGCTCGTAGCGCGCCACTCGGTGTAGGTCTGCTATTTTTGAAAAAAATCGAAGAACGACTGACATTTTTTTTTAAATCTGATCTCAGGTCAGAATGGGTTAATCAGACCAGTGTGTGTGTGTGTGTCCAGTGGAAACCTTGTATGAATCTGATCTCAGGTCAGAATGGGTTATATACCCCCCCCCCCCCCCCCCCCACCACCACCTACACCTCTCCTACCATTCCTGCTCTCAATAATAACCCACCTCCCCTCCCCTCCCCCCATACACCCTCCTCCCCCTCCCTCTTGCTGAGGGTCTATTGGTGACATTGTGATGCAGGACAGAGGAAGAGGAGGAGGAAGGGGGATGGGGGGGGGGGGGGGGGGGGGGTGTGGCCATGTAGAACTATGTAGCTGACAACAGCTGTTCCTTCCTACCCCCACCCACCCACCCACCCACCCCTCTCCCAACAACACACCCACCTATACCAGGCATTATCCCCCCACCCACAGCACAGACCCCCGGCACTCGGCCCCAGCCTTTCTTATCCACTTACAAATGGACACCAGTGGCTGCTGTGTAAGAGACTCCAACCCAACACCCGCCGAGGTCGGGGCGAGAGCCCCATCTGGATGTTTTCATCTCCTCCTTTCTCCTTCTCCTTGTCTTCTCTATAGACGGTATGCGCATGCTTAAAGTGAATGGCACATTCTGTGTGGAGTTTGCATGTGTCCCCCTAGGGTAGATATACCCTCACAAAAAACATGCAGTAATCCTGGTCACTAAACTGCCTCCCCCTGCTGGCCAGCCGGGGGCGCCTGATGGAGGGGAAAGGAACTGGTCTCTATACTGCCTCCCCCTGGCCAGCCGGGGCGCCTGATGGAGGGGAAAGGAACTGGTCTCTATACTGCCTCCCCCTGGCCAGCCGGGGCGCCTGATGGAGGGGAAAGGAACTGGTCTCTATACTGCCTCCCCCTGGCCAGCCGGGGCGCCTGATGGAGGGGAAAGGAACTGGTCTCTATACTGCCTCCCCCTGGCCAGCCGGGGCGCCTGATGGAGGGGAAAGGAACTGGTCTCTATACTGCCTCCCCCTGGCCAGCCGGGGCGCCTGATGGAGGGGAAAGGAACTGGTCTCTATACTGCCTCCCCCTGGCCAGCCGGGGCGCCTGATGGAGGGGAAAGGAACTGGTCTCTATACTGCCTCCCCCTGGCCAGCCGGGGCGCCTGATGGAGGGGAAAGGAACTGGTTGGAATAACGTGTTCCTTCCACGCGCTACGTCCAACCAGGGAAACTCCCCCCTGTCAGGTGTAAAGGAGCAACTTGGACACTCAGGCATGAAGGAAGCATGAGTTCAAGTCCGTTGCTCTCCCCAGGTTGGTGGAGGGTGTGTAGAGCCCAGGATCACATTAGATGATTGACACAGGGGTGAAAAATGGGTTACAAAATCGTAGGATAAAAAAAATATATAATTATATTAAAAGTGAATGGCAAATTGAGTGGCAAAGCAACAGGCAAAGTGAGTTTAACATTGTTGAATGCAATCGGATAGGACCTTTCTGTGTGGATGTATGGGGTGTCGGGGCCAGGAAGTATAGTTTTCTGTGTGGATGTATGGGGTGTCGGGGCCAGGAAGTATAGTTTTCTGTGTGGATGTATGGGCTGTCGGGGCCAGGAAGTATAGTTTTCTGTGTGGATGTATGGGGTGTCGAGGCCAGGAAGTATAGTTTTTTTGCCACTCAGTAGGCGTTCCTGAATAACTTCCTGGTTTGATGATGATGTCACGCGCATATCCTCTATATAGCCCACCTTTTCCCCTCCTCACTTTCACCACTTAAACCGCATCTCCGTATCCTATTAGCCTGGGAGGGTCTAACCCATTCTGACCGGGCACCCATTTTGGTGTTAGCATCATGTTATGCTTTAGCTATTGAAAAATAGCAGATCTACAAGCTCATAGGTGGCGCGATACGAGCTTGTAGGTCTGCTATTTTTGAAAACGACTGACATTTTTTTAATCTGATCTCAGGTCAGAATGGGTCAATCAGACCAATGTGTGTCCAGTGGAAACCTCGTATGAATCTGATCTCAGGTCAGAATGGGTCAATCAGACCAATGTGTGTCCAGTGGAAACCTCGTATGAATCTGATCTCAGGTCAGAATGGGTTTAATCAGACCAGTGTGTGTGTCCAGTGGAAACCTCGTATGAATCTGATCTCAGGTCAGAATGGGTCAATCAGACCAATGTGTGTCCAGTGGAAACCTCGTATGAATCTGATCTCAGGTCAGAATGGATTTAATCAGACCAGTGTGTGTGTGTCCAGTGGAAACCTCGTATGAATCTGATCTCAGGTCAGAATGGGTTTAATCAGACCAGTGTGTGTGTCCAGTGGAAACCTCGTATGAATCTGATCTCAGGTCAGAATGGGTTTAAATGATCCTATTGGGAGCGGATGATAAGTTATACGTCACGTTGTAGTCAGTCACTGGTTTGTACTTTGTAGTCCTCAGGCCGGACGGAACCCCCAAACTGGAATAAAAATTACACCAAATAATTCCCTGGATCATAATTTTAGGGCTGCGACGCGTTGTGAGCTTGTAGATTGTCTATTTTCAGCTCTCTCTCTCTCTCTCTCTCTCCTCCTCCTCTGGCTCTCATTCTTCGCCACCTTTTATTCAACGTGAGATTTGCTCTCCCAAGTGCTTGGTGGACGGGTCAGAACAGTGCTTGGTGGACGGGTCAGAACAGTGCTTGGTGGACGGGTCAGAACAGTGGAGAGAGACTACTTATTCTTCCCTATAGCTGGTGGACGGGTCAGAACAGTGGAGAGAGACTACTTATTCTTCCCTATAGCTGGTGGACGGGTCAGAACAGTGGAGAGAGACTACTTATTCTTCCCTAAAGCTCCGTATCCTTTATCTCTTTCTTCAGGCTCTCTTTGCGTTCCCGTCTAATGGACGCTCTGATCATCACACTGCAGCCAATTGCTTCGCGTATACGCTTGTGCATCGAATTCGTTGACGACATCTACGTCTGTGTTTTAATTAATGTAACCAATTTCAAACTTGGTGTCCCTATTTTGAGGTTGTCAACAAAGTTAAAACGTTTTAAAAATCACACCTGTGTGAACTGAGTGGTGCCCCCCCCCCCCCACTCTCTCTCTCTCTCTCATTAGCAGCCAACAGAGCAGCCACTATCCCTCTCTCTGTTTCTGGCGCCCCCTACTGGTACTAATAAGTCATATAAACGTATGCTGGTTGTAGGAGTGGTTGCTGCACCACTCAAAAATAATAATCGTCAAACTAACTTCAAACTAACACGTTATAGATCAGCTGTTGGAGCTTGTATTTTGTGTGTTTTACTTTGTTTTTATTCCTTTTTACAGGTTAATACAGAGACAGGCAATTCAGACCAACATCTGAATTGCTGAGTGTTAGTGCTTTAGGGTCCACCCCCCCCCCCCCCCACCCCCCCCACCCCTTCACACACACACACACACACACACACACACACACACACACACAAACACGTTCAGATTGATGAACACTCTGGATTTTCACCGTGAAGTTCTAGACCGGAGCATTGAGATGCAGTGCAGCGCCGAGTCATTCTCTTCCTCCTCATCACCGAGTCCCCCCCCCCCCCCCCCCTGTTCTGTGTCAGCCATTGATACTTTTATGGCACTTTCTTTGTGACCGAACGTAGTTTATCGTCGGCTGCTGTGTGGCGGATCATTAGGGAACATAAAGGGCCCGTTCTGACTGAAGGACAAAGAGAGCCTCTCAACACAGATGTCAAGTGAGCCAAACTCTCGCTAACCCTGTCAACGTTATCCCATTCTGAACGGGAACATCATGTTATGCTTTAGCTATTGAACAATAGCAGATCTACAAGCTCATAGCGCGCCACCGAGTGGCGCGCTACGAGCTTGTAGGTCTGCTATTTTTGAAAAATCGAAGAACGACTGACATTTTATTTTAATCTGATCTCAGGTCAGAATGGGTTCATCAGACCAGTGTGTGTCCAGTGGGAAACCTCGTATGAATCTGATCTCAGGTCAGAATGTGTTATAACACTCTGAGGACCCTGTCAACATTATAACACTCTGAGGACCCTGTCAACGTTATAAGAATCTGAGAACCCATCGTCAAAAAAAGAAAGGAACAAAAACAGTGCCCTCTTTTCCGTGAATTGATGCGAGTCAACGGTCCGGTCTGTCTTGAGAGACTAACGTTATAATACCCAGCGGTGGAAAAAAAGTACTCAATTTACAGTATCTCGTTCAATAGATTTTAATAGCTTGATTGAACGAGATTATAACGCTCCTAAATGCTCTAGCCGAAAAGACTATACGCTCCACTTTATTTGCCCTAGAGACGTGAAAAACCGAAAAACACAAAACAAATGAATTATAAACATGTCCTTTTTGACAGTCGAGTTAATTTCATGAACCTGACTGATTTGTGTTTAAGCAAATTAATTTCCATTGATTTTATTTGAATTGTTTAATGTAGTATTATTTCAATATTATTTTTAGTTAATTTGATGACATATGGAAAAAAAGAAAAAGAAAAAAAAAAGATATGGACTTATGGAGGTATGGAAAACCCTTCCCTCTCTTTTGATGACGATGAAAATGTAAAATGTGAAATGTATCTCGTATCCTTTGTAAGTGAACCATTGTATGTTTGTGCGAATAGTGTGTTGTGTTTTGTGTACTGGACCCCAGGAAGAATAGCCATGCTTTTGCAAATGCTAATGAGGATCCATAATACAAGTAAAGTAAAGTAAAAGCTGTCCTTGGATCATGAAATGTCCATCAGATCATACATAAACACAATGAAATGTCCACATTCACATGTTCACAAACACATTATCCACGGGGCGGAACTGTTTACAAACAACCCAAATGACAACAGTTAACGTACCGTGTGCGCCTTCTGCCGATTATTTTAGGAGAGTTACGTTATCTTTGTCTTATATTTCTTTATTTTAAAGGACACTCTTAGTGACACAGGAAGGGCATACACCTCCCAAACTCACTTTTGAATGGAGTTGTCTTTGAGAATGTTTAACCCAAAGTCCACGAATGGTTTAAACCAGTGGCTCTCGAAGCATTTAGTCTCAATAATGTAATATGAAATAGAAACAGGACTCTGATGAAGACCGCGAGGTCGAAACGTTAGTCGTTTTTGTATACTCAGCACCTAAATAAAAGGCTCTAAATGTCCGTGCTGCTCCAGTCTCTTCTCCTTATGCAACTTTGGATGTCCTTATGCACCTTGTGAAGCACCGGATCAGCCGTTTCAGGCTTGAGGCGCGTTGGTTTGACTCCCTTTGTATGAAATAGAAACAATTACATATCCAAAAGAAAACAAGTTATTGTGCAATGAAAGGAAGAAGCTTGCTAAAGCCCAGTTCCTGAACGCATCACTGGTGTGGTGTGCCAATAATCACGGTAAAAGCACACCCTGTCGAGTATTATTGCTTAACCCATTCTGACCTGAGATCAGATTCATACGAGGTTTCCGCCGGACACACACTGGTCTGATGAACCCATTCTGACCTGAGATCAGATTCTAAAAATGTCAGTCGCTCTTCGATTTTTCAAAAATAGCAGACCTACAAGCTCGTATCGCGCCACTCGGTGGCGCGATATGAGCTTGTAGATCTGCTATTTTTAAATAGCTAAAGCATAACATGATGCTGACACCAAAATGGGTGCCCGTTCAGAATGGGTTAATTCATAATGAGAACAATAATCCACGTGACGTTTAATCGACGTTTAATAATTCATTATTAAAAGAACGATGTTGTCCTATCGCCATGGTAGGCCTAACAGTTGCACGGTTTACCCAGGATGCATTGCACAATTCATTTATTTGGTTAAAACCTTCATTAAAATGTTTTGCATAAAACAAAGATTCAGTCATACGTTCACTATTGCACATTATAGACCGACACCACAACGCGTATTCAGGGCGGAGTCACCATCCCCAGGGGAGTGCAACAAACCATGTACAACCCAGATTTGGCACAAACAAGGGACTCAATTATTTTCGCTCCTATGCCACCAAAATGTGGAACGCCCTACCAACAGTCATTAAGACATGTGAATCCCTTGACTCCTTCAAAACCGCTCTCAAAGGGCACCTACGGACGGCTGCAATTCGAAACTGGCCTCTGTAAAATCTGAATCCCCCCCACCCCCTTTCCCCTCACTGTATATGTATCTTTGAATTCCTGTTCTGTTCTTTAACTACATAGAAGTGTCTATTTGTATGTCTCTAAATGTTTTGATGAATTGAACAATGTGGACCCTGTTGTAAACAAGTGTAATGCTTAATTGGGTCGTCCACTCACAGTTAACAGTCTTTGTATTGAGTTTGTGCTTGAAATGTACTGTAAATTCTGCAAACTGTTAATAAATATTTCAATCAATCAATCAAAAGTTGTGATTTGCTCTCGTTCGCTGCCATGCAATTTGCGGCATTTTTCCAAAACAATATTGCGCAGAGTATAGCGATTATCAAACGTATTTGCAATGCCATACGTTGAAAGATCTGTTGCCCGTGGACAAGGCACGTTACCTCCGCAAGTTAGATATTATCGGCATAGATGTTTGTCCGTATGTGATTAAGGATTGGAAAAAGTCGCATTGGCAGCCATAGAAAATTCTGCCCAGGGAAAAAAAAAACGGATGTGACGTTTTTGGGCGTTCCTGTCTGATGTGGTGTCAGTGTATTATTGTAGTGGTTCTAAAAGTGTTACCTCAGGGGGTTCCAAATGGACCCTTACAGGTCTTTAAATACAAATACAAATCAAATACTCAAAACATCGGAGTACTTTTTTTTAATCAGACCAGTGTGTGTCCAGTGGAAGCCTCGTTATGAATCTGATCTCAGGTCAGAATGGGTTAATCAGACCGGTGTGTGTCCAGTGGAAACCTCGTTATGAATCTGATCTCAGGTCAGAATGGGTTAAAGCTGGGCGTGTCCCTTCCGCTTGAAGTGACGTGTCAGGTGGTGCACGAGAGCGAAGCTCCGCCCACACTGGGCACAGTGGTAGGGTTTCTCTCCGCTGTGCGTCCTCCCGTGTCTCTTCAGGTCGTTGGCGCCGATGAACCTTTTCCCACACTGGTCACAGCCGAAGGGTTTCTCCCCCGAGTGGGCGCGCTGGTGATCCTTCAACGTGCTCGACGCCCTGAAAAGTATTATATAAATGTCACCGTTAATGGGTTAATTCTCAAACGAAAAACATTTCAGATGACTAAACTACAATGTTTTCTTTTTTAATTCAAAGGACTATGAGTAGAAACTTAACCAACACTGGTGTCAGAGTCCTGCACGGGTCTAATTTAGACAACCTGTGCCCCGCCCCGTCAATAATCAGGTCCGTGGATCGCCCCGTCACCCATGATATTAATAATAATAATAATAAACTTTATTTGTATAGCACTTTTCATACATAAATGCAGCTCAAAGTGCTTCAGAGGGCAGGACACAAAAATAGAATACAATAAAACACAAGTAGTTAAAATGATAGAACAATAGCAGAGAACAAAACCGAATATAAGAACATAAAATAAATAAAAACACATAAAAAAATAAAAAAAAAACTCAACTAAAAGCAAGGGTGAAGAGGTGAGTCTTGAGTTGGGATTTAAAAATGTCTACAGAGGGTGCGTGTCTGAGCTCGAATGGAAGTTTATTCCAGGCTGTTGGGCCATAGAAGCAAAAAGCTGCCTCACCATACTTTTTTGTGCACATTCTTTTAGGCACTTCAAGTAGGCCAGCATTGGAGATTAAAGGTATATTCAGTGATTTCACTTAATTCAAATATCACTTATTTCTTTGTTTTGTTGTGATAATCATCCTCTCTACTATAGAGTGTGCTGGCCATATAAGGAGTTCCTCCCTGTCCCCAGTTAACCCCTGTGGGGGTCAAAAAACCTTAGGTTTCGTTTTTGGCTCTCTATCCTGATTGGATGAAAGGCTTTAATTGCCACCTAGCCAAAAACGAAACCTAATGGTTTTTTGAGTGAAATCACTGAATATACCTTTAAAATACAAACTAGACCCCCGGGTACCCGTCGGGTACCCGTCGGGTATCCGGGGTACCCGACAGGACCCGTTGCAGGACTCCTGACTGCTGCTGGTAGGGCTTTCTTCTCACCTGAAGCTCTCCCCACACTGCGCACAGCGGTAGGGCTTCTCTCCCGTGTGACGTGTCCGGTGCAGCTTCAGGTGGTTGAGGCTCCTGAAGCTCTCGCCGCAGCGCTCGCAGGAGAAGGGCTTGTGGTCCGCGTGCATGAGGCCGTGGACCCGCAGCTGCTCCGACCGCACAAAGCCGCTGCCGCACTGCGCGCAGCGGTAGGGTTTCTCCGCGGAGTGAGTGGCTCGTCGATGCCTCGTCAGAGCGCCTCTGTCGCCGTAGCTTTTGTCGCACTGGTCACATCGGTGGGGTTTCTCTGCTGCTGCTGCAGTGTGAGTGGGTTTTCTGTGACTCGCCCGGCGGTGCTTCTTGAGATGAGAGCGGTGAGCGTATCTTTTGTCGCACTGGTCACATTGGTGTGGTTTCTCTGCTGCTGCAGTTGGAGTGGGTTTTTTGTGACTCGCCCGGTGCTTCTTCAGATGAGACGGCCTGGCGAAGCTTTTGTCACAGCGCTCACAGCAGTGGAGTCTGGGCTGAGCTGATGCTCCTCGCTGCTTCCTGACTGAGGAGAGAGAGAGAACAGGAAAGACTCGTTAGAAGAACAAGGATGAACACGTTCCACAATAAAAAAGGACTATGTTTAGTTATTTGACTAACAACTGACATCAGCAGCGCTGAGTTGTTGATAAAAAGGTGACGGAACTAAAGATTATTAGAAAGATTATTATTTATAACTACAACCAAACGCAAATTTAAAAATAAAAATGAAGTGAGGGGTGCTCTTATTATCGTCAGACATCATCATGCATGGTCAACAAATCAAATCATCACAAGCGTCGACTAAATCAACTGTAGATCTAGACTAACCTGACGCTGCCAGATGGGGGCGGTATTGGGTAACCATGTTCCCCAACACCACAACCATCTGGGACCTCTCAGGGAGTTGAGCTAACACCGAACCGCTCCCGGTTCGAGCCAATCAGCGTGAGCTAAGGGCGGGATATGTGCGAAACCGGATGTGAAGCAATATAGACACGTCAATATGATTGGTTGTGTTTGCACGCCCACACGGTGATAGACAGACGGTCCCATCCAATCATCTACCAAGTATCTTGAAAAAAAGGAACAGCCCCGTCGAATTTGCTTCCACGATCCCAGATCCCAATAAGCTGTGAAACAAATTTGTGTAGCAAGCTTTTTGGATCTGGCAGCGTCAGGTTAGATCTAGACTGGAACTAAAACATTTCAGATGACGGACATGTGAGTAAAACTAAATTATATTTTTTATTCAAAACACTGACTAAAAGACTGACTACATCAAAATGTGCTGTCAGAATCTGTACTGTTCTCCATACCAGCTAACACACTGATGTCCATGTCACCTTCAACTTCCAGTTCAAGGTGGTCTTCAACTTCCGGTTTGACGACGTCTTCAACTTCCTGTTCAAGGTGGTCTTCAACTTCCTGTTTGACGTTGTCTTCAACTTCCTGTTCAAGGTGGTCTTCAACTTCCTGTTTGACGTTGTCTTCAACTTCCTGTTCAAGGTGGTCTTCAACTTCCTGTTTGGCGATGTCATCAACTTCCTGTTCAAGGTGGTCTTCAACTTCCTGTTTGGCGATGTCATCAACTTCCTGTTCAAGGTGGTCTTCAACTTCCTGTTTGGTGAGGTCTTCAACTTCCTGTTTGAAGACGTCTTCAACTTCCTGTTCAAGGTGTTCTTCAGCTTCCTGTTTGACAACGTCTTCAGCTTCCTGTTTGACATCTTCAACTTCCTGTTCAAGGTGGTCTTCAACTTCCTGTTTGACGACGTCTTCAACTTCCTGTTCAAGGTGGTCTTCAACTTCCTGTTTGACGATGTCTTCAGCTTCCTTTTTGACGATGTCTTCAACTTCCTGTTTGACGATGTCTTCAGCTTCCTGTTTACAATTAGAATTAGAATGTAGTCGTTAGTCACTGTTGATTTTGTTGACTAAGACTTAAGACTAAAAGACTAGATTAGATTTTGATATTTAGTCCACTAGACTAAGACTAAACAATGTCGGATGACATTATTGAGGACAATGTATTTGACTAGCCTGGAGTCCACCTATGCTTTCTATGGCATAGAGCACCGAAGTCCTGACGTAACTCGCTCATCCCTTCGATTCGGAGAATAACATGGGGTGATCTTAATATCGTCTACTATAAGCGTTGTGGTCCAAAAATAAACAAGCTGTCTCTGCGTTATTGTCAGGGAGGTTTCTCTGTATCGTTTGCAACAGTCAGTCACTCATATATGATACAGTCTGCTTCTAGAGAAAATGTAACTAATTCAGCAGCAGTAGCATTAGCGTTTTCTCTCAGTCAGTTGATTCTTCATATCCATATGAGTGAAGCGGCCGGGGTGACATGTTTATTTTTCAAACACAGTTCTTATATGAAGCAATCTAAAAATCCTCCTATGGCGATTTCAATGCAACTAAAAACATACATGAACCTGGGGACTGACGCCCTCTACTGAAAGTGATGTCAGACTTCGGTGCTCTATTGGTGGACTCATGGAATTAGTCTCATGTCGCGCTGTACATGAGACTAATTAATTAGAGCTACAGAGAGAGAGAGAGAGTGGTGTGTCTGTGTGTATGTGTGTGTGTCAATTGAAGTGGACTCGGACCCAGACTTTTTTAATTTCTCCCTGGAAATAAAAACGTCTGGGTTTTCGAGGCTACCGTTTGACTAACATTGCCGGCCGGCTTTGGAAATGACCGGGGAGTGTTGGTCGCATGGACAGTGTTACATGCTATAGTATGTGGCACCACCAGCCCCCATCCGCTTCTCATTGTAAATACTAATAGCAATATGAATGAAATAAAATGGCGATAGTATTCAGTGTGTATTCAGTGATGGTATTAAGTCTTGATCTCTCTTTAGAAGCATTAATATTCCAAACGCTTGGTTAAGTCAGCAATTAGGACAGAACATTGGCGTTCTGATCAAAACCATAGATTCAGAGATAAATTAATAGTTTTGTCGGCCCGTAAATGTAAGGAACTCCAGTCAATAAACGACAAGATAAATAGTCACATAAGTGTAGGATGGGTGGAGCGTTCACACACACACACACACACACACACACACACACACACACACACACACACACACACACACACACACACACACACACACACACACACACACACACACACACACACCTACCAGTGTGGTCCGCGTTGAGCTGGAGGTCAGGGGGTCAAGGTCGTCTTCAGGTTCCCGTTTAACAGAAACCGTTCCTGATGGTGGAGGAGAACTGCCCCCCATAGACTGTTCTGTAAGGAGGAATACATAGACTGTTCTGTAATGTTGTTTTTGGCAGCAGATTTAGATTTTAGTTTTAGTCCCTTGAATAGTTTTCATTTAGTTTTAGTCACATTTTAGTCACCTGGAATGTGTTAAGTGTTAGTCTAGTTTTAGTCGACTAAATGTCATAAGATTTTAGTCGACTGAATCTACAGTTGATTTAGTCGACTAAAATGTATTTCGGCGGGCCTTGATGCCGTCGTAATGACTGTTTTTACACTTGCTGAAAATAGCCGATCTACAAGCTCACAACGCGTCGCAGGGCGGCGCGTTGTGAGCTTGTAGATCGGCTATTTTCAGCATGCAACCAGTGTAAAATGACTTATACTGCATCTCTTGTCCACTAGTCCCTTCCTAACATTTGAGTCTAGTTTTTATTTGTTGACGAAATTGTCATTATATTTAGTCTTAGTATTATTGATCATAGCTTAGTTTTCATTTAGTTTTTGTCAGTGAAAAAAGGTAGTCGATGAACATTTTTTCGTCTTAGTTTTAAAGTCGACAAAATCAACACTGCTTAGTCGGCTGGTCCGGGGAATCTGTGCACAAACACAAGCACAGCTACCAGACGGAAAAGTGATTGGACTTCACCAGAGTATAAGAAACCAAAAATAAATCTACCTGGCATGCTGGAAAGATCGAGACAACCCAAAACCAAAGCAAAATGGAAAGCCTTATATAGCACTAAAAAGAGAATAATATTATATAGTATTGCCTGAATACTTGAGCACGGTAAACGAACCAAAACTTAGGAAAGCCTTGACTATGTTCACTAACAGACTCAGTGAACACAACGGTAACAAGAAGACTCGCCCCGTTTCTGTTTTCCTCCCAGAAATGTCCCCAATGTGAGGGGTTGGTGGGAGAGGCTGGGACAGCAGACGGCTGGACTTTGAATTTCTCTAACTATAAACTTTCATGACAGCAGAACAGCCTAAGTACAAATATAATTTATGAAAAGCTACTACATTGAAGTCTGTTCACAGAAGTTGTTGTAGGATATGTGGGGATTATCTGACGAGGTACCATTTGAGTGTGCAAAACCTTACATAATACTAAATTGTTTATAGGGTCAATATAAGTAAAATAATATAGCCTTTCTACAGGAGTATCTTTTTATATTTTTCCAAAAATAATACAAACAGCCAATAGCATAGTACAAAGTTATCCCCCTCACTGGTGACAATTCCAACGGGCAAGCACCGGGGCGAGTCTTCCGGTATTCAACACAACCTTGCAACAGAGAAAGGCCGCCACAGACAGACCCCGCTGATGAATTATTTGTAAACAAGTGTAATGCTTAATTGGGTCGTCCACTCACAGTTAACAGTCTTTGTATTGAGTTGTGCTTGAAATGTACTGTAATTCTGCAAACTGTTAATCAATCAATCAATCAATCAATCCCAAGGGAAGACAGCTTGTAGTCGAGTCCTAGCCTGGTGAAACCACTCCCCCTGCTGGACAACATTAGCACCTGTGCTCAGCTATATACCCTGGGTAAATACAGAACTAAATAAATTGTGTTGTACCTGTATGATAAGAGACAAATGAACCTTGTTGATTGTCCATTATTCACTCTGGACAGTGAAATCATCTGAAAGGCAAAGCAAAAATCAATCAATCAATCAATCAATCTCATTGTCTACAGTCTGCACAGTGACAGTTAACTGACGTCGAAATAATTAAAAAAAAGTCTTCTGAAAGAATATATGTTCAAAGATTTGTGCCGCATTTTCGCGATTTTTCAAAAATAGCAGACCTACAAGCTCGTAGCGCGCCACTCGGTGGCGCGCTATGAGCTTGTAGATCTGCTATTTTTCAATAGTTAAAACACCAAAAGGGGTTCCCGTACAGAATGGGTTAACAGTGAAACTATTACTCAGAGGGTATTCATAAAATCTGGGAATACATTTCTTACCAAGACTTTTCTTCACCACTTTGTAGCAATTGTAAGAAATATTCAACATTAATGTCGAATGTCCAAATCAAGTTCTAATCATGCAGTAAACTTGTCATTACCTTTTTTGACCAAACAGCCAATTATTAAGGATTAAGGATCAGGTCTTCCTGTTAATGTTTATTTACGAAGGAAGAGAATTAAGGAACATCCGCACACTAGTTTCATGAGCTCCATTTGAAACGTACTTTATTTATACAGGCAACAAATTGCAACGTTTCGACCTACTATACTAGTTCTTCATCAGGCAAATATCATGATTATATTTGCATATTTGCATCATATTTTCCCGATGAAGACAGAGTTTCATGGAGCTCTAAATACAGTGGTTCCCAAACTTTTTCCATCTCAATCAAGGACCCCCAAAATGATACTTAGCCTGCGGACCCCCATTTGAAAATATATGCCAGGGACCCCCATAAGAGAAGATTGTTACGGCTTTAGCAGTGATTCTCAACCATTTTCATTTCAAGGACCCCCCTGGCTTTACCTTGAATTAGGCTACGGTCCCTCATGTAATGGAATTTATATCTCTGGGACCCCAATGTATATTGTAAAATCAAAGCTAATTTTAACTCTGAGAGTGTACAAATGGAACCAAATGGATCCGTTAGGGCTCTGAGTTACAGAGCCATAAGGGTCCATTTGGTTCCTAAATTATCATTTAGCTGGGGACCCCCAGGAACTCTCTCAAGGACCCCACTTTGGGGGGGGTCGCATTTTGTTCAAACAACAATCGAAACGGTCAATGTGAACAAGCATAAGCTATATGTAGTTTAGTAATAGTAACTGTTACCATGACGACCAATGTAAACGCTCCGGCAGATTGAGAAATAAACTGCCAGGTCTATGAAAACAAGCCCAAGAGAAGCGATCACGTTAAACCACATTTGAAAATAGCAGATCCACAAGCTCATGACACAACATATTGTGAGCAGAGCTTGTATATCTGCTAGGTGAGCAAGGTGACAAAATAATGTGGAATATATTTTTTTTTTACATTTTAACAATGTTAACATTTTAATTATTATTTATGATTGTAGAGTGATATTTGTTATTTTGACGTGCTTTAGCTATTGAAAAATAGCAGATCTACAAGCTCAAATCGCGCCACCGAGTGGCGCGATACGAGCTTGTAGGTCTGCTATTTTTGAAAAATCGAAGACACTTTTAGAATCTGATCTCAGGTCAGAATGGATTCATAATGAAACTGTCAGGATGTAATAGACATTTCTAGAATCTGATCTCAGGTCAGAATGGGTTAAAGTTAATTGACTGTTGACTCCATTGAAGGGAGCAACTACCAACCACTAGCTGTGGGGTGTGGGGAACATGCCAACAGTGGGAGGGTTGTGTTTAGAGATGTCTTGACTTTGATTATATTATAGGAATGATTTATAGAGTAGTATGTGACACTTTAAAATGTGTGTTATTTATGACTTATGAATGATTTGTGATGTCTCTGGACATTGATGCACTGGTTCGATTGTGGAATCAATCCGGGGGTTGGTTTGGTCTAAATGGGAGGAGCCTAGCCTTTATAAGGAGCACCTGCCACTGCCAATCAACGTAGGATTGTAGGGAGCAGAGCAGAGCAAAAGAGACAACCTGGCCAGTGGGCTGTAAATACCTTGTTTGTGTTTGGTTCGTTTGAATGACCATTTATTGTGGACTCTGCAAAGGTGAAATAAAAACAGATTTTTTTTTGTATAGAAAAGACTGCTTGCTATTTTTGTTATTTTGCCATTTTTGAGCATTTTGGGAGTAGTTTGAGAGTTGGTTCAGTGCCAATTTTGGCCTACACTACCTTCACTCAGTGTG
Organism: Protomyctophum parallelum; assembly: GCF_964188405.1. Lineage (NCBI taxonomy): Eukaryota > Metazoa > Chordata > Actinopteri > Myctophiformes > Myctophidae > Protomyctophum > Protomyctophum parallelum. Next base: position 48,556,658 of record NC_139706.1, on the reverse strand, counting down.
ACACTGGCACAACCTATTTGTTTTATGTAGGGTCCTCTATCAAATACATTATCTACAAATAAACAACTACACTTTAGAAACAAGACCATGAAATAAACAATTCTACACTTTAGAAACAAGACCAAATAAACAACTACACTTTAGAAACAAGACCAAATACTACACATTAGAAACAAGACCATGAAATAAACAATTCTACACTTTAGAAACAAGACCAAATAAACAACTACACTTTAGAAACAAGACCAAATAAATAACTACACATTAGAAACAAGACCAAATACTACACATTAGAAACAAGACCAAATAAACAACTACACTTTAGAAACAATACCAAATAAACAACTACACATTAGAAACAAGACCAAATCATCATATTTGGTCTTTATAGTAGAAACTTTAGTAGAAACGACCAAAGACCAAATAAACCCACATCTACCAATATTTAACAAGCAATATTACAGAAAAACAAGCCCAGCGTCACTTGTAATAAGCAGACATGGCAACACTGCAGGAATAATGAACATAAACCAATGAAAACGGAATAAAAACCTGTTACAGCACAGCCGGTGACCTGTAGAATTCTGTGACTCCGTGCAATTGATGTCGTTGTTTATCTATAAACATTGAAACGATGTATCAGTCTGAAGTTTATGTGTGATATTATGAACTATAATATGAACAACATAAACATATTGATTTACATACCGTTACGTTCTGAAGAATCACTGTCTGCTTCCACGTGAAAAACAACAACAACAAAGTGCGTCAAGTGACATCTAATTAACAAACGTGACATCCCGGAGGTCGATTTCATAATAAAAGTTGTCTTTGTTGATTTTTAAACATGTCACAGTGCCACACTGCCACCTAATGGCCGTTTCTCAATATACCCAAACTTGGGAAGTTCAGACTTGAGTCCTTACTCCTTGGGAGTTTAGTTCAGACTTGCAACTTGCAAGTTCGCCCTCGGATACAAGTTGAATGTCTTCTAATATTATCATCACTTTACCCAAATACAGCTCAAGTGGTTTTTGACATTAATGTTTTGAAACGTTTGATTAGAATGACCACCTGCATCCAGCAATTTGAATGTATTCAATCAATCAATCTATCTATCAAATTATGATACATGCACAGTACAGTAGGCCTACTTGAGTAAATCTACTTTCCACCACTGGAGGATTAACACACCCACAAAAAACAGCCAACATAAAATTACTTTAGTCTTCCTAGAAATGTGCTTGAGTAAAAGTAAAATATTTGTCTTGGAAATGTACTCTAGTAAGTAAGTGTATACAACAATAATAATAATAATAATAATAATAATAATCTAATACTCAACTCAAGTAAAGTACAGATGCTCTGTACTTCTGTACAGTACAGAGGAATAGAAAGAACATTTACCACCAGTGATTTACACATTCTCCTCTCCCCTCTCTCTGCTCTCCTCTCTGAAGTCTGATTGGCCCTGAGTGTGATCACCTGTGAGCAGCAGCTGAATCAGGTTGGCTAATGAAACAAGACAGTATAAAAGCTCTGGTGGAGTCTTCTCTTCTCTTTTTTACTGAAGGAGGATGTATGTTGAAGTGGCAGGTTGTCTGTCTGTCTGTCTGTCTGTCTGTCTGTCTGTCTGTCTGTCTGTCTGTCTGTCTGTCTGTCTGTCTGTCTGTCTGTCTGTCTGTCTGTCTGTCTGTCTGTCTGTCTGTCTGTCTGTCTGTCAGTCAGTCAGTCAGAGCCAGTTTTTGTTTGTAGAATAGTGGGGCTTCCAGCTTCCAAGGGGGTTTTCTCCAGGTTACTACAGGGGGAAGCCATGAACTCCTTTTGTCATGATTTAGTTTTTGTTTTACATAAAGCATTTGAGCAGGTGCCAGCCTCTATATTCTAGCTGTGTAACATAAACAACTGAAAAGTGAAAACATCATATCTACAAGCTCACAATAAGTGTCGTGAGGATGTAGATTGCCTTTTTTTGACAACAATGTTTTGGGAAATGCTTGGGGTGGAAAAGGAGCAGACCAAGTACAAGTTGAGTGTTTAACCCATTTTGGGGCGGGAACCCCTTTTGGTGTTAGCATTATGTTATGCTATAGCTGTTGAAAAATAGCAGATCTACAAGCTCATAGCGCGCCACCGAGTGGCGCGATATGAGCTTGTAGGTCTGCTATTTTTGAAAAATTGAAGAACGACTGACATAGAAACATAGCTTTTTCAGAAAACTGTCAGGATGTAGAAGACATTTTTAGAATCTGATCTCAGGTCAGAATGGGTTAAGTGGTTAACTGTCTGAAATGCAGTTAAAACATGATTCCAACATTACACAACCGTAGAGCTGTCAAACAAGTCTCATGAAGGGGTCTGGCCTGCGTCATCTCTCCCTCAGCTAACTGAGCTAAGGGGTCCCTGCTTCATCTCTCCCTCAGCTAACTGAGCTAAGGGGTCCCTGCTTCATCTCTCCCTCAGCTAACTGAGCTAAGGGGTCCCTGCTCCATCTCTCCCTCAGCTAACTGAGCTAAGGGGTCCCTGCTCCATCTCTCCCTCAGCTAACTGAGCTAAGGGGTCCGGCCTGCTTCATCTCTCCCTCAGCTAACTGAGCTAAGGGGTCCCTGCTCCATCTCTCCCTCAGCTAACTGAGCTAAGGGGTCCCTGCTTCATCTCTCCCTCAGCTAACTGAGCTAAGGGGTCTGGCCTGCGTCATCTCTCCCTCAGCTAACTGAGCTAAGGGGTCCCTGCTTCATCTCTCCCTCAGCTAACTGAGCTAAGGGGTCCCTGCTTCATCTCTCCCTCAGCTAACTGAGCTAAGGGGTCCCTGCTTCATCTCTCCCTCAGCTAACTGAGCTAAGGGGTCCCTGCTTCATCTCTCCCTCAGCTAACTGAGCTAAGGGGTCCGGCCTGCGTCATCTCTCCCTCAGCTAACTGAGCTAAGGGGTCCCTGCTTCATCTCTCCCTCAGCTAACTGAGCTAAGGGGTCCCTCCCTGCTCCATGTCTCATTTCATCATGTATCATCGAGCCTTGCACCTAGCCCATTCTGACCTGAGATCAGATTCATACGAGGTTTCCACTGGACACACGCTGGTCTGACGAACCCATTCTGACCTGAGATCAGATTCTAAAAATGTCAGTCGTTCTTCGATTTTTTTCAAAAATAGCAGACCTACAAGCTCGTATCGCGCCACTCGGTGGCGCGATATGAGCTTGTAGATCTGCTATTTTTCAATAGCTAAAGCATAACATGATGCCAACACCAAAACGGGTGCCCGGTCAGAATGGGCTAGAAGCCTTGCTTCTCTAGTCTAAGCTGGAGCGTTGTGGGTTGTCTGCTTCTGCAATACTCTCTTCTCAACACTACTTTACACAAAATTGCCATCAAAATAGTAAAATACCATACAGCAGGGGTGCCCAAAAGGTAGATGAATTTTGATGAATTGAACAATGTGGACCCTGTTGTAAACAAGTGTAATGCTTAATTGGGGTCGTCCACTCACAGTTAACAGTCTTTGTATTGAGTTTGTGCTTTAAATGTACTGTAAATTCTACAAACTGTTAATAAATATTTCAATCAATCAATCAAAAAAGATAGATCACACAGTCTGTGCAGGTACAGACCACATGACATGCCCCTAAAAAATACAATTTAAACAAAAACAAAAACTATTTTTGTCATCTCCCACTTGAATTAAAGTGACTTGACTTGATTAATTATTTTCATTCAATTCATTTCACCCTCTATTTCCCATTCCAAGTGCGTTTGCCTAATATGTAAAGTCTATTTTCAGCAATGGGATATTAGGCCTATATATGTTTTTTTGGTGGGTAGAGATCTGGTTGAGCTGGTCATTTTGAAAGTAGCTATCAAGTCTAAAAAGTGTGGGCACCCCTACCATACAGGGTAACAGCTAGCATTGATGTGGCTATACAAACAATTAAGGCTACTGTGTTTTTGCTTGCTTAATTGTTATTTTGTGTTTGTTTTTTTATCTTCTTCTGCCCTGTAAAGCACTTTGCGTTGCATTTTATGACATGAAAGGTGCTATATAAATAAAGTTTATTATTATTAAAGATTATTATTATCTGCCAACAAACATGGTAGCCTACTGGTATACCACCTACAATTGACAGTATGATGATGCTTGTAATGTGTGTAGTCGCCACCAGGTGGTGTGATAATACCATGACGTGAAAACCTCATTCACAAGGTTGTCAAATAGAAACAATTGTTGTTGTTGTTGTTGTTGTTGTTGTTGTTGTTGTTGTTGTTGTTGTTGGATGCCAGGGTGTCAGATGCCCGCACATATAGAGGTCATGCCTATGCCGCTAAGGTCAAGGGTCACACACAGAAGAAAGCAGCATTCACAGCCTGTCTGGTACAGGTGAGGCGTCACTGCATGAACCACTGGTTTGACTTTAATCTAATTGTCCAGAATTGTAAGAATTACGTTTGTATGATTGTATCATTCCACAATAAGTGTTTTCTCAACTCTTCTTGTAGTCACAAGATAAGATGGATGGATGGATGTCATGATGAATTGAACAAGGTGGACCCTCTTGTATGCAAGTGTAGTGCTTTATTGGGTCGTCCACTCACTGTTAACAGTTTTTGTATTGAGTTGAGTTGAGTTGAAATGTACTGTAATTCTGCAAACTGTTAATACATTATTTCAATCAATCAAAAAAGCCTAAAAGTAACTTAAAGGTATATTCAGTGATTTCACTAAATTAAAATATCACTTGTTTTTTTTGTTTTGTTGTGATAATCCTCCCTACTATAGAGTGTGCTGACCATATAAGGAGTTCCTCCCTGAAAGGGCCTTTCTGTGTGGAGTTTGCATGTTCTCCCCACAAAAAACATGCAGTAATCCTGGTCTCTATACTGCCTCCCCCTGGCCAGCTGGGGCGCCTGATGGAGGGGAAAGGAACTGGTCTCTATACTGCCTCCCCCTGGCCAGCTGGGGCACCTGATGGAGGGGAAAGGAACTGGTCTCTATACTGCCTCCCCCTGGCCAGCTGGGGCGCCTGATGGAGGGGGAAGGAACTGGTCTCTATACTGCCTCCCCCTGGCCAGCTGGGGCGCCTGATGGAGGGGAAAGGAACTGGTCTCTATACTGCCTCCCCCTGGCCAGCTGGGGCACCTGATGGAGGGGAAAGGAACTGGTCTCTATACTGCCTCCCCCTGGCCAGCTGGGGCGCCTGATGGAGGGGAAAGGAACTGGTCTCTATACTGCCTCCCCCTGGCCAGCTGGGGCGCCTGATGGAGGGGGAAGGAACTGGTCTCTATACTGCCTCCCCCTGGCCAGCTGGGGCGCCTGATGGAGGGGAAAGGAACTGGTCTCTATACTGCCTCCCCCTGGCCAGCTGGGGCGCCTGATGGAGGGGAAAGGAACTGGTCTCTATACTGCCTCCCCCTGGCCAGCTGGGGCGCCTGATGGAGGGGAAAGGAACTGGTCTCTATACTGCCTCCCCCTGGCCAGCTGGGGCGCCTGATGGAGGGGAAAGGAACTGGTCTCTATACTGCCTCCCCCTGGCCAGCTGGGGCGCCTGATGGAGGGGAAAGGAACTGGTCTCTATACTGCCTCCCCCTGGCCAGCTGGGGCGCCTGATGGAGGGGAAAGGAACTGGTCTCTATACTGCCTCCCCCTGGCCAGCTGGGGCGCCTGATGGAGGGGGAAGGAACTGGTCTCTATACTGCCTCCCCCTGGCCAGCTGGGGCGCCTGATGGAGGGGAAAGGAACTGGTCTCTATACTGCCTCCCCCTGGCCAGCTGGGGCGCCTGATGGAGGGGGAAGGAACTGGTCTCTATACTGCCTCCCCCTGGCCAGCTGGGGCGCCTGATGGAGGGGAAAGGAACTGGTCTCTATACTGCCTCCCCCTGGCCAGCTGGGGCGCCTGATGGAGGGGAAAGGAACTGGTCTCTATACTGCCTCCCCCTGGCCAGCTGGGGCGCCTGATGGAGGGGAAAGGAACTGGTCTCTATACTGCCTCCCCCTGGCCAGCTGGGGCGCCTGATGGAGGGGAAAGGAACTGGTCTCTATACTGCCTCCCCCTGGCCAGCTGGGGCGCCTGATGGAGGGGAAAGGAACTGGTCTCTATACTGCCTCCCCCTGGCCAGCTGGGGCGCCTGATGGAGGGGAAAGGAACTGGTCTCTATACTGCCTCCCCCTGGCCAGCTGGGGCGCCTGATGGAGGGGAAAGGAACTGGTCTCTATACTGCCTCCCCCTGGCCAGCTGGGGCGCCTGATGGAGGGGAAAGGAACTGGTCTCTATACTGCCTCCCCCTGGCCAGCCGGGGCGCCTGATGGAGGGGAAAGGAACTGGTCTCTAAACTGCCTCCCCCTGGCCAGCCGGGGCGCCTGATGGAGGGGAAAGGAACTGGTCTCTATACTGCCTCCCCCTGGCCAGCCGGGGCGCCTGATGGAGGGGAAAGGAACTGGTCTCTATACTGCCTCCCCCTGGCCAGCCGGGGCGCCTGATGGAGGGGAAAGGAACTGGTTGGAATAAAGTGTTCCTTCCACGCGCTACGTCCAACCAGGGAAACTCCCCCCTGTCAGGTTGTAAAGGAGCAACTTGGACACTCAGGCATGAAGGAAGCATGAGTTCAAGTCCGTTGCTCTCCCCTTGTCCCCCATATATGGGGACTAGGTTGGTCTCCCCTTGTCCCCCATATATGGGGACTAGGTTGGTCTCCCCTTGTCCCCCATATATGGGGACTAGGTTGCTCTCCCCTTGTCCCCCATATATGGGGACTAGGTTGGTCTCCCCTTTTCCCCCATATATGGGGACTAGGTTGGTCTCCCCTTGTCCCCCATATATGGGGACTAGGTTGCTCTCCCCTTGTCCCCCATATATGGGGACTAGGTTGGTCTCCCCTTGTCCCCCATATATGGGGACTAGGTTGGTCTCCCCTTGTCCCCCATATATGGGGACTAGGTTGGTGGAGGGTGTGTAGAGCCCAGGATCACATTAGATGATTGACACAGGGGTGAAAAATGGGTTACAAAATCGTGGGATAAATATATATATATATATTAAAAAAAAAGAGTTACTCCCTGTCCCCAGTTAACCCCTGGGGGTCAAAAAAACCATAGGTTTAGTTTTTGGCTAAAAAAGAGGGCCCAGCCTTCCTCCAATCATGATGGGGTGTGTGATTAACATGCCCAATGAATGGGAAGGACCACCGATTGGTTGCTTTCTTGGCCGCAGGTAATTAAATCAAATGCACAGAGATGATAACCGAGGATCATAACAGTAGAATATCCAATAAATCAATTTCTATACAGTATGTACAGAGGTCAGAGGTGTGTGTGTGTGTGTGTGTGTGTGTGTGTGTGTGTGTGTGTGTGTGTGTGTGTGTGTGTGTGTGTGTGTGTGTGTATAGCATACAATACAATGACACAACTCATGATGATGATCAAGGGTTATATTTGCAATTGCTATCAAGCACACTGACAATGATCTCTATCAATGTGTCTCCTCCTCCCTGCTGGTCTCTTCATACAGTGTGAGCAGGTCGTGAATAGAAACGCATTTCAGTATCAAGCCTGCCTGACAATGTGTGACTGACTGACTGACTGACTGCAACTACAACACATCCAACAGTTACATTTCAGTATCAAGCCTGCCTGACAATGTGTGACTGACTGACTGACTGCAACGACAACACATCCAACAGTTACATTTGAATTTAATTTGATCCTTTGCAATTACTTCTACATGTCTACAGACGAGGACGTTGGACTCACCAGGAGCAGGTAAGGGCTGTAGACCTGATCACTCTAAATAACCCATTCTGACCTGAGATCAGATTCATGCGAGGTTTCCACTGGGACACACACTGGTCTGATTAACCCATTCTGACCTGAGATCAGATTCTAAAAATGTCCGTCGTTCTTCGATTTTTCAAAAAATAGCAGACCTACAAGCTCGTAGCGCGCCACTCGGTGGCGCGCTATGAGCTTGTAGATCTGCTATTTTTCAATAGCTAAAGCACGACACGATGCTAACACCAAAATGGGTTCCCGTTTAGAATGGGATAAAAGGCTATGATCACCTTCAACTGAAATGAATTGAATAGAATTTTTGAATGACAGATTGGTTCAGTTAGCAGAATAATTAAAGCACGTGAAATTACAGTTCAATACAAGGGGCTCTATATATTCGGCCATGCTAAACCCCTTCTCTCTAAACTATACTTTGCCTATTTTACAAATTTGAAAAACATTTTTGAATCGTTAAAATAGCCAGTACTGTAAGCTCACAACGTGTCAATGTAGATTGGCTATTTTAACTTAAAAATAGTTTTTCAAAATAGTAAAAACAAAAAAAGGCAAAGTAGTTTAGGGGTTTAGCATGGATGAAAATGCAGGGTCTTTAAACCTAAGAAAGCCTATTGGCTTAATTGTTTACATTGGAGTCATTTGTACTCAATTCAGCGAATTTAATTGAATTGAATCGAATCGAATTGAATTGAATTGAATTGGCAGAAGAAACAAAAGTGAAGCCGTTCAGTATTTTGATATTTGGAAAATGTTCAATGATCTTACTGGAGGCTTAGACCTGTTGTAACCAATACTTTAAAGGAGAATTCCATACTAGAAGGCTTTCTTACCTTTCTTTGTAGTTGTTACGTCCCCACCAAAGAGGTCCAGGTGTTATTTTGTGCAAAAGCTCCTTATTGGCTATTTCCCCTACCATAAGCGCTCAATGAATTGCATTGAATTGAATGGGAATTGAATGGGGCTATGGGGTGTTGTGCTAATTAGCTTATTTCCATCGAAATAAGTAGTAAAGTGTGCCGCTTGGGATATTATATACATTATGAAGAGAGGATATATACAAACAAATAATAATTTTGAGCAATTCATTTAGGGCATATGGTATAGGGAAATAGCCAATAAGGAGCTTTTGCACAAAATGACACCTGGACCTCTTTGGTGGGGACGTAACGACTACAAAGAAAGGTAAGAAAGCCTTCTAGTATGGAATTCTCCTTTAAAGTGCTTCAACTGGTGAGACAAATGAGATATTTCACTATTAAATTGTAAATGTGTTTTTGAGGTAATTCACAAAGGCTAATTTGAGCTTTGGGATACACAACATAAGTCGACGTGTCCAAAAATGTAGTTAACTGCACTTGATGTGATGCGTTGTGAGCTTGTAGATCGGCTGTTTTCAAATAACCAAAGTAAAAAAAAAAAATGCAACAGCAGTAATATAAATCTAGTGACCATAAAGCTTTAATTGTCACGTGTAGGTGAGGTAAGTAAGGACCCAAACGCAGGACAGCCAGGCATGTAGTGTTGGAAACCATGAATTGGTGTTTTAATTCAGAAGACAGGTGAACATGGAATAACTTAAAACAGACTGAAACAGGTGACAGGATACACAGTTTGACTCAACAAGGACTGACTGAAGGGGAACAAGACTGATATACACATACACATACTGATTACAAAATGAGACACAGCTGGAGCAAACAAACATAGAACCATGAAAACTAGACCAGGGAACAATACATAGAAATACAAGACCAGACTGTACAATAAATGACAAAAGTCTGTGACTGTGACATTAATGGAGTAGAAGCACTTAAAAGTATTCAAAATGTAAAGCAGAACCAGAACCTTTCCTCAAAGAACCCTTTCCTGAAGCTCTGGTATACCTTCAATAGTTTGTTTTTGTAGATTCTTCACCCAAAAAACCTGAACTTTGAACGTTCAGTGTGTTTTCTGTGGTCTGTTTATCAACCAATATCAACCACTATGCTTATCAGACAGCTTATCAGACCATGCAATGCAGCAGTATGGACATGTACTGCATGCTGCCTCAGCCCTTTCGCGGTGCGTGTCTGTCTGAGATTCTTCATTAGGAACAATCCCTTGACATGAACCATCTCGTTTTCAATTCACAAAATACACTTCATACATAAAGACCAGTGATGTAAATAGGTTTTCAATGTAATGAGTCCCGGGATGCAGGGATGGTCTTTTAGAAATGAGTCCCAGGGACATTTTATGAGTCCCACTTCAATGACGTTATTGGAGAGGAGTCATATTTTGCCATTTTTACAATTTGCAGCATTTAACCCCCATTCCATTTTATATGGTTATAATGTGGGTTATATTCATGTAGAAACCCGAAGAAGAAATGATTATTATAACTAAAGCTATAGCATAATAAACTAGAATAAAAGCAGTACAGTAGTACAGTAGTGCATCCCGTGGATGCAGAGGTCGTTGTTTTATTGAGTCCCTTAACTATAAACTGCGTTTTGGGATGCAAAATGCACCCTATTTTAATATCTGAAAGACACTTTTTTACAAACAATTCAACCAGACAAAACAAAACAAGACAATTCCTAGATAAACAAGAAACAAACAACAACAAAACAACAAAACAACAAAACAAAAACTGCAACAAAACAACATTTCACATAACATGGACATAACGTAGACATAACACATGGATCATTGCATCATAATGGATCTGCTACAGTGATAATTAGTGAAAACATGAACAGGTAGTCTCCAGATGAGAGGACAGCACAGTTTTAAACAAATGAAAAGATGTTATTGAACTAATATGGACAGTAGATTGTTCCAGTCACAAGGAGCTTTGAACATAAATTATCTTTTTGCCAACTGATGTGGGTATATTGAAGTAAACCTGTGAGCAATGTCTAAGTTGATGTGTAGAACTTGAAGTGTATGGTATCATTAAGCTGTTTATTGTGGCAGGCAATCATAGGCTACTACACTCCCATTGGCATGTCAGTAAGACTATCTGTCGTCTACATTTCATGAGCTTATATGCATTAGTTTCACCTGACAAAAATATATTCCAGTCGCTTGATTGCGACACGACCGTGGGAAGAATCACGTACTCTTCGACCCACCCCGGCCCTGCCGGCCACTGTAGCCTGTTGCCTGGGGATGGCACAGAGCCCCACGGTTAGCTCAACCGTCTGGGCCTCTAGAGGCTGCTGAGCCAGGCTGACGGTTAGCTCAACCGTCTGGGCCTCTAGAGGCCTCTGAGCCAGGCTGACGGTTAGCTCAACCGTCTGGGCCTCTAGAGGCCTCTGAGCCAGGCTGACGGTTAGCTCAACCGTCTGGGCCTCTAGAGGCCTCTGAGCCAGGCTGACGGTTAGCTCAACCGTAGCGCGCCACCAAGCCACCAAGTGGCGCGCTACGAGCTTGTAGGTCTGCTATTTTTTCAAAAATCGAACAACGACTGACATAGAAACATAGCTTTTTCAGAAGCTGCCAGGATGTATAGAAGACATTTTTAGAATCTGATCTCAGGTCAAAATGGGTTAAATGTTGTTCAAATGAATAAATGAATGAATGAATGAACAAACAAATAAATAAAGTCCTTAAAGATTTTAAGGATTAAACCTCTCTCTCTCTCTCTCTCTCTCTCTCTCTCTCTCTCTCTCTCTCTCTCTCTTCAGTGAACAATGGCACAGTCCTGCTCCACTGCAGCGATTGGTGCACAGAGTCTGGGCAAGAACTGGACGGTGATTGGTGCAGGTGGATTCTCCCAGGTGTTCAAGGCCAGACATGACCAATGGGGACGCGACGTGGCCATTAAACTATTAGGTCGCGATGACGGGTAAGTGGAATTAATGCCAGTGGGGGACAAAGCACTCAACTCCTTGTGTAGGGATGGAGCTTGTTGTTAACCGATTCTGACCTGAGATCAGATTCTAAAAATGTCTTCTATACATCCCGACAGTTTTCTGAAAAAGCTATGTTGTCATGTCGTCAGTCGTCAGTCGTTCTTCCATTTTTCAAAAATAGCAGACTTAGGGCCGATTCATACTCCTATATTTTTGAGCAGAATAAAAGTTGGTTCGGCTCTGTAGAGCCTACAATGTGACGTCATTTGAGGTTCGGGGGGGTGGGGGGGGGGGGTCCGAAACAGCGGTAAAATAGGAGTATGAATCGGCCCTTACAAGCTCATAGGGCGCCACTCGGTGGCGCGCTATGAGCTTGTAGATATGCTATTTTTCAATAGCTATAAAGCATATCATAATGCTAACAACAAAAGGGGTTCCTGCCCCAAAATGGGTTAATTTGTATTGATCATGAGCACCGTATCGATAAGGCTCGAGCCGAGGGTACTTATCGAGCATTCTTTCTATAATATAATAACTATAATACAATAAATTCTGAACAGAACCAATATCTTTTACTGGGGCCTATACTGGTTTCGGCAAGCCAAAGTTTCCACCAGGTTGGCCAACCTAAAAGCAGCCACATTTCCCCACATTTGACATGTTGCGTTGCACCTCTGATTCTGAATTAATTTCCCCCAAATGTTTAGCAAATATCATTTGTACAGGCATTGGAACAAAATTCCCAAAGTTTTTTGACGTTATATTCACGTGTGTGTGTGTGTGTGTGTGTGTGTGTGTGCGTGCGTGCGTGCCGTGCGTGCGTGTCATCTACAGATCGATGGAGGACGATCTAAGGCGTGAGGCTGAGATGATGCTACGTGCAGAGTGCCCGTATGTCATGAGGGCTCTGGGCGTCTTCAGGGGCGTAACGCCCAGTTGCCCCTACCAATATGTGGGTCTGGTCATGGACGTGATGGAGAGAGGCTCCCTCTACTCCCTGCAGGTCAGCTTCTATAAATGCCATTGATTGACGAATGACTGACTGTCAGCTTCAGTTCTTTAGCGATTCCCACGACCCTCTACCATATTATTGCCGAATCTTCGTGGAAAATGACAGCACACAGTTTACGCCAAAGCTGTAAAAAATGGCGTCTATAGTGTGAAGAATGTCGTCTAATACGACCACGTTTTTTTTAGGATATTTCCATTTGAAGAAAACCTAGTCTGATATGTCCGCCCTGAGACTGGGAGGTCGGGGTTCGATCCCCGGCCGGGTCATACCAAAGACTCTAAAAAAATGTGACCCAGTGCCTCCCTGCTTGACACTCAATGGGTTGGATTGGGGAGTAAGTCCCTGCTTAACACTCAGCATCAATGGGTTGGATTGGGGAGTAAGTCCCTGCTTAACACTCAGCATCAATGGGTTGGATTGGGGAGTAAGTCCCTGCTTAACACTCAGCATCAATGGGTTGGATTGGGGGGTAAGTCCCTACATACTAGCGTCATGTCCAGGGGGTGTACTTGTACATCAAGCTGCCTCACGCTACAGAAAAAGGACATAGCAGCAAGCCCACATACAGTATAGTGTAGTAGGATATCTACAGTGTGTGAGCCCACAATCTAACCTGTTTAAGGCATTCCTTCGTTCCTTAGGGGGGAACTTTATCCTGTATCCAAGGCGCTTTACATGTAGTGCATTACATTCACCCACCCACATTCATACACCGATTGCGGCGGAAAACCTGCAAGGTATACCAACCAGCACATCGGGAGCAATTCGGGGTTCAGTGTCTTTGCCCAAGGACACTTCGACATGTAGACAGGAGGAGGAGCCGGGATTTGAACCGCCGACCCACGGATCATTGGAGTCCAAAATGGTGGCATCTTGTGATGAGCATTAGAGAGGACAGATTATAGAAAGATACGGTTGAGAAAATGTGCTCCTTGAAGAATTGTATAGCTTTGAACCCATTCTGAACGGGCACCCATTTTGGTGTTGGCATCATGTTATGCTTTATCTATTTAAAAATAGCAGATCTACAAGCTCATATCGCGCCAACGAGTGTCGCGATACGAGCTTGTAGGTCTGCTATTTTTTGAAAAATCGAAGAACGACTGACATTTTTAGAATCTGATCTCAGGTCAGAATGGGTTAATCAGACCAGTGTGTGTCCAGTGGAAACCTCATATGAATCTGATCTCAGGTCAGAATGGGTTAAATGACTCTATATATTTTTGTACTTTGTGTCTCTCTGAGATTGTGAATTAACCGTCTCTGTTTGACTCCAACCCCTCTCCAGAAAAAGGTAAAGGACCCTCTGCCCTGGCCTCTGGTCTGTCGGCTGGCTCACCAAGTGGCTCTGGGCATGAACTACCTCCACAGCCTCACACCCGCTCTGATCCACAAGGACCTGAAGCCTGCAAACATACTGCTGGACGCAAGCCTGAATGTCAAGGTGACTTATTCCTTTAGTGGCCTCTTCTGGTACTGTTCATGTTAACCCATTCTGACCTGAGATCAGATTCATACGAGGTTTCCACTGGACACACACTGGGTCTGATGAATCTAACCATCATGCTGTTAAAACTGTTTTAGCCTGCTAATATAGGCACAATAAGCAGTGTTTTTATTTATTTAACACATGACGTCAGAAGAGGTCCATGCAGAACCTGCAGTATTAAGGATGTGACCTCTCTCTCTCTCTCTCTCTCTCTCTCTCCCGCCCCTCGCTCTCTCTCTCCCCCCTCTCTCTCTCTATCTCTCTCTCCCCCCTCTCTCTCTCTATCTCTCTCCCCCCCCCCCCCTCTCTCTCTCTCTCTCTCTCTCTCTCTCTCTCTCTCCCCCCTCTCTATCTCTCTCCCCCCTTCTCTCTCTCTATATATCTCTCTCTCCCCCCCTCTCTCTCTCTATCTCTCCCCCTCTCTCTCTCTCCCTCCCCCCTCTCCCCCCCTCTCTCTCCCTCCCTCCCTGTCCCATGTATGTCCCCTCCATTCTCCTCTCTTATTCATTATCATCTACAGATCACTGACTTTGGCCTGGGCAAATTTGCCGACCATGTGACCATGCCTCATCTCAAGGGGATGGGCACGGCCTTCTACGCCCCCCCAGAGGCCCTGCAGGGCGGTGCCACCTGTGCCTATGACGTCTACAGGTATATTAGCCCTTTCCACACATAAAAGTGCCACGCACAGACAGAATAAGCTGTGATGCGTGTGTGTGTGTGCGCAGCTGGTTTTTAGACAGCTGGTGGATGGGAATGAACCCATTCTGACCTGAGATCAGATTTAAAAAATGTCTTCTACATCCTGACAGTTTTCTGAAAAAGCTATGTTTCTATGTCAGTCGTTCTTTCGATTTTTCAAAAATAGCAGACCCTACAAGCTTGTAGCGCGCCACTCGGTGGCGCACTATGAGCTTGTAGATCTGCTATTTTTCAATAGCTAAAGCATGACATAATGCTAACACCAAAATGGGTTCCCGCCTAAAATGGGTTAAGCTCCACCTCCACGGGCGATTGACGCGGAGGAGGAGAGCGCTGCCGGGAATCTGGCCGTCGCGAAAGTCGTCCGCGGAAGTGGAGCTTTTTTCTCCATTCACCAGCTGTCTAAAAACACGGTTTTGAAGCTGTGCGCAGCCGAAAACGTGCGCGGCTCTTTTGATAGTGTGGCAGCACCCAGTGGCGTGCACAGATAGCCCTTTTGGCAATTTTGCTCTTAAAAAAAAAGAAATTAATTTGTAGTGTGTGGACCATGCGGTGACATTGATCAAATCTTGATAAAAAAAACGCTTCTACTATATTATTTAGGCCCTGTCACGGGGCAACCCGTGCCCTATATACAAAGACACAAACTGCTTTCTATAACATGCAAAGACTATTCCATTATTGTGTGGTGGAATGAAAATGATCACTGATTGGTTAGTTGTCTCTCCTGCACTGCTGGTGGCATTTCCCTTGATGAGGAAGTGGCCAAGTGCTGTGCAGGAGAGGGGTGTTTTGAGTCAGTCATTGAGTTTTCATTCTGATTTATACTTGTTTAATTGTAACACATTATTGAGAATGTTTAGGTTACTGTTTATTCAAGGTGGTTGATGGAAGTATTTATATTGGTGAAGTATGTGAGAAGAAATGTGCTAATTGAGTCTGTGCCCAGTGGTAGGATCCACTCCTATTTAAAGGAGGCTGCAGGGACAGGCTAGTTAGTTAGAAGTAGGCAATGACACAGCCAGGTAACATCCCTGAGGGAGAGCTGCAGGGCCTTGTGTGATCAGGGTACAGCCTGAAGAGAGCTCTTATCCAGTTGGGTTTTGTTTGTAGTGTGTAGTGTTCATTTCATTTCTCAGTATTATTATTATTGTTATTGTTGTTTTCCTGGTTTCACACTGTTGAATCTGTACTGGACTTTGGTGGAGGAGTTTTAGGGAAAAATAAAGACCCTTAAACTGCATTACTGACTGTTCTTGGAGCCCCCCACAATCTAAAGCTATGTTTCTATGTCAGTGGTTCTTCCATTAAAAAAAACAAAATCAATAGCTAAAGCACCAAAATGGGTTCCCGCCCCAAAATGTGCTGCACAAGGTGCCCTTTTTTTTCACTTGAGCACCTGCCCCTCTAAATGTCTGTGCACGCCACTGGCAGCACCTATTCATGCAATCCCTGCATGTGTCATTTTCTGTGCGACTGGAATTCAACAAGTCGTCACTAG
Organism: Protomyctophum parallelum; assembly: GCF_964188405.1. NCBI lineage: Eukaryota > Metazoa > Chordata > Actinopteri > Myctophiformes > Myctophidae > Protomyctophum > Protomyctophum parallelum. The sequence goes on along the minus strand of NC_139706.1, from coordinate 48,540,342 downwards.
TGTCATCACTGCAAAAAGCCCTGTGAATATCCACCACAATGCATTGCTATAGCTGCTTAAAACCCATTTTGCGCGGGAACCCCTTTTGGTGTTTTAAGCATTACGTTATACTTTAGCTATTGAAAAAATAGCAGTTCTACAACCTTCATAGTGCTGCGCTATGAAGGTTGTAGGTCTGCTATTTTTTTTAAATCGTGAAAATGTGTTGAAAATGTGTTTGAATATATATTCTTTCAGAGCGAACGTTTTTAACTCTAATCTTTGCTTCAGGGGGGGTCCCTGGAACAACATATGTGACCAGATTTGACTGAGAGACTGCCATCGCGCACATTCCAGCTTTTCAGGAGAAAAACTTTTTTTTTCTTATTTTTCTTTTCAAAATGAGTTAATTGCACAGGCAGACTCTTCACATACTAGAGCAAGTCTGAAATAAGTGTCAAAGCTGAAATTGACATGTAAATATGAAAAAAATGCTTAAACATGTAGCTATTGTAATGTTAGAGACCACAGAAGTGAACCTTTCAAGCCTGTTTTCTCAACTCGCTGTTTTCTGCAAGACATTACTCTATAAGCCATATCTCCTAAACTGGTGGGTCAAACTGAACAACCAATATGTCAATTTGAAGCTATGATTCCCTGCTTTCAAAAAAAAATCCAATGGCAGTCTCCCAGTCAGATTTGGTCACATATTTTCAGACAGGGTTCGGTGGCCAAATACATACATATTGAGGTCCTTGATATGAAAATGTTTGAGAACGACTGACATAAAAACATAGGGTCAGGATTTAGAAGGCATTTGTAGAATCTGTTCTCAAGTCTAAATGGGTTTATTGGAAATCTCCAACACTGATGCTGATAATGAGTTGCTATAATGCTATCTGTCCCATGAGTGATAATGTAATCCAATTGCTGATCAATTATGTCTCCTTTTATTTTAGTTACGCAATACTGCTGTGGACCATTTTAAGTGAGTAATTCTCTCTCTCCCTTTTAGATTTTTTTAAACTTTTTTTATTTTAATTTTTTTAGACATTCTGCGCACAGAGCCTTAAAGGAGAATTTCATATTTTCATTTCTTACCTTTGTTATTTTGTGCAAAAGTGCCGATCTACAAGCTCACAACATGTTGCAGAGCGACGTGTTGTGAGCTTGTAGATCGGCTATTTTCAGCATGCAACCAAGTGTGGATCTCTTGTCCACTAGTCCCTCCCTAACATTTTAGTACTCTAGTCTTTTATTTATTGCCGAAATTGTCGATATATTTAGTCTTAGTTTTAGTCACCATAGCTTAGTTTTCATTTAGTTTCTATTTTGTTTTTGTCAGTGAAAAAAGGTATAGTCGACGAACATTTTTCGTTTAGTTTTAGTCGACGAAATCAACACTGGTTTCTGCCTCACATTATAGAGTATCCATTCTGTGTATAAATAAGGTTTCTCTTCTCTAGATCTTGTAGATCGGCTATTCTCAGCAAGTGTAAAATCAGGCATTACGACGGCATCAAGGCCCGCCAAAATACATTTTGTTCGACTAAATCAACTGTAGATTTAGTCGACTAAAACCTTATGATATTTAGTCGACTAAAACTAGACTTAACACTAAAACATTCCGGGTGACTAAAATGCGACTAAAACTAAATTAAAACTATTCAAAAGACTATGACTAAAACAACACTGTTCCCATCCCATGCGATCATGACTGTCTTCCTCTCTGCCCTCTCAGGGGAACTGCCCATAGATCCGAAGTCCCGTTAGTCCGAACATGCACTGCTCCCGTGCTTGCGGTTAGGTTTAGGTGTGCTCCCGTGCTTGCGGTTAGGTTTAGGTTAGGGTTAGAGATAGGGATAGTAATTTCGGAAACAATGAACCTTCTGACTAATGACACGGCACCCCTCTCTCTCAGACCCTGGTTACAGCCACGCGCGCTTCGATGTTTCCAACGGAGCGAGGCCATCCCTGGAGGATGTTAAAACGATGAAGGCCCCAGGCCTGGAGCAGCTGGTGGACCTCATTGAGAGGTGCTGGAACCAACATCCTGACCAAAGACCCACTTTTAAAGGTGATAAATAGGACTGTCCTGCAACAAGCACAGGGGAGGATGGGGGAAGATGAACCATTTTTTACTTAAGTTGTCCTGGAAGCAAGGCAAAATGAGATGGCAGTCAAATCTAATGATCTACACATATTTCAGGATGTCCTCTATCAATTGAAATGATGAGTAAGCAGCTATGACAAAGGGCCATGAAAATATGACCTTTTCAAAAAAAAAAAAAAATGGCTCAATTTGCCCCAGGTAAGGGGTAAGTTGATCCAAAATTGAACCACATGATATTTTAATGTAAAGAGCTTAAACTTGAACAGATAATGTATTCACGTATTGAAAATAATTTAATAACAGTTTTCCCTTTTGCAAATAGTCTTATTTATCTGTTTATTTATTATTTAAACAATATAAAGACAATTAAATAAAGTTTGTTATTCAGAACCTTATAATATTTGCAATATTGTTAATACAATATAGCAAATTTGCAAACATTTGCAAACATCCAAATTATAGGTCATTCAGTATAATTTGAGTAGCTAATACTTAATACAAAAATATGAATGGTGATTCACATTAAGAAAATTGGCTCAATTTACCCCAAGGAATTGGTTCAACTTGCCCCATGGCCACTTTTTGACAAAACATGGCTAGCTTAATGCTCCAGGCTAATGTTTAGCTAAATGATTCACATGGGTTTTATACATTGGTATATCACCAACATGCATGATATATAAGTTTAGACCTGGGTGCTTTTGCTTTAATATAAAAATGATTATTCCAGAAAAGTTTATTTTTTTTACTTTGACCAGCAAAAAACACTTTTTTGTGTATAAATGTACTTTCCACTTTGTCCATGTGTCTCTCATCTTCATAGTCAGGTTGAAATGGTGGGTGTGTCCTGATTTTGAGGTCACATGACAACTCATGTGTGTAGTTTTAAAGATACAGGGGGTGGTTCAACTTACCCGAAGGTCCATCTTCCCCCATCCTCCCCTATATATCACTTTTCAGGGATTTATTGTTTGGCTGTTGTATATCTTGACATATACAGTAGAATGTAGCGTTGAAAGTGTAATTATGTGTGCTGGCGACGTGTTTCCTCTGTGACGTGTTTTCTTTCATGTTATTGCCCAAAATTGTAGCTTGTAACTTCAGTAGCTAAGCTACAAAAAATGACCCAAAAGGTAGCTGAGCTACTTGACGAGGTACACAAATATGAATGTAGCTAAAATACCACAAGCTACAGCAAAATGTAGCTCAGCTACGTAGCTCAGCTACATGTAGCTTAATACTCCCCAACACTGATAATCGGGGACTAAACTATTTGACATTCAATGTTAATTCAAAGGTCGTCTTATATCTGGGACAATACGGTAACACCTCTCACCTAGATACCGGTGAACTGCTCACCAACGGGAGAAATATTATATGGCACTGAACAGAACAGAATGTATAAATATGATTATCTTTGGGGGGTCCCCAGTTCAAATATGATTATTTTGGGGGGTCCCCAGTTCAAATATGATTATATTTGGGGGTCCCCAGTTCAAATATGATTATTTTGGGGGGTCCCCAGTTCAAATATGATTATCTTTGGGGGGTCCCCGGTTCAAATATGATTATCTTTGGGTGGTCCCCGGTTCAAATATGATTATCTTTGGGGGTCCCCGGTTCAAATATGATTAGTTTGGGGGGTCCCCAGTTCAAATATGATTATTGGGGGGGGGGGGGGGCAGTTCAAATATGATTATCTTTGGGGGGTCCCCAGTTCAAATATGATTATCTTTGGGTGGTCCCCAGTTCAAATATGATTATCTTTGGGTGGTCCCCAGTTCAAATATGATTATCTTTGGGGGTCCCCGGTTCAAGTCTGAGCAGCTGATCATACTCCGTGTCTGTGTTGTTCCCAGAATGCATCGCTGTGACAGAAGTCCTGTATGAGAAGAACAAGAGTGGGATGAATCACGCCGTCTACCAAGTCCAGCAGGAGCTGGTAAAGAACGTTTGATGCATTCTGAACTCATTCACTCACTCACTTTAAAACATTTATTTTCATGTTTTTCTTATCTCTAAATCTTACGTTGCACAATCAGGGGCGTTATGCTAGTGCTACAGCTACGCAGACAACGCTATGGAGTTGACCATATACTGTACTTAACTGTAAATAACATGAATGTGTTCAACAGGATGGAGTACAACAGGTTGACCCCCCAAAAGACGTCATTAGGGGTAAGTGAGTTCATTTCAAAGAATTAATTACAAATCATCTAATTAATTAGATTGCTTTTGTCGAGCCCCAACTCAGGGCCTATACGTATAGGCCTATAGGCATGCATGCATGTCACACACATGCACGCACGCACGCTCCTGCAAAAGATGAAGTCTATGTTCCCTATCTTCCATTTTGTATGTATTTTTAATATTAAAATATTATATTCCAAGAGAGAGACAGAAAAAAGAAAAAGAAATTACTAAAAAAAAGAAAAACTTTTTTTACCTTCTGTCCTGTCAATTTTGACTCGTAGCACCACAGATGTCACTTTTGTTATAGAGACCATCAGGGAATTAACTCATGGTGATGATACATTTTGTTGCGTTAAAAAGAAATGTAAAGGGGGAATACATTTTACCCATTTTAACATGAAAACGGGTTAATTTTTTTTACCCCCAATACAATGGAAGGGAATCAGGGCTATAAGAGATATTTACATAGAGATATCTACACCGCACGCATTTTAAGTCCACCCCCCCCCCCCCCTTCCATTCCTGTGAATCCCTGTGGGACCATTTTGTTTTGTGGGACCCATAATCTTTTATTATGCAAATTGCAAATGGGAAAAAAATATATTTTAATTTAACCATGATAACAAAATAAGCTCAGATAATTTATATTCCAGCCTGTGACTTCGATAGGCCTATACTGTTTAGCTCCTTAATGCCACTTTTAACCCATTTTAGGCTGGAACCAATTTTAGTGTTAACATTACGTTATGCTTTAGCTATTTAAAAATAGCAGATCTACAAGCTCATAGCGCGCCACCGAGTGGCGCGCTATGAGCTTGTAGGTCTGCTATTTTTTTTAAATCGAAGAGCGACTGACATAGAAGACATTTTTAGAATCTGATCTCAGGTCAGAATGAAAACTGTCAGGATGTACAAGACATTTTTAGAATCTGATCTCAGGTCAGAATGGGTTAAGGATACTTTATATTACTCTGGCTAGTCTCGCGTAGCCAGAGTCTTGAATTCGAGTAAGGAAGCTGGCATTTCCGTTCATGAAAAAAAAAAGTAATTTTAATAGTAGTAGTATAGTATATATATATATATATATAGTTGTAAAAAAAAATCAATTTCTGCTAAGCAGCAAGCTATATATGCTATATAAACAAAGTGTCTTTTCTGAAATAATTGTAAAGAAGTCTCATTAATCCTTTATTTTTTTTATCCTTTATCCTTTTATTTGACTACTTATTCAGAATGCTTCAAGCTATTGGAAGAGATCGAGTCATTTGCCATGACTTAGACTTATTCATGTCCTCTGTTCTTTGGTCATTCAGAAACTCCAGCTCCTCCTCCTCCTCATAATCAACAACAACAACAACTACAACAACAACAACAACTCAAGTCTAATCTGAGGAAGAAGTTTCAGATCCACAAGAAACAAGGAAAACAGATCTTGGTAGAGCCAGAGCTCTACATCCTAGAGAAGGACAGTGGAGAGGACAGTAAACTAAGTGAGGTCAGGCTGATTGAAATAGCAGCCTGTAAACAAGGCGAACAAGAAACACCAATCAAACTTGAAGACCTCTTTAACCATTCACCTGGACAAAAAGCGATCAGAACAGTGATGACGAAGGGGGTGGCTGGCGTCGGTAAAACAGCCCTAACTCAGAATTACACTCGCGACTGGGCAGAAGACAAAGGCGACCAGAATATCCATTTCGTCTTTCCTTTCACTTTCCGAGAGCTGAATTCAGTGAAGAAGGACCACAGCTTGGAGGAACTTGTTCGTGCCTTTTCTGGCATCACGGAAGCAGGGATCTGTGGCATCCAAGAGTCCAATGTTGTGTTCGTCTTCGATGGCTTAGATGAGTGCCGGCTTCCGCTAGACTTCCAGAACAACGAGACCGTGAGCGATGTCACGAAGCCAGCCCCGGTGGGTGTGTTGTTGACGAGCCTCTTCAAGGGAGCGCTGCTTCCTTCCGCTCGCATCTGGATAACCACGCGACCTGCAGCGGCCGGCCAGATCCCCTCCGAGTATGTTGACAGGGTGACAGAGGTGAGAGGGTTCACTGACCGCCAGAAGGAGGAGTACTTCAGGGAAAGGTTCAGCGATGATGAGGACCAGGCCAGCACGGTCACCTCGCACATCAAGACCTCACGGAGCCTCCACATCATGTGCTACGTCCCGGTCTTCTGTTGGATCCTCGCTGCGGTTCTCGAGGATATGTTGAGAACAGAGCTGCACGGTGCGCTGCCAAAGGCCCTGACCGAGATGTACATCCTCTTCGTGGTCTTTCAATTCAAACAGATGAATCTCAAGTCCCACGGCAAGGCTCACAAACATACTTTCTCCAATTCAAAGAACAGGGAGATCATTATGTCTCTGGGAAAATTGGCGTTTGAACAGTTGGAGAAAGGCAACCTGAACTTCTATGAATCCGACCTGAGAGATTCTGGCATTCTTATCAAAGATGCATTGTGGTACTCCGGAATGCTGACAGAGTTCTTTAAAGAGGTGCGTGGGGTGTTCAGCTTTGTCCATCTGAGTGTACAAGAATTCATGGCAGCTCTTTATGTCCACCTCTCGTTCGTCAATGACGGCGTCAACGTACTGTCAAACTCCAAGCGGTTCAAGCTATTCAGAGACAAGCCTACGTTAAATGACCTCTACCAGGCTGCTGTGGACGAGGCCTTAAAGAGCCCAAACGGACACCTGGACATGTTCCTCCGTTTCCTCCTGGGCCTCTCGTTGGAGACGAACCAGGCGCTTTTACGCCGTGTGATAAGACAGACGGGAAGCAGCGCGCCGCCACAAACCAATCAGGAAACGGTCGTCATCAAGTACATCAAGAAGAAGATCAAGGAGAATCCCTCCCCGGGGGAGAAAAGCATCAATCTGTTCCACTGTTTGAACGAGCTGGACGACCACTCCCTGGAGAAGAAGATCCAACGGAACCTGCAGACCTCCGGAAGCCTCTCCGCCGACGGGCTCTCTTCTGCTCAGTGGTCGGCCCTGGTCTTCATATTGCTGTCGTCGGCAGAAGAGCTGGACGTGTTTGACCTGAAGAAGTACGGCGGTTCAGAAGAGGCTCTTCTGAGGCTCCTGCCCGTGGTCAAAGCTTCCAACAGTGCTCTGTAGGTGAACCGGGATGGATTTATTTATTTATGCTTCTCTTGACTTACAGGAAATGCATTTTTTTTCCCAGTGCACGGTGGCACAGTCGGTAGTGCTGTCGCCTCACAGCTAGATGGTCCTGGGTTCGATCACCGCTCGGGGCGCTGTGGGTGCTGGCGGCGTGTTTCCTCCTCCGCGTCATCAGTGCCCATACCCGAAGGCGGGGTTGGCGAAAGGGCCTTTCTGTGTGGAGTTTGCATGTTCTCCCCGTGTCCCCTAGGGTAGGTAGTAGGTACCCTCACAAAAAACATGCAGTAATCCTGGTCACTAAACTGCCTCCCCCTGGCCAGCCGGGGCGCCTGATGGAGGGGAAAGGAACTGGTTGGAATAACGTGTTCCTTCCACGCGCTACGTCCAACCAGGGAAACTCCCCCCTGTCAGGTGTAAAGGAGCAACTTGGACACTCAGGCATGAAGGAAGCATGAGTTCAAGTCCGTTGCTCTCCCCTTGTCCCCCATATATGGGGACTAGGTTGGTCTCCCCTTGTCCCCCATATATGGGGACTAGGTTGGTCTCCCCTTGTCCCCCATATATGGGGACTAGGTTGCTCTCCCCTTGTCCCCCATATATGGGGACTAGGTTGCTCTCCCCTTGTCCCCCATATATGGGGACTAGGTTGCTCTCCCCTTGTCCCCCATATATGGGGACTAGGTTGGTGGAGGGTGTGTAGAGCCCAGGATCACATTAGATGATTGACACAGGGGTGAAAAAAAATGGGTTACAAAATCGTGGGATAAAAAAAACATATAAAAAAAAGGAAATGCATTTTTTTATTACTGACGTTTCTTTGTGTTTTATTCACAGGCTGAGTGGTTGTAACCTCTCGGAGAGAAGCTGTACGATGCTGTCGTCTGCAGTGCTGAGCTCCGGCTCCTCTCGGCTAAAGGAACTGGACCTGAGTAACAACAACCTGCTCAATTCAGGGGTGAAACTGATCGCTGACGGACTGGGAAGTTCACAATGTACCCTCGAGACTCTCAGGTCAGTATTCCCGAAACCTCGTTCAACGGATGACCATTTGTGACCCTTTTCTGCCTCGCGGCGGGTCCTCCCGCATGCAGTGTTGTTTTCGTCGACTGAAACTAAGACGGAAAATGTTCGTCGACTACCTATTTCCACTGACAAAAACAAATGGAAACTAAATGAAAACTAAGCTACGATGACTAGAACTAAGACTAAATATACTGACAATTTCGTCGACAAATTAAAACTAGACTAAAATGTTATAGGAAGGGACTATAGTGGACAAGAGATCCAGTATAAGTCATTTTACACTTGGTTGCATGCTGAAAATAGCTGTTGCGACGCGTTGTGGGCTTGTAGATCGGCTGTTTTCAGCAAGTGTAAAAACACTCATTACGACGGCATCAAGACCCGCCAAAATAAATTTTAGTCGACTAAATCAACAGTAGACTTAGTCGAATAAAATCTTATGACATTTAGTCGACTAAAACTAGACTAACAGTAAGACATTCCAGGTGACTAAAATGTGACTAAACTCAAATAGAAATTTGCTGCCAAAAACAACACTGCCCGCATGCACGCAACGTTGAGGAGAAACAAGGACACAATAATCCTGAAATAGAATCCAAAAGAAAGTATACTAAAAATACGTTCAGGTGCTGAACGAAAAGTACAGTACGTTCAGGAAAAGGAGACGTCGTCTGCACACTGTTTAGTAGCTCCCAAGGACATTTTTATTTAAGTTTAGGATGACAACGTTTCAAGCCCAAATTGGTCTTCGTCACTCAGGTGTACCATTCACCTGAGACATTAGAGCTTAAATCAGTGTGTAATTATTATACATAGACGTACAGTAAATACAAACGTAAATTGGTCATGCTTGGTGCATCCTAACCTTTAAAACAATTAAAACAGCAGCTAAAATCATCGGCACTACAGAATTACCCAGTCTCCATAACATCTACACCACTCGCTGTATGAAAAAAGCCCATAACATCATGGAAGACACCAGGCACCCCGCAAATACCCTGTTCAAACTACTCCCCTCCAAAAAACGCTACCAGAGCATCAAATCTCGCACCACCCGTCTCAGTAACAGTTTTTACCCCCAGGCAGTCAGGCTGCTGAACAGCTGACATTGAACTGTATATTGCACTGTTTTGTCACTTCACTTGCACTTTTCTTTTACTGTTTTTGTCTTTTTCTTGCACTATAGATGTTTGTTTATGTCCTGTTTATGTAAGACTGAGAGTGCTCTGAGCAAAATATTTTTCATTGTATTTATACAATCTGGTATATATTAATATATACCAGATTAATATACCAGATTTCTCCTCCCATCCACTTGCTTTAAGTTGCTCAAAAGCGCATGAGGCGAACGTGCTGGCCGTTGACTATCATTGCGCCGTTTGCGTGCGTTCACGTATGAAACATAGCTATGTTCACGTGTCACGGGCCCAGCGCTGGCTCGAGCTGCAATACCAAATTCGGCCACTGTGTCCATTCTCGCCTCAGGGTTTCCTTTCCTCCCGGTGCCGTCTCTATTCATATTTACTCTTAAGATCCTAACATGCTACACAAAAGGCCCAATCGAAATACACCACGTTAGTGACATCATAAAACCATCCCCTCCCCTAAACCCTCCCCCTTAATCATACAACACCAGCGTGGGTCGTTGGTTCTCCACCCAGTGCCCACACAGTCGTAAGCTAAATTCCAATACCGCAACTTTCACACTCGCTCACTCTCCTCGCGTCCTCCACTCGCTCCTCGGCTCCGCCCCCAGCGAGGAGGAGAGGAGGAGGAGAGGATTCAATGCGAGGACAGAGTGGTGGTCGAATTTTCCTCTGGAATCGGATTTCAAAGCGACGGCACATTCCGCGATCACTAATGACGTGTATCAATTCAATTCAATTCAAAGGGCTTTATTGGCATGGGAAAACATACGTTAACATTGCCAAAGCAAAAGTGGTGTCACACAGCTGGATGCCTGGATCACTGGAACTCCAAACAGAGCCGTACAGTCTACAGAATAGACAATTCATCATTTTGTACATGTAACCGAGGGTCCGAGGCCAATGTGTATGTATTGGTAACATGTGCAAGGCAAGGCTATTTATTCCTGAAATAGTGAATAAGCGCCAGGATGCGCACACGTATAAATCACACCCCCCCCCCCCCCCCCCCCCCACTCCTCCGACAGTCAGTCCTCCTCCGCGGTCTTTGCAAATAACGGACACTATAACAGGAATTAGGTATAGTCTCTCTGACTTACATATTCAGTGCAGTCCACATATAAATAAATACATTTTTCATTTTTGTCACCGTCATTCATAGCAGTCTGTGCATTCAGGCATGCACAGAGATAAATTAACTATAGCTTTTGAGGTGCGCACAATATAGCCGGCCTAATTTATATATCCTACTTTTATTATGCTTATATCACACAACGCAATAAAGCCAGTGGCTTGTTGTGGTCCTTTCACTTTCACATAAGTAGGCTAGATAGGCTACTTTATCATTCTGAAGCTCTATTCATTCAGCGAAAATGTGTCTCTTCAACAAACAGTTGAACAGTGCGTGCATGTGTGTGTTGGCCGTTGGGTCGGCGACTTCAGCCGGCCGGCAGCTAGTGGATGGGGGGGGGGGGGGGTACACAGTATCGGGTTTCATCAGTGTTTTCTGTGCCACATGTGGAGGAGGCGGACTTATGTCACTGGAGAAGGAAAGAAAACATGTACACGTGATGCGGAAATCCGCTGCGAGGAGACAAAATACCCCACCGAGCCTGCACCTGATGTACACTCGCTCTATGCGGTCTCGGAGAGCTCACTCGGCTCCTCCACTCGACTCTCCTCTCCTCCTCGATGGAGCGCTTTAACAATCGGAACGTTAACCATTTCCGGGTCACGCTGGAATGACCCCGAGTGACCGAGTGGGAGTGAGCGAGTGGCCGAGATTTTGGGTATTGGAATTTAGCTATAGAGTATTATATGAATAGAGAAGGCACCCAGAGGAAACACTGAGGCCAAATGGACATAGTGGCCTAATGAAGGTATTGCAGCCTGGCCCCAAACACATGAACGCGCTGGTCCGTTGACTATCATTGTGCACGTTCACGACGGCAGCACGCTCGTTCGCGTTCATGTGTTTGGGGCCAATCCATCCCAGAGTGCACTCTGTTCCTACCCGGAAGGAGGAGTGAAATCGCCTCATGCGCTTTTGAGCAACTTAATGCAAGTGGATGGAAGGAGAACTCGGGTGTCTTCTCTATTCATAATACTCTATGGTGTGACTGTGAACCTATAAGTCCCAGAGCAACCGCTTGTCTCCTGCATGGCTGCTGTAACAATAAGCACCCACTGCATGTTAGAATGGATAAATGCGTACATGAGGACAAATGTAATGTATGTGCAAATGTGTGTTGTGCGTGCGTGCGTGCGTGCGTAGGTTGTCAGGATGCATGGTCACAGAAGCAGGCTGTTCTTACCTGGCCTCGGCTCTGAGATCCAACTCCCGTCTCAAAGTGTTGGACTTGAGCTACAATCACCCAGGAGGAGACTCGGAGAGGGAGCTGCTCTCTGCTGCACAACTGGAGATCAACCTCTGGTATGTAGAGACTTAACCCATTCTGACCTGAGATCAGATTCATACGAGGTTTCCACTGGACACACACACTGGTCTGATTATAACCCATTCTGACCTGAGATCAGATTCATACAAGGTTTCCACTGGACACACACACTGGTCCGATGAACCCATTCTGACCTGAGATCAGATTCTAAAAAATGTCAGTCAGTCGATTTTTCAAAAATAGCAGACCTACAAGCTCGTATCGCGCCACTCGGTGGCGCGCTATGAGCTTGTAGATCTGCTATTTTTCAATAGCTAAAGCATGACATAGTGCTAACACCAAAACGGGTTCCCGCCCAAAATGGGTAAACAGTAGGCTTTTTTAACCCATTCTGGACGGGAACCCCTTTTGGTGTTTTTGGCATTATGTTAAAGGACAACTTTAGTTTTTTTCAACCAAGGTTCATGTTTTAGGTTGTTATTAGAGAAACTAAAAGATGACTGTTAATCTTTTTTCATTTGCTGCTTTCTTTCGTTTTAGGGATTTTAGCTGTTTTTGACAGGGGGGCGGGGGCATTCGAGCATGGGGCTAAATATGTATTTTTTAACACAATTTTATGGTGATTTATTTTTTTATGGTTTACTATAGTCCTAATAAACGCCAGGAAATTACATCTGGCCACAGAAGATCACATGATCTACTGAATGTGAAGGTAGCCTACTGGGGGGAGGCTTATACTGTGTGTATAGGCTCAATATGTCAGTTTGTCACATTCAGTAGATCCTGTGATCTTTTGTGGCCAGATGTAATTTCCTGGCGTTTATTAGGACTATAGTAAACCATTAAAAAATAAATCACCATAAAATTGTGTTAAAAAATACATATTTAGCCCCATGCTCGAATGCCCCCGCCCCCCTGTCAAAAACTGCTAAAATCCCTAAAACAAAAGAAAGCAGCAAATGAAAGAAAATGAACACTCACCTTTTAGTTTCTCTAATAACAACCTAAAACATGAACCTTGGTTGAAAAAAACTAAAGTTGTCCTTTAAGTCCTGACGTCACTGTCCAGTAGAGGGCGCCAGTCCACAGGTTCGTCTACTTTTTATTTGCATTGACATCTCCATAGGGGGAGATTTTAGATCGCCTCATATAAGAACTGTGTTTGAAAGATAAACCGATCACCCCGGCCGGCCTTATATGAAGCATCGACTGAAGGTGGAAATGTACAAATATACCCAAAGAGTAACAAAATAAGCGTTAGAAAGGAGTCAAACAACCCATGAGAGACTACATTTCCGGGTAGGCGGGGTGGCTGCATCTGCCCGTCGTCGCACAACAGAAACTGAATGTTATAATTATGTTTATTTTTAATTTAATTTGATTGATATTGAATGTTTCGTGGTTAGTACGAGTCGAGTCACCACCAGCGGAGCTTACGTCAACGAGGAATCTCAGGAACGCAATGTGTTGACAGCTGGGCGTGACGTCGTATATTAGCAGCGACATTGCCTTCATATGTAGTTTCAAGGCTTTTGCGGCCACATTAATTCCATTTTCTCCAGAAACTGGCTGTATCAGATATGAATGGACATCATTAACGACGCACAGCCACTCCCCTGACAGAAAGGCTGGGGTGGTGGGTTTATTTTTCAAACACAGTTCTTATATGAAGCGACCTAAAATCGCCCTATGGAGATTTCACTGCAAATAAAAAAATACATGTACCTGTGTATTGGCGCCCTCTACTGAAAGTGAAGTCAGACTTCGGTGCTCTATACTTTAGCCATTGAAAAATAGCAGATCTACAAGCTCGTATCGCGGCACCGAGTGCCACGCTACTTGTAGAGCTGCTATTTTGGAAGAATCCTGGAAATGTGGCACAAATCTTTGAATGTATATTCTTTCAGAGCGAACGTTTTTAACTCAAATCTTTGCTTCCGAAGAATAACATAATTATTTTCAGATGGGGGTGGGTGGCCAATTAGTAAATTACATATCATTTTCGGGGGTCCTCCTTGAAACATGAAATATTGAGCACCATTGATATTAGAAACACAGGTATGTCATTTAGAAGACATTTCTTTAATCAGACCAGTGTGTGTCCAGTGGAAGCCTCGTAGCCTATGAATCTGATCTCAGGTCAGAATGGGTTAAGATAACATTATTATAAGTCACTGTTTCTATTATCAGATGGCCTGACTCTGTGTCTTCTCCGTTCCCCAGTGTCGACTATTGTGGAGTGGACCGGCTGAAACCAGGGCTGAGGAAGTGTGAGTGTGAAGTATTATACATCAGATCAAAGTATCACACTATCCAGCTACTGTATATATACAGACAATATACAGTAGATGCATGATATATTATGAGCTTGTAAAAAAAAAAAAAAAGAATCTCGTCGTCTCTAGTCTCCAACCAGCAAACGTCACAAGCTTTTATGAATGAATGCATTATATTTATACCTTTCCAAACATTATATACAAAGTGCTTTACAGACAGGTTAAAAACAACAATCATAAACATTAACAACATCAAGAACATCACATCACAAAGTTAGGTATGCGGTCTAGCTTAACTTGGACTCTGCCTTGCATAGTCCCCAGTGAATAGGCAGTTTGCCCTTCACTGGTAACCCTATTTTGGACTTATTTTTAAATATATGAAGGTATTGCGGGCAGGGATTTTTACAAAAAAGCCCCCCTTTTAAAATACATACACACACACATACATACATACATTTTAGAAGTTGAAGCAGTTTTTAAGGACCCACTTTTAGGCCAGTGCACCAGAGCAAGCTTTTGCCTTTTTTTAAACCCTACCCATTTTAACCAAATACATACATACATACATACATACATACATACATACATACATACATACATACATACATACATACATACATACATACATACATACATACATACACACACACACACACACACACACACACACACTCACACACAGCGATGGTGCGCGGGCCGCAAAAGCCCGGTCACCTCGGGTGACAATAAGGTCTTATCTCTATATTTACTTTCATTATCCTAAGAATAGGAACAGCTCATATACACAAGCAGCAGCATGTGAAATTCACTCAGTAACATACTACTGTGAATGTAAGTATAATGAGTCAATATTAACAAAACACACACACACACACACGCGCACACACACAGACACAGGTTTGTATTAGGCCTACACTAAACATCAACATTTTAGGACGACAATTTTATCAATGCTATTTTCACTTGTTTTTAGCAATTTTAACCATACACCTAAGACATGAGAATAGCTACAAGATCACAATACGTCGTGTCCCTAATTTTTTATAATACGGATTCAGTGGTTAATTATGTTCTGAATGTGTGCAGGGTTGAGTATGTCGAATCTAGTTTGCATTCATGAGGATTTAGTTGCCACAATGAAATAAAATGGCGATAGTATATTCAGTGTGGGGCAGACAGACAGCCTGTCACAGCCATATTTGGGAGACCAGTATTTGGCATATTATTATGAAGTCATAATATGTTTGTTGTCTCCACCAGGCCGAAGGCATGTGGGGAGAGTATGTTTTGCACTCCGTCCGTCCGTGTGTCCGTGTGTCCGTCCGTCCGTCCGTCCGTCCGTGAGCAGCTAATCTCGGCCACCGTTAACCCGATCGATGCCAAATTTTGCACACACACTCCCTGGATGCCAACGATGAACCTCTGCCCCAAACTTTCCACAACGGCCTGTTATAGCGCCACCAGGAGGCCGCTTTGTGCAAAACAAGTTTTTGCACAGTACACCTACAGATTTTGTCCAAACATCACGCAAATTGGTACACAGTCTCTCTAGAGCCATTCAACGAAACCGGTCTTTCAGATTTCTCACACTCCATCCTGATTGGTTAAGATTGGCTTCCAAAATTCACAGGAGTGCTCAGTTTCAAACAAAATGCTGCAAATCATGAGCACATAGCGTGATTTCCGTGACATTGTGCACCCACATTCCCACTAGGCCGAGGACGAAATGCCACATGAACAATTTCAACTCGGATCTGTGGATAACTTTGTATGCCAACTCCCTAGAGGCCAAGGAAAAACCTTTGCCTGGAATCTTTCACATCTGCTCTTTATAGCGCCACCAGGAGGCCGACATATGTAAAACACATTTTCTATTATTACTCCTTCAGATTTTATCCAAATGTCACGCAAATCGGTATACACTATCTCCATAGTCATGTGATCAACACGGAGCGGCACCATTTCCCATCTTCCATCCTGATTGGCTAAGATTGGCTTCCAAAGCTCACACGATTCGTCCATTTCGAAAAAAGGCCACAAATCACAAACACAGTGTGCAATTTCCGTTAAATTATACACGCACATTTTCACTAGGCCGAGGACGACATGCCACAACTTTTTCCTCAAAATCAGCCTTACGGTGGCGCTATAACAGGCCAATTCCTGTTTTTAGCTATAACTGCATCGATCTGTATACAACTTATGTATGCACACATGGAAAAACATTGTACCTGCATCCCTCCAACACGAACCTCCGGCCCAAATCTTCCTCAACAGCCTGTTATAGCGCCACCATGAGGCCACAACCTGACCTGCCCTGGTGGAGACCTGTGCCGATTGGCACTTTGTCTAGTTAACTATAGGTTTGTGTTGTGTGTCATCATCAGATGCGTGTGAACTCACGCTGGATCCAAACACGGCGCAGAAAAGCCTCTCTCTGTCCGAGAGCTACAGGAAGGTGACGAACGTGGGAAAAGACCAGGGATACGCGGACCATCCGGACCGATTCAGCGTCTGGGAGCAGGTTCTGTGTCGAGAGGTTCTGAGCGGACGTTGTTACTGGGAGGTGGACTGGAGCAACAGGGTCAACGTGTCGGTGGCGTACCGAGGGACCGACAGGTTCGGATACAACAGCAAGTCCTGGAGTCTGTTCTGTTGTGACGACGGTTACTCTGTCCTCCACGACGGGAAGCAGACGAGACTCTCCGTCCGTCCCTCTGACTCCGTCCTCCGTCTCCGTCACTCCAACAGAGTGGGAGTGTATTTGGACCGTCCTGCCGGCGCCCTGTCCTTCTACAAGGTGTCCTCTAGCTGCACGCTGACGCACCTTCACACCTTCCAGACCACGTTCACTGAGCCGCTCTATGCCGGGTTAGGGTGCTGGTACATGGCTGGCTCCTCGGTGTCTCTGTGTCAGATCTAGGAGGAACAGTAACACCCCTGTACCTGGATGCACTGCCACGTATGCACAGCTTTTCACCGGAGGACAAAAACTGAAATTATTTTCTTTTTTATCCAAAATGAGTTAATAGCACAGGCAGACTCTTCACCTATACTAGAGCATGCCTGAAATGAATGCCAGAGCTGAAATCGACATGTAAATACGAAATGAATGCTTAAACATGTAGCTAGGTGTAATGTTAGAGACCACAGAAGACATGTAAATATGAAATAAATGCTTAAACATGTAGCTATAGGTGTAATGTTAGAGACCACAGAAGACATGTAAATATGAAATAAATGCTTAAACATGTAGCTAGGTGTAATGTTAGAGACCACAGAAGACATGTAAATATGAAATAAATGCTTAAACATGTAGCTAGGTGTAATGTTAGAGACCACAGAAGACATGTAAATATGAAATAAATGCTTAAACATGTAGCTATAGGTGTAATGTTAGAGACCACAGAAGACATGTAAATATGAAATAAATGCTTAAACATGTAGCTAGGTGTAATGTTAGAGACCACAGAAGACATGTAAATATGAAATAAATGCTTAAACGTGTTTGCTTAAATGTTTGTGTAATATAATAATGCTGACAAGCTGTTATATACATGGACTCTATCACCATATTTCAAACTCACCTCAAAACCCACCTGTTTAGGCAGGCCTATGACTCTGTGTGACCTCTGTGTGACCTCTGTGTCTTCACCTCAAAACCCACCTGTTTAGGCAGGCCTATGACTCTGTGTGACCTCTGTGTGACCTCTGTGTCTTCACCTCAAAACCCACCTGTTTAGACAGGCCTATGACTCTGTGTGACCTCTGTGTGACCTCTGTGTCTTCACCTCAAAACCCACCTGTTTAGGCAGGCCTATGACTCTGTGTGACCTCTGTGTCTTCACCTCAAAACCCACCTGTTTAGGCAGGCCTATGACTCTGTGTGACCTCTGTGTCTTCACCTCAAAACCCACCTGTTTAGACAGGCCTATGACTCTGTGTGACCTCTGTGTGACCTCTGTGTCTTCACCTCAAAACCCACCTGTTTAGGCAGGCCTATGACTCTGTGTGACCTCTGTGTCTTCACCTCAAAACCCACCTGTTTAGGCAGGCCTATGACTCTGTGTGACCTCTGTGTGACCTCTGTGTCTTCACCTCCAAACCCACCTGTTTAGGCAGGCCTATGACTCTGTGTGACCTCTGTGTCTTCTGCTGCAACATGTGCCCTAGTTTTCTCCTGCTTTTTAACTGTGTTCTTGTACTGTTTTAAACCTGTACGGCGACCTCGAGTGCCCTGAAAGGCGCCTTATAAATAAAATGTATTATTATTATTATTATTATTATTATACATGTGTGTATAATATGTTGACTGTGTCTTGCCCTTTCAGTTATACCTCAGGCGCCCCCGGTACCGTGCTTATATTCTCTCAAAAGCCTTATAGACTTAAATTAAAACAGTTTCCGTGCCGGGAATGGATTACTCCAGGTTAATGTCGCTGCCAATCGCTAAATAAAAAGAAAATCCGTCTTCGCCGCGGAGATAGAGAGTAGATGCATTTGTTTTGATGACGAAACCGGAAATCGTCACATGCTGTGGGCTGCTAGGGCTTCTGGGAAATTGAGGCCAATGCAAACGAATGGGGTTCAACGCCTCATGGAGGAGGGTCCTGTGCTGCGTCTTCCGGGTGTACCAAGATGGCGGGTGGTGCGATCGTTCATAACAAACGGGGGAAGCTTTTTTCGCTCGATTTTCACGGATTAAAAGCCCAAATAATTCAGCGTATGCTCTAAAGGTAATACAACAATCTCGGCAGTGAAGGGGGGTTGATTAAAATGCGGGTTAAGCGTGTAAAACAGTCAAACTGTTATCTCCATGCCTGACCTTTCATTCCCCTCTTATGTCGATGATTATAATATATGCATACTGTGGATTGTGTCTGAGATGTTATGACCTAACTGTAAAGCACCTGGTTTCTGCCCTGCCTGTGAAGCACTTTGAACTGCAACTCTGTATGAAAGGTGCTATACAAATAAAGTTTATTGTTATTGTTATTGTTATTATTATTTATTATTTATTATTATTATTGACTGTGCATGCAGTCAGTGGGGCTTTTATCCCATTCTGACCTGAGATCAGATTCTAAAAATGTCTGTTTGAAAATGACAGTTTTCTGAAAAAGCTATGTTTCTATGTCAGTCGTTCTTCGATTTTTCAAAAATAGCAGACCTACAAGCTCGTAGCGCGCCACTCGGTGGCGCGCTACGAGCTTGGAGATCTGCTATTTTTAAATAGCTAAAGCATAACATGATGCTGACACCAAAATGTGTTAAATGACTATTATGTCACAATGAGTCAGCTATAACCACGGAGTGCCACGGTTCTGGGCCCGTTTATGGGCATATGGTTTGGATCGGCGGTTCTGTACAGGTGGATATCCAGACTACTCAACGGCGGGCACCGCACTGCTCAATGCCCAGTTTGAAGTGGGTCGATCCCCTATAATATATGCATATGACCAAATATGGGGATAACGCTTGAATCCGTGGCGTTATAGTTTAGACAACCGGATCTGAGATTGCTGATATAGAGGGTATGCGCATGCTTAAAGTAGATGGCACATCGAGTGGCAAAGCAACAGGCAAAGTGAGTTTATAACATTGTTTAACGTTGTTTAATGCAATCAGAGAGGACGTTTCTGTGTGGATGTATGTGGGCTGTCAAGGCCAGAAAGTAGTTTTTTGCCACTCAGTAGGCGTTCCTGCATAACTTCCTGGTTTGGTGATGATGTCACGCACATATCCTCTATCCTCAGTAAATGCCCCTATATGGGCACCCCCGCCCCTATACATGGAGGGGAGGGGAAACAAGGCAATAGTTGGCAGCGGTAGGTAGCCCCTTTGCTCCATAGTCGAGTCCTGGTTGTCAATTACTACTGGTTGTCTCACCACGTCATGGATCTGACTGACACGGTGGACTCCATATTGAGACATGGCTGACCTTTGGCACTGCATTGTGATTGGCTCATGGCTCATTGTGACATAGCGATGACACAACAAAGGTCTAAAGGACATTAAGCATCCTCAGATAGAGGAAGATTCAACCAACGTGCATGGAAGAGACGTGCACGTTTGACCAATAATGCGCTCGAGGGTCTATGACTGATCATGGAGACGACCTGCACGCTCCAGCTCTAATCTAACCTCACAGACCAGGATATATATCTGACCGTACAACGCAGATATCTCGACCGTATAAGAGACTCTTCACACCCACTCCTTTGGCTTAAACTAGGCCTACTAGTTTCCTTAATTGAACCACCTTCTATTCCCAACAAACACAGGTTAGATATCTTGGTTTAGGTTCAGACACCACGGCGGCGTGTCCTATACCCAGTCTTCCTTGAGTCACTGTTTATACATGAGGCTGTGTGTGTGTGCCTGTGGGGGAGCGTGCCGCTAGTGGACACCAGGTGTCACTATGAATGGACAAAGTCCACCAGCGCCAGCAGCAGCCAGCAATGGCCTCACTCCACTTCAACAGATCGTGGCCTCCTGCTCCGGAGCTCTCCTCACCTCCCTTTTCGTCACCCCGTTGGACGTGGTGAAGATCAGACTCCAGGCGCAGAACAAGCCCTTCCCCAAAGGGACATGCTTCGTCTACTGCAACGGCCTGATGGACCACATGTGTTGTGCGTGTGAGAACGGCAGCTCCCCCCGGGCCTGGTACAAAGCACCGGGCCACTTCAACGGCACGGCGCACGCCTTCGTCAACATCGTACGAGTCGAGGGCATCGCGTCTCTGTGGAGCGGACTCCCTCCGACGCTCGTCATGGCGGTGCCGGCCACCGTCATCTACTTCTCCTGTTACGACCGGCTGTGCTCCTCCCTGAGGACGAGGATGGGAGAAGAGCACGCCGAGACGGCGCCTCTGGTGGCGGGCGCCGTGGCCCGGGTGGGCTCGGCGACGGTCATCAGTCCGCTGGAGCTGATCCGAACCAAGCTGCAGTCGG
Organism: Protomyctophum parallelum; assembly: GCF_964188405.1. NCBI lineage: Eukaryota > Metazoa > Chordata > Actinopteri > Myctophiformes > Myctophidae > Protomyctophum > Protomyctophum parallelum. Next base: position 48,519,134 of record NC_139706.1, on the reverse strand, counting down.
AGAGGCAGTCGTACCGGCAGCTGGCGGGCTGCGTCGGCCGGGCGCTGCGGTCCGAGGGCTGGCCGTCACTGTGGAGGGGCTGGGGAGCCACGCTGCTGAGGGACGTGCCCTTCTCCGCCCTGTACTGGTACAGCTACGAGAAGACCAAAGCCTGGCTGTGCCACAGAGCCCAGAGCGGCGGCGGCGAAGTCACCTCCTCCGCCGTCACCTTCGTCTCCGGAGCGGCGTCTGGCGCCGTCGCCGCCGTCGCCACCTCGCCATTCGACGTGGTCAAAACCAAGAGGCAGGTGGAGCTGGGAGACCTGAAGGCGGCGAACATGTCGTCCTCGACCCTCGGCGTGCTGAGGAGGATCGTAGCGGAGAACGGCGTCGGGGGACTGTTTGCAGGCGTCATGCCCAGGGTGATAAAAGTGGCTCCGGCGTGCGCCGTCATGATCAGCACCTACGAGTTTGGAAAGGCCTACTTCCATAAGCGCAACCAGGAGAGAGCTGGACCTCTGAAAACCATCGACACCTGACCTCTGAGCTGACCTTTTCTGTTATCCTTTTAACGCAAGTGTGTTTCAGTTTGTTTCAGTTTGCAGTCCGGCTACTCCCACAGATTCTCTACGGCCAGAGGTCTACAGGAGGACAACGAAGGCCCTATAAGGACCACATGCCGGTGCTGCTCACGCGACATTCCACCCTCCAACCTGGAAAGGACAGCAGCGGATCGAGACACCTGGCGCTCTTTCTGCCTCACGGGTGTTTCCCACCTGGAGGCCGAGACATCCCTGAGGCGCGCAGAGAAGCGCAGGCAGCGGCATGCGCGCGCTGCGAGACCCGTCCAAGCAGGTTCAACACAGCCGTGTGTGTGGATCAATAAGTGTGCGGATCAATAATTGGTCTAAACAGCCACATGAGGGTGCATTAGTGCAACAAGCACTGAAACCCCCCACCCCCTACCCCCCCCCCCCCCCCCCCCCCCCCCAGGAGATATGAAGTCATCATCGACAACGATGGACTGCCATAAGCAAGTGTGCGCGCGCGCATGCGTGTGTGTGTGTGTGTGTGTGTGTGTGTTATTACTTGCGCAAGCAGAGCGCGCAAGTATTGTGCTCGTGCTGGCTTTTTTATGCGTATGCTCGGAGGTATATAATTATAGTAGATGTTGATGGTAGATGTAGATGTAATTGACGTGACTATAACAACAGCATGGAAAACTACAACTTAACCTGTCGAAGGATAAGCAAAGTTTAAACCAACGGAAATGAAAAGAAAACAGCTAGAGCTTAGGTTAGCGATGTCATCTCAAAGAACAACATGGATGGAGTCTTTTAGGTGACGACTCGTGGCCAATGAGGAGGGATCAAGACCTCACATGGTTTCCACCGGTTCTCGCGAGAGATGGCGAGCGAGAAGGGACAACCTTCATCTGTACTTGAGAAAACAGAGACAGTAAACATAGCAGCAATGCTGGCCGCAATGGCACAGCGTAGACAACGCTGCTGGCAGTCTTGATATACAAGCTTATAGCTCCACAACTGTAAGGAGCGAACGAATGGCTAACGTAAATATATATATATGGAAATAAGAATAAGTACATAATATATATATTTAACGAACCATAATCAGAAAATAACAATAATAAACGGCTCGCCGTTACAGTATACATGTATGTAATCTGAAACCTATCTTTATTACGTCACCAGTTATAACCCGACTTTAGTATTTCATTTCAATGTCTTACAGAGAGGCTGAGATTTGAACGTTTGTAGCGGTCGACAGTACTTGCGTGCTCTGCTTTGCCCTGCCCTTATATGGAGACAGGTGTGCATCAGGGCTCTGTCTTGCGTGTTATTGTCGTACACAGACTACACAGTTGGTAGGCGGGCTGTAGGCTGCCCACCCAATCAGCAGTTAGAAATGCTACTGTGTAATGCATTTGCTCCCCCCCCTGCTACACACACACACACACACACACACACACACACACACACACACACACACACACACACACACACACACACACACACACAGCTGTGCATAGGCCACTCAAAAATATTGTGAAATCGATGGCATGCGATTGTAACAGACGTGGTCTTGCGTTGTGTCATGAAGCACCATAGACCAGGATCTCAGCAGTGAGTAGATTTATTCTGTACAAAGGACAATGAGGCAATCACTGCTCTGCTCTGACGTATATGTGTTTTCCACATTAAATAAAGCAGATGCAGTACTATGAAAACACAGCATGTGTCTTAACAACTTTGGGTAAATAATATGTAAATAATCTGCAGAACAAAATAAACACAACCTATACCGCTTTCAAAGCCAATATGAAATAGGAAGTGCGGTAGGTTACGTCATTTCCTTAAAGTTCTCCATATGTCGTGTGAGGGTTGTGTAACTTTGGACAGATGAAGCTACAGATAAACTGTGGTTACTAGCTTCCGTTTGTACGGGGGAGGGGGGGCACAATGCCTATATGAAGGAATTGTGCCAAAAACCAGCCACAGGCTGACATGGTGATATTCTTGCTAAGCTAGTTATGGTTATATAGTTCATACAACGTAGTTACTATTTATTTGTACTCATGGCTCAAGGCTCTCATACTTCTATGGAATTAGATATTGATGCCAGGCCAGACATGACAAAGACGGTGAGAAAGAGAGATGGAGACACAGAATCAGATATTTATGCCGAGCCAGACATGAAAAAGAAGGTGAGAAAGAGAGATGGAGACAGAGGACAGAGGGTAGATTGGGAGGAGAGAGTGGTGGAAATCTACCAGAGTGTGGACGACTGCGTCCCTGGACCACAGGAGGACACGACGGACAACGCAGCAGGAAGACAGGCTCAGGGTGAGTTTATGTCACAATGAGTCAGCTATAACCACGGAGTGCCTGAGTTTCAGGGTGAGTTGTGAATCCTTGTCAAGGTCCCTTTTATCCCTTTAACGTGTAAAAAGAATACTACAACTGTCTGTCCTTAATTCAAGAAAAGATTATTCAGATTTCATACAGAATTTATTGCAGCACAAAACATATAATAAGTGCACATTCTTATGGCCTGGCTCTATAAGGCCATAACAAAAAAGGTTGAGAGCCCATGGCAGACCAGACCGGAGGTAACTAAAAAGTGTTTTATTAACAAACGAATGAATTAAATCTGAAACTTAAGTTTCCAACTCATAACGGCATGCTGCCCAAAACGCAGCCTGTGAAAGAATGGAGAGAGAGCATAGTGGAAGCATGGTCTGGATGAGGAAGACACCGGCCAGCCAGGCCAGGGCTGCATCCGAATTGCTAGGGTTGTTCCCTACTCCCTACTCCCTACCCCCCATACGGGGATCCAGACTCTAGTGGACTCTATAGTGATGAATTCGGACAATACTCCCTGTATGGGGAGCACCGACTCTGACGTCAATATCGGTAGAGGGCGCTGTAGGTCCGCGGGTTCATGTACATTTTATTTGCATGAAATCCCCATTAGGTTAGTCGATCTATAAGCAACGCGACGTCCGTGTTGTGAGCTTGTATCGAGTAGGCCTACTTTTGGTAAAGAATTACCAAAAGTAGCCGATCTACAAGCTCCGCTCACAATAATAATACGGACGTTTGGTGTTAACAGAAACAGCAGTCCAATAAATGACTGCCTACATAATGAAGTTTTAATGTATTTATCGCAAATCAATGAAATAATGTTAGATAGCATATTTTTTAATGGCAGGAATTAATGAATATTAATAAAACATATGTTCGGACACAATTAATGTGTCTCACATGCATGCATTTAGCCTACGTTTGTGATAAAGAATCTCACAAATATATTCTACAGCAAGCAACTGATTCCTCTCCTAACGTCATGCGCTGGGCCTGGGTGATACAATGGATCAGTAATACTATTGCAAATGAGTAATTTATTATAAATAAAATAAAACAATTTCAAATAAATGCACAAATCATTTGTCTCGAGATCTGTAGCTTCGAGATCCGCCAGGGAAGGGAAAACGAAAGTTTAAAAAGTACATTTGTGTTGAGTTCTTTCGCTGGTTCTGAGTTGGAGCGCAATGAGCGCATGCATGCAGAAGCAGCGCACGTGCGCAAACGCGTGCATGTGCGCTCAAGAGCGAGCTTGAGCAATGCATTATGGGGCAGATTTGCTTCGCTGTGTTTTTGTAGTGACCATCGGATGCTCCCTACAATTCCCGGTGCATTGTGGGATACTTCAGTCCACTATGTTAGGGTGCAAAAATGCTCACTACACATTCGGACACTACAACAAAATGGCGGAACGCCAAAGTAGTGCACTATATGGGGCATAGGGAATGAATTCGGACGCAGCCCAGGTGTCTCCCTTCCTCCCATTGCCTCTGGCTCCACCCTGCACTGCAATAGAGCACCGAAGTCTGACGTCAATATCGGTAGAGGGCGCAAATCCACAGGTTCATGTACTTTTTATTTGCATTATAAATGTATAAACCCCATAGGGGGATTTTAGATCGCCTCATATAAGAACTGTGTTTGAAAAATAAACATGTCATCCCGGCCGCTTCACTCATATGGATATGAAGAATCAACTGACTGAGAGAAAACGCTAATGTTACTGCTACTGAATTAGTTAGATTTTCGCTAGAAGCAGACTGTATCATATATGAGTGACTGACTGTTGCAAACGAAACAGAGACACCTCCCTGACAATAACACAGAGACAGCTTGTTTATTTTTGGACCACAACGCTTATAGTAGACGATATTAAGATCACCCCATGTTATTCTCCATAGAGAAATTACTTCCGCGAACCAGGGAATCGAAGGGATGAGCGAGTTACGTCAGGACTTCGGTGCTCTATGGAATAATATCCTTCACTATGGGGCGATTCACACTATGGTCCCGGGTGCGCACTCGGGACCACTTGGCAGATGTTGTGGTAGTGTGAATGATGCGTACCGTTCCCGGGAGCGGATTGCCCAACCCTCCCCGGGACCGCATGGGGGGCGGGTCTCTGGACCGTTGAAGTGTATTCAGATCGTTCCAATGTGAATGCATGCGTACCTAAAGAAGGAAGTGGACTGTTTTTTTTAAAGAACGTGACATAATCTCTAGTCGACAAGCCAAGCGTCAACAAAAAAAAACACACAGCCGCTGCAGTGCTGCACAACGCGTAACACCAGCTCATTTCTCAACGCCGCCCGTCTTCTGTTGAATCTGCCTATACGCGCAGCACCGCAGTACGTGCTGATCTTATTACACGTGGCTCTTGGGCTTTGCTTGGCATAGTTTCCAAAGTAAAACAAAATAATAATAATGCTAAAGTAGAATCCATAGCACACTAATATCAAACACGACACTGGAGCACAGAACTGACTGACACAGTGAATAGCAGGCAGGCTGACAGTATAGTAGTATAACGGCAAAGAGGCAATGCAATTCAGTGTGTCTGGATTTATTTGAGACAATGTCGCACAGTTGATGGTCAGTTGATGGTCAGTTTCCGTGCGCGCCAGCCATCAAGCACACCGTCATCAGGAGGATTAAAGTGTGTTATGCAAGTGTACCCGGGTGCGCTGTTGAATCTTGGGTAATGTGAATCATGGCCATCGGGGACCAGGCAACTGTATTCGGAAACGGTTCCAATGAAACGGATTCAGTCCGTCTCAGTGTGAATTGCCTATATAATTCCTTTGATGTTTTAGAGACTTTCACAGACTACAGTCTTGTTTTTTCTCTTTCTATCTCTCTATCAGTCACTGCAAACCTAGTAGCCGTTTCAGGACAGCGCTCTAAAACAGAGAGGAGGCCTCTCGGAGTGGTTGCTGGGTGTCTGGGGATGCTGTGTCTTATACTAATGGGTGTGATCATAGGCCTGGGAGTGAGCTGTGAGTATTGCATGGAGGCCATCTTTTTCATTTTTATTCTTCTTCTTTTGTAATCAAATTCATTGTTTCTTTTTGTATTATTGCAATGCATGATATGCATCTGAAAAGTATGATGAATAAAGTAGTGTTGACAAGTGACAATGCACATAAAAAAAAGGATAATTAACAACATTGAGATTTTCTTCTAAAAGAAATGCTTGACCTCATCATGAACAGCAGCGATAACTGTCTTTATCATCCATTTCTGTCCTTCGCAGATCGTTCACCCTGCAGTAACATCATGGCCAACGACACCCTGGTACATGATCATAACACGCTGTCCAACAAGTCCAACTACCAAACTCTGATCTTGGAGAATACTAACCTGACGCAGGAGAAGGACCGGCTTCAAAGTAAAGTAAACCAGCTGAAGACACAGATAGCAGGTGAGAGAAGATAAAAAATAACTTAAATAATATCATTGATATTTTAATTATTATCTGGGATATAGAGGTAGAGATTCTGGTGTATGACAACTATCATTCCTCTGGGATGTAGTGGAGTAGTAGTAGGAAGTAGGTACCCATGCAGCCAAGACCCAGCCCCCCTTTTTTCCCCTCACTGTATATGTTTCTTTTCCGTTCTGTTCTTTAACTATATAGAAGTGTCTATTTGTACGTCTCTAAATGTTTTGATGAATTGAACATGGTGGACCCTCTTGTAAACAAGTGTAATGCTTTATTGGGTCGTCCACTCACAGTTAACAGTCTTTGTATTGAGTTGTGCTTGAAATGTACTGTAATTCTGCAAACTGTTAATAGTTTTGCCTCCACTCCACTACATCTATGACTACTATTATTATTACAACTATGTGTTAGAATTCATTATCAGTACATTGAAAATCCATCAGTAAATCTCCTGTTTGATGTTTTTAGGCAAGTTGTGCTCCACTGGATGGGAGAAGTTTGGATGCAGCTGTTACTACAGAACTACTCGAGATAAATCATGGCAGGAAGGTAGAGACGAATGTCAGAGGCTAGGAGCTGATCTGGTAGTCATTAACAGTGGAGAAGAACAGGTTAGTTGTGTCCGTGTCCGTGTCCGTGTGTGTGTGTGTGTGTGTCCCACCCCCCCCCCCCCCCCCCCCGTGTGTGTGTGTTTGAGCGTGAGTGTGTCCAGGTGTTCATCATCCAGATACGACTCAAGGAGATAGGGTGCTATTTTTGAGTGGTGCAACCACTCCAAGGAACAGCAATGTCCGTGTTCATCTATGTTTTCACCTATGTATGTGTTAATGAGCACCAGTTATTACCAGTTAGTACCAGTAGGGGCGCTGTTGTGCCAGAAACAGAGAGAGGGATAGTGCTGCACTGTTGCCTGCTAATGAGAGAGAGAGAGGGGGGGGGGGGGGAGTTGCAACACTCAGTTCACATTGGTGTGATTCTTTTTAATTTTTTTTGACGATGGGTTCTCAGATTGTCCACATAGTTGCATGTGACCTAATTCCATGATTATAGTGAAGAAGTGAATGTATTGGATACAATTAATGATGATTCAATCATGTACAAATAATCAGGTATTCATCAATGGATTGAGCCCTGCTGGTCATTATTCATGGGTTGGTCTGACCAGGACTCAGGGCAGCTGGACGTGGCTGGATGGAACACCACTGACAACACAGTGAGACATGTTTTTATATTCTAATTCTATCAAAGTCACTGCATGAGGTTCAATACATTGTTGTTTATTGTGCAGGTACTGGGGCAGTGGATATCCCAATGACTATGGAGTCTGGAACTGTGCAATGTACCGTCACGGGAACCCTGGAACTGACCCTGGAACATGGTTGAATGGGTACTGTTCACCATATACAACATACTCAATCTGTGAGAAGTGATGGTTTTCACTTCATTGATCAAACTGCAGCTCAGTGTTCTGCTACAGTAAGATCATATAAACCCAAACATTTAAGTACAAACAGTGGTGGAAAAAGTACTTTCTACTTATGTAAAAGTATCAATACTGCAGAATTCAAAATGCACTTGAGTAAAAGTACAAAATTCTAGCATTAAGATTGACTTAAAGTACCAAAAGTAAAAGTACTCATTATGTAGAATGTCTATCATTTCAAGTTTCCAAATATCTAAAAATCGTTTGAAAATAGCAGATCTACAAGCTCTCAATGCGTCAGAGTCACAGTAATGTTAGCTAGTAGATCAAATGATCGAAATGTATATTGGGCTTAGTTACTCGTTACTGTAATAATAATAAAAATTTACAAAGTAACTAGTAACTAAAGTTTTCAAAAAAATGTAGTGGAGTGAAAGTACAACATTAGGATCTGAGACGTAGTGGAGTAGAAATACTTATAGTATTTGAATTGGAAATACTCAAAAAAGTACAAATACAGCAAATAAGCAGTAGCCTACTTAAGTGAAAGTCTCAATTACTTTAGACCACTGAGTACAAACTGTTGTAGCCATAACCACTTTAACGCATTAACACCAGGAAAGCATGTGTCATTTTAGATTCAAGCGTTCAAAAATAGAAGATATTCAAGCTGTCACAGCTTGGTGCCATGCACGCTGACGCCATGCGAGCTTGTACATCTGCTATACAAGTGAGCTTGTACATCAGTGATTTTCACAAGTGTTGCCTCTTTCTTATGTTATAGAATAGTTTGTTGAAAAGGAAGGGTTGTCCGCACAACTGTACGGACAACCCTTCCTTTTCATTGTACGTATATTTCTTGTTCAGAACCTGTAGAATTTCTGGAGATGTGCGTGCTTCCTGTTGGCTCCTATCTATAGTCTAGTTTGTTGCATTAGTTTTGATGCTTTTTTTTAAGTGCTTTCTTTGTAATTATTTCATTGGTATTTTTCAATTTGCTGTCATCTGCGGCTCTGGAACTCCCTGGCCTTGGCCCTTAGATTAGCAGAATCAGTGCCTTCTTTAAAAAAGCTTTTAAAAACACATCTGTATGCCAAGTGTTTTTCCTAATATTGTTTTTAAATTGTCTTATTGACCTGTTATTTTCTTCATGTTTTATTTTCTCTGATGTTTTGATGCTTTGTTGTTTTGATGTTTTTATGATTACTGTTTTATAACCTGTCTGTAAAGCACGTTGTAGCTATGTTTGGAAAGGTGCTATACAAATAAAATGCATTCATTCATTAATCTGTGGACGGTAGCCCCCAGGGGATCCTGACCCACAGGTTGGGAACAACTTTAACTACTTGAGTCCCTATAAAATAGCCGCTCTAAGCTCAGAGAGCGTGTTTTGAGTTTGTACATATATGAATTTTTTGAGCTTTAAAAAAAAAAAAAAATCTGGAGTAATATGTGTTTAGTGTATGAATATTCATGAATATGTTTAAAATGTATGAATATTGACAAATAATGTTGTTCAGATGTTCAGCCAGAACGGCATGGCCAAGATAAGCAGAGCAGGTTGAAAGATCTTAAAGGGATAGTTCACCCCCAAAAAATATCTCTTTATTTAGGGCAGGGATTTTTTATTGATTCATTTCGAATGTATTAATTATAGAAAAAAAATAACGCAAATGTACACATTTTAATCGCGCACCACAATGTACATTCCACTGTTTTGAAGTATTGTGCAGTTTATAAGTATTGTTTTTTTTTAATACAGAAGGTCCTTTATAGGCTATCTATCCTGAATATATTCCTATAATTGTTGCTACAAAATTGCACTGATCTGTTCAGTACCACCTTGATCAAACAATAAACTATATTTTGTTGCTTAAGCTTATGTATTTATTCACTATTTATTGATTGACTCGTATTCAAAGGACGCCATTTCCTTAAATTGTGTACATTGCTATAACCCATTTTGAGGCGGGAACCCCTTTTGTGTTAGCATTATGTCATTATGTTGTGGCGCGCTATGAGCTTGTACGTCTGCTATTTTTTGAAAAATCGAAGAACGACTGACATAGAAACATAGCTTTTTCAGAAAACTGTCAGGATGTAGAAGACATAGAATAGAATAGAACATATAATCTGATCTCAGGTCAGAATGGGTTAAAGGACCACTTCACCACTTTTCCACCTATCTTCATATAATAGGTCCTCACTAATAATCATGATAAAATGGCACGATGTTTTCCTAATCACACTCGTGTGAAGTGAGGGGCGCTCTTATCAATCAGACATCCTCATGCCGGCCAATCACAATTTGCGTCCTCACTTTTCCGTCTTCGCTTTTCTGCCCTCACTTTTAGCTTCAATATGTACTTTGCTCAGCCAATCAAAGCATTGCTATATGGGGTGATCAGCCAATCACAAGCCAATGTTTGTGTTCACCCAAACCCGGAAAGCTGGGCATAGGAGGGGCTAGCACCCCCTCAAATAATATGATGGTTGTTGAACACCTGTTTGGGGGTTTAGGAAAAGTTTCTGTCTGAGACATTTGGACTTTGGACATTAAACAAAGAGCTCTTGAACCAAACGTTGGAGAAATATGTCGCTCACACCTTTAGAAGCACCTTATCCAGACCTTTTTTTTCATATAAGCTAACCCTAGTGATAGTTGGTGTTAGCCACAGGGGGGCAGTCAGCCAGATATTTCGTGAAGCCTCATTTGAAATCGGTAGTTCATATAATGGCCTGTTGTGGCGCTGGACTGGACCCAAAAAGCCCCATAGCTCCATAGAGGCCCATGTATTTTGGCCCAACTTCACCTAGACTGTATTACCTTAATAAACATGGTCATGAATACTTTCTTCTTCTAGTCACTAGTTTAAAGTCTCATTTCTAATGTCATAATATTCTTTTTGGAAAATTATGGTCCCATTAATTAAAAGAATTACCATAAAGTCGCGTATGTTCTGAGGGGCGTGGCTACCGTTACAGTCTATGATCGGGATTCCCCTCCCACTCAAGAGTCTTCTCCTCCCACTCGAGTCAAAATAAAAACCAACGGAGAAGAAGGGGAGAAGTCCCGCCTCGTTGTCTGGGCAGCCAATGACCAGCTGGTACAAAACGGAGCCAGCCAATGGCCAGCTGGTACCAAACGGATCTAGAAAGATGGCGACTTACATCAGGAATTAGCATATTATTACAGGCTTCATTTTACGTTCATGTTAGACCCGGCGAACGCTTTGTCCATATTTTTTACAGTCTATGGTTAGCCAGAGAAATATGACCGTTGGTCACTTTCAGACCGTGTGCTTGTTGACAAAGTGAATTTTTCACAAAGTTGTACAAATCCATAAGAAATCACACTCATGGCATCGGATGCGTCTTTGAAAGGCCTTTCTTAGTGTATGTGGTTCAGTGCTGATAGTCACTCCAAGCCTGAGTAATAATTTTAAAACCTTCTAACATGCATACATTACATTACAATCAATGGACAGATCATCAATCTGGTTCAGGCTGCACACCTGCTGCTTATTCCTGATTGCAGACCCCGCCCACACACACACACACACACACACACACACACACACACACACACACACACACACACACACCCAATAAAAGGCCTCTGATTCCACTACCACCTTTCTCACTCAGTCAGTCAATGCTGTGCAGCACAAACAACATGACCGTTACACTCATGTGATTTTTAGTTTAGTGGATGGAATGTTCCTATGTGGGACTTGCCTAGAGCTCCTCTCCATTCTTTTCTTCAGTTTGGCTGACATATCCGGTCATTTTCGCTTCTTTTTCTTTCTTGAGTTTATGCTTTAAAACGACTCATTCCTTCTTTCCTCATCCACTTATTTCCTCGGTGGATTGACTGATCGATCTCAACATTGTAGGCTCTACAGAGCCGAAGCGACTTTTATTGGGCTCTAAAATAGGAGTATGAATCGGCCCTTAGTGTTTGTCACGGTGGATCACATACATAGTTTCATCACTTAATTAGTAAATAATGTGTAAACAAATGTGTCAAACATTTCAGTGAGAGAAAATTTAGTGTACTACAAAAAAACACCCAAAGGACACACAAGTGTCCGCTGAAATAGGAACACCAAGAAAAAGTAATTACAATTAACAGAAAAAAACAAAAGACACGCACAATGCAATACAATGCAGACACCAGGTACATGGCCATCATAAAGCAAGGAGCAAATGGAATATATAGTTAATGGTTTATAGTACAACACCAGGTACATGGCCATCATAAAGCAAGGAGCAAATGGAATATATAGTTAATGGTTTATAGTACAGACACCAGGTACATGGCCATCATAAAGCAAGGAGCAAATGGAATATATAGTTCATGGTTTATAGTACAACACCAGGTACATGGCCATCATAAAGCAAGGAGCAAATGGAATATATAGTTAATGGTTTATAGTACAGACACCAGGTACATGGCCATCATAAAGCAAGGAGCAAATGGAATATATAGTTAATGGTTTATAGTACAACACCCATGTCAACATCCTCATTTAAACCCAGAGGTTCTCAACTCTTTACGGTATGGATCATGGCTTTCTTTCTAACAAAACATTGGTCACATCGGTAATCTGTGGTCTAGTACAGTGTTTCCCAACCTTCTTTGTCCCAGGGCACACTTTTCATAGCCTAGAAATATCGGGGCACACCTAGATATACGGTTTATATATATATATATATATATATAGTAAAACTTTTTTAATTGATACCAAACACATTATACATTTGACAAGAGTAAACTTGTCTAAAAAAAGGACAGAGACAGTGCCTCAGTTTCACCAATTTATTTTTGAAAACTCATATACAAAATATAGCACACACACATGTTCAATTTGTCAATGCAAAGTAATACTTCTCAAGCCCCCAACACCAAGCCCACACCCCCCCGCGAGTTTGAATGAATTGGCTATTACGGTTTCTGCCAATGTATGTGGCAGACTACTAGACCATCGGGGTTGGAATAAAACCTACATTAAGACATGCAAATCCCTTGACTCCTTCAAAACCGCCCTCAAAGGGCACCTACGGACGGCTGCAATTCGAAACTGGCCCCCGTAAAATCTGAATCCCCCCTCACCCACCCCCTTTCCCCCTCACTGTATTATGTTTCTTATTTTTTCCCTTTTTACCTCTATGATGAGTTCCTGTTTTGACTATATAGTTGTGTATATCCGTACGTCTCTAATTGTTTTGATGAATTGAAAATGGCGGGCCCTATTGTAAACAAGTGTAATGCTTTATGGCAGTGTTTCCCAACCTGTGTGCCGCGGCACTTTAGTGTCGCCTGATTTGACCGAAAGTAACACTGACCATCCCCCGAAAGCTGCAGGCTTCCTATTGTTAATTTGATATATTCAGTTATTCATTAATTTTTTTGATTCGGAAATTCGTTCGAATATGGAATATTCGTTGGCAGCACTGCTGTCTCTGTCCTTTTCTTTCTCTTTAAAGTTATTTGATGAGTGCTGTCATGTTCAAAGAAGCTTTACTCTGTCAAAAGTATAATGTGTTTGGTATCAAAGACGTTTTACTATATATATATATATATACACACCGTATATATCTAGGTGTGCCCCGAGATTTTTAGGCTATGAAAAGTGTGCCCTGGGACAAAAAAGGTTGGGAAACACTGCCTTATGGTGTCGTCCACTCACAGTTAACAGTTGTTGTATTGAGTTGTACTTGAAATGTACTGTAATTCTGCAAACTGTTAATCAATCAATCAATCAATCAATCAATCGATCAAAAACAGTATCATCGATAGGGCTATACCGATCTGCTAGCAGCCGGAGGTGGAGGTAACCAGCAGATTCTCAGTAGTCTCAGTAGCGGCTTCTGCTCTCCCCGCTCCGTTCACACCCTTCACAGCATCCCCCGTCTCCCTCAAGACACCAAGGACATTAACACCCTTCACCGCATTCCCAGTCTCATTCCCAGCATTCCCAGTCTCCCTCGAGACACCGAAGACGTCCCAGGCGGGAGGCAGCATGTGGCGGGTGAACACCAGGCGTGCCAGCCAGGAGGCCGAGGGAATGGTGAGCAACGTTATCAACGTTATCAGAGACCTGAAGGGGAAACGCTGGTGGACGTCCCCCGTCGACGCGTCCTCCCGCCACCCGGGAAACCTCAGCACGGGGGGGATGTGGAGGGCGGGCTCCCCGCTCAGGAACCTCAGGAAGGTGCCCAGGAGGAGGCCGGCGCTCGCGCCGTATCCGTTGGCGAAGGGACAGTGCAGGACGCAGACGATCTGCGGGAAGATCATGCAGTACAGCAGGTCCGAGCTCATCAGCCACAACGCCATGACGCCTTCCCCGATGAAGGCCAGCCCGGTGCCGGCCAGGCCCACTAGCAGCACGCTGAGCCGGATCACCCACGCACACTCCCTCTCTGACGCCTGGAGAGAGAGAGAGGAGAAGACTTATTACAACCCACGCACACTCCCTCTCTGATGCCTGGAGAGAGAGATGGAGAAGACTTATTACAACCCACGCACACTCCCTCTCTGACGCCTGGAGAGAGAGAGAGGAGAAGACTTATTACAACCCATGTACACTCCCTCTCTGACGCCTGGAGAGAGAGAGGAGAAGACTTATTACAACCTACGCACACTCCCTCTCTGACGCCTGGAGAGAGATGGAGAAGACTTATTACAACCCACTCACACTCCCTCTCTGACGCCTGGAGAGAGATGGAGGAGAAGACTTATTACAACCCACTCACACTCCCTCTCTGACGCCTGGAGAGAGAGAGATGGAGAAGACTTATTACAACCCACGCACACTCCCTCTCTGACGCCTGGAGAGAGAGAGGAGAAGACTTATTACAACCCACTCACACTCCCTCTCTGACGCCTGGAGAGAGAGAGAGGAGACTTATTACAACCCACGCACACTCCCTCTCTGACGCCTGGAGAGAGAGAGAGGAGACTTATTACAACCCACGCACACTCCCTCTCTGACGCCTGGAGAGAGAGAGAGGAGAAGACTTGTTACAACCCACGCACACTCCCTCTCTGACGCCTGGAGAGAGAGAGGAGACTTATTACAACCCACGCACACTCCCTCTCTGACGCCTGGAGAGAGAGAGAGGAGACTTATTACAACCCACGCACACTCCCTCTCTGACGCCTGGAGAGAGAGAGAGGAGACTTATTACAACCCACTCACACTCCCTCTCTGACGCCTGGAGAGAGAGAGGAGACTTATTACAACCCACGCACACTCCCTCTCTGACGCCTGGAGAGAGAGAGAGGAGACTTATTACAACCCACGCACACTCCCTCTCTGACGCCTGGAGAGAGAGAGGAGAAGACTTATTACAACCAACGCACACTCCCTCTCTGACGCCTGGAGAGAGAGAGGAGACTTATTACAACCCACGCACACTCCCTCTCTGACGCCTGGAGAGAGAGAGAGGAGAAGACTTATTACAACCAGCGCACACTCCCTCTCTGACGCCTGGAGAGAGAGAGAGGAGACTTATTACAACCCACGCACACTCCCTCTCTGACGCCTGGAGAGAGAGAGGAGACTTATTACAACCCACGCACACTCCCTCTCTGACGCCTGGAGAGAGAGAGAGGAGACTTATTACAACCAACGCACACTCCCTCTCTGACGCCTGGAGAGAGAGAGAGGAGACTTATTACAACCAACGCACACTCCCTCTCTGACGCCTGGAGAGAGAGAGGAGAAGACTTATTACAACCCACGCACACTCCCTCTCTGACGCCTGGAGAGAGAGAGGAAGACTTATTACAACCCACGCACACTCCCTCTCTGACGCCTGGAGAGAGAGAGAGGAGAAGACTTGTTACAACCCACGCACACTCCCTCTCTGACGCCTGGAGAGAGAGAGGAGACTTATTACAACCCACGCACACTCCCTCTCTGACGCCTGGAGAGAGAGAGAGGAGACTTATTACAACCCACGCACACTCCCTCTCTGACGCCTGGAGAGAGAGAGAGGAGACTTATTACAACCCACTCACACTCCCTCTCTGACGCCTGGAGAGAGAGAGGAGACTTATTACAACCCACGCACACTCCCTCTCTGACGCCTGGAGAGAGAGAGAGGAGACTTATTACAACCCACGCACACTCCCTCTCTGACGCCTGGAGAGAGAGAGGAGAAGACTTATTACAACCAACGCACACTCCCTCTCTGACGCCTGGAGAGAGAGAGGAGACTTATTACAACCCACGCACACTCCCTCTCTGACGCCTGGAGAGAGAGAGAGGAGAAGACTTATTACAACCAGCGCACACTCCCTCTCTGACGCCTGGAGAGAGAGAGAGGAGACTTATTACAACCCACGCACACTCCCTCTCTGACGCCTGGAGAGAGAGAGGAGACTTATTACAACCCACGCACACTCCCTCTCTGACGCCTGGAGAGAGAGAGAGGAGACTTATTACAACCAACGCACACTCCCTCTCTGACGCCTGGAGAGAGAGAGAGGAGACTTATTACAACCAACGCACACTCCCTCTCTGACGCCTGGAGAGAGAGAGGAGAAGACTTATTACAACCCACGCACACTCCCTCTCTGACGCCTGGAGAGAGAGAGGAAGACTTATTACAACCCACGCACACTCCCTCTCTGACGCCTGGAGAGAGATGGGGAAGACTTTTTACAACCCACGCACACTCCCTCTCTGACGCCTGGAGAGAGAGAGAGGAGAAGACTTATTACAACAACCCACGCACACTCCCTCTCTGACGCCTGGAGAGAGAGATGGAGAAGACTTATTACAACCCACGCACACTCCCTCTCTGACGCCTGGAGAGAGAGAGAGGAGAAGACTTATTACAACAACCCACGCACACTCCCTCTCTGACGCCTGGAGAGAGATGGGGAAGACTTTTTACAACCCACGCACACTCCCTCTCTGACGCCTGGAGAGAGAGAGAGGAGACTTATTACAACCCACGCACACTCCCTCTCTGACGCCTGGAGAGAGAGAGGAAGACTTATTACAACCAGCGCACACTCCCTCTCTGACGCCTGGAGAGAGAGAGAGAGGAGACTTATTACAACCCACGCACACTCCCTCTCTGACGCCTGGAGAGAGAGAGAGGAGACTTATTACAACCCACGCACACTCCCTCTCTGACGCCTGGAGAGAGAGAGAGGAGAAGACTTATTACAACCCACGCACACTCCCTCTCTGACGCCTGGAGAGAGAGATGGAGAAGACTTATTACAACCAGCGCACACTCCCTCTCTGACGCCTGGAGAGAGAGAGAGAGGAGACTTATTACAACCCACGCACACTCCCTCTCTGACGCCTGGAGAGAGAGAGAGGAGACTTATTACAACCCACGCACACTCCCTCTCTGACGCCTGGAGAGAGAGAGAGGAGACTTATTACAACCAACGCACACTCCCTCTCTGACGCCTGGAGAGAGAGAGAGGAGAAGACTTATTACAACCCACGCACACTCCCTCTCTGACGCCTGGAGAGAGAGATGGAGAAGACTTATTACAACCCACGCACACTCCCTCTCTGACGCCTGGAGAGAGAGATGGAGAAGACTTATTACAACCCACGCACACTCCCTCTCTGACGCCTGGAGAGAGAGAGAGGAGAAGACTTATTACAACCCACGCACACTCCCTCTCTGACGCCTGGAGAGAGAGAGGAGAAGACTTATTACAACCCACGCACACTCCCTCTCTGACGCCTGGAGAGAGAGAGGAGAAGACTTATTACAACCCACGCACACTCCCTCTCTGACGCCTGGAGAGAGAGAGGAGAAGACTTATTACAACCCACGCACACTCCCTCTCTGACGCCTGGAGAGAGAGAGGAAGACTTATTACAACCAGCGCACACTCCCTCTCTGACGCCTGGAGAGAGAGGAGAAGACTTATTACAACCCACGCACACTCCCTCTCTGACGCCTGGAGAGAGAGGAGAAGACTTATTACAACCCACGCACACTCCCTCTCTGACGCCTGGAGAGAGAGAGGAGAAGACTTATTACAACCCACGCACACTCCCTCTCTGACGCCTGGAGAGAGAGAGGAGAAGACTTATTACAACCCACGCACACTCCCTCTCTGACGCCTGGAGAGAGAGAGAGGAGAAGACTTATTACAACCCACGCACACTCCCTCTCTGACGCCTGGAGAGAGAGAGGAGAAGACTTATTACAACCCACGCACACTCCCTCTCTGACGCCTGGAGAGAGAGAGAGGAGACTTATTACAACCCACGCACACTCCCTCTCTGACGCCTGGAGAGAGAGAGGAGAAGACTTATTACAACCCACGCACACTCCCTCTCTGACGCCTGGAGAGAGAGAGGAGAAGACTTATTACAACCCACGCACACTCCCTCTCTGACGCCTGGAGAGAGAGGAGAAGACTTATTACAACCCACGCACACTCCCTCTCTGACGGCTGGAGAGAGAGAGGAGAAGACTTATTACAACCCACGCACACTCCCTCTCTGACGCCTGGAGAGAGAGGAGAAGACTTATTACAACCCACGCACACTCCCTCTCTGACGCCTGGAGAGAGAGAGGAGAAGACTTATTACAACCCACGCACACTCCCTCTCTGACGCCTGGAGAGAGAGAGAGGAGACTTATTACAACCCACGCACACTCCCTCTCTGACGCCTGGAGAGAGATGGGGAAGACTTATTACAACCCACGCACACTCCCTCTCTGACGCCTGGAGAGAGATGGGGAAGACTTATTACAACCCACGCACACTCCCTCTCTGACGCCTGGAGAGAGAGAGGAGAAGACTTATTACAACCCACGCACACTCCCTCTCTGACGCCTGGAGAGAGAGGAGAAGACTTATTACAACCCACGCACACTCCCTCTCTGACGCCTGGAGAGAGAGGAGAAGACTTATTACAACCCACGCACACTCCCTCTCTGACGCCTGGAGAGAGAGAGAGGAGAAGACTTATTACAACCCACGCACACTCCCTCTCTGACGCCTGGAGAGAGAGGAGAAGACT
This sequence comes from Protomyctophum parallelum, assembly GCF_964188405.1. Classification (NCBI taxonomy): domain Eukaryota; kingdom Metazoa; phylum Chordata; class Actinopteri; order Myctophiformes; family Myctophidae; genus Protomyctophum; species Protomyctophum parallelum. Next base: position 48,500,384 of record NC_139706.1, on the reverse strand, counting down.
TATTACAACCCACGCACACTCCCTCTCTGACGCCTGGAGAGAGAGAGAGGAGAAGACTTATTACAACCCACGCACACTCCCTCTCTGACGCCTGGAGAGAGATGGGGAAGACTTATTACAACCCACGCACACTCCCTCTCTGACGCCTGGAGAGAGAGATGGAGAAGACTTATTACAACCCACGCACACTCCCTCTCTGACGCCTGGAGAGAGAGATGGAGAAGACTTATCACAGAATGACGACATAGATGCATCGTTAACCCTCTAAGACCCAGTGTTGCTTTTTAGCAACAATTTTATTTTATTTAATTACTAAATTATTATTTTTCTGTTCTTTTTTCACCTAAACATCATCAGTGATGTTCATTGCAATGCCATTTCAATGCCATTGGTCATGATATTTGCATATAAATACCCCCCACAGAGGCTGAAATTCACACAAATAAAAAATGTCTGGACTCTGTGCAATTTTGAACATTTTTTAACCTAAGACTTTTGACCTTTACCCTAATAAAAGTAGGTAAAATAATTGTAATATATGTTTTTTTGTGATCATTAGAATGTCTAGAACATGTTTTATTCATTATTGTGAAAGATATCCCCAAAATGTAAATTATTAATTTATTATATTATATAATTATAGATTTTTCATCAAACTTTTTTTTTTTTAACATATTTTTTAGTCTTAGTCCTAGTAGTACAAAGTAGTAGTAAGGTTGAAATCTATTTTTTGCAAGTATAAATTAATGCGGGTGTTAGAGGGTTAACCCATTCTGACCTGAGATCAGATTTTAAAAATGTCTGTTTGAAAATGACAGTTGTCTGAAAAAGCTATGTTTCTATGTCAGTCCTTCTTCGATTTTTCAAAAATAGCAGACCTACAAGGGCTCATAGCGCGCCACTCGGTGGCGCGCTATGAGCTTGTAGATCTGCTATTTTTAAATAGCTAAAGCATAACATAATGCTAACACCAAAATGGGTTCCCACCTAAAATGGGTTAAATCTAGGTATATTTGCTGCGTTGTGAATGAGCGTGTAGATCTGCTATTTTCAATGCCACTCACATAATCACATTCAAGTCTTTTTTTTTATCTTGGATACCGTCAGGGCTAAAGTTACAACACTTGGAGGGGAGGTTCATAATAATTACTAAAATTAAATAACTTATAATTATATCGGTCGGCCTCATGGTGGCGCTATAACAGCCCACTTTACGTTTGGGCTTATAACTCTTGAACCGTAGGTCGTAAATTTTAAATAACTTCCCCCCTGGATTCCTTGGCTCATGACGCATCTCTCAATGTCAGGATGGACTTTCCGCCATTTAGAATTTTCTTCAAAACACACTTTTAGAGCACCAGCATCTGCTATCACACCAAAACCTACTTTGCTTATATTAGCTTAAAGCCCTGCAGGTCCTCTGTGCGTAGACACAACTTTGCTTATATTAGCTTAAAGCCCTGCAGGTCCTCTGTGCTTAGACACAACAACACTTTAGCATAATATTGGCAGCAGGGGCCCTTGGCTCTCAGGGGCCCTTTGAGGAAATTGGACCGCACGGTACTAGGTTTGACGCCCTGAAAAGGGCTTCTGGTGATTGATTTAGTTAAATGTAGGTCAAAAAGATGATAAAAACACAGAAAAACAACAAAATGTCGTGTGCGCGCTATGGGGGGCCCTGCAAAAATGACCGGCCCAAGGGCCCTCGTGTGGGTTAATCCATCCCTGATTGGCAGGATGCAAATAAGAAAGAAAAGAAAACAAACAAAAAAATGACTTTCTCTTCAATGTTGTTTTTGGCAGCAAATTTCTATTTTAGTTTTAGTCATTAAGTCTCTTGAATAGTTTTCACTTAGTTTTAGTCACATTTTAGTCGCCTGGAATGTTCTAGTGTTAGGCTAGTTTTAGTCGACTAAATGTCATACGATTTTAGTCGACTAAATCTACAGTTGATTTAGTCGACTAAAATGTGTTTTGACAGGCCTTGATGTCGTTGTAATGACATATTTTACACTTTGGTTGCATGCTGAAAATAGCAGATATACAATCTTACGCTGCGACGCGTTGTGAGATTGTATATCTGCTATTTTCAGCATGCAACCCAGCATAAAAATGGATCTCTTGTCCACTAGTCCCTTACTAACATTTTAGTCTAGTTTTTATTTGTCAACGAAATTGTTAGTATATTTAGTCTTAGTTTTAGTCACCATAGCTTAGTTTTTATTTCGTTTTTATTTAGTTTTCGTCAGTGGAAAAAGGTAGTAGACGAACATTTTTCGTCTTAGTTTTAGTCGACGAAAACAACACTGACGCACAAATGCAGATGGAGACACATATAGTTACAGTACTATACTGTAACTACATACAGCAACGTTTAACCGACCTGTTTCCTGAGGTAGCTCTTGTAGATGTTCTGAGTGAACATGGACGCAGAGGAGAGCAGGGCGGAGTCCACGGAGGACATGACGGCTGCCGCCAACGCCCCGATGCCCAGCACGGACACCCAGGGCGGGGCCAGGTTCTGCAGGACCAGGGGGAGCACGTTCCCCGCCTCCCCGCGCTCAAACGGAGGTGGAAGACCATACTGAGTCTGGTTCCAGTCTGAGAGAGAGAGGGGGAACCAAAGGGATGAGAAGATGAACCCATTCTGACCTGAGATCAGATTCTAAAAATGTCTTCTACACATCCTGACAGTTTTCTGAAAAAGCTATGTTTCTGTGTCAGTCGTTTGATTTTTCAGAAATAGCAGACCTACAAGCTCGTAGCGCGCCACTCGATGGCGCGCTATGAGCTTGTAGATCTGCTATTTTTCAATAGCTAAAGCATGACATAATGGCAACACCAAAAGGGGTTCCCACCCAAAATGGGTTAACTTGAACGTGTTGTTTTGTCAGTGGACCAGCAGAGGGCAGCCCAATGACAAAATGTGTCACCCTTGATCAGCAAGACAAACGTGTGTGAGATATTGTCTTTGGTAGTTTGGAGCCACATACATCACATGTGATTGAATTTAGTGCAAATCCCAGTGTTCTGTAATAATGAATGAATGAATAAATGAATGAATAAATGAATAATTATGAGGACATTCAGGACGTAGTATTTATATTATTAATAATTCATTTCGTATGGATTTATAAAATGATCACATTTTTAAAACTATGTCACTGTGATTGTGACACAATATGAGACCTGTGCGTGTGCGTGTGTTTTTGTGAGGCCATCGCGCTTATCAGTCAATCATAATATCAATCATAATATCAATCAATCAATACGCTCTCTCCTTCAGTCTCCTGAGCAGGCCTCCAACTGTGTTGGTCTTTATCTCAACCAGACGAAAACTGAATACGTATAAATATATGCAAATCTAACAATAACCACATTATATACAAACACTTAACAACAAACAATGTTGATGACTACAAGTATTTGGGTTCAGACCAGAGGTAGAAAACTGTCGTTCCCTGATGTCATCGCTATAGGGACACATGATGCATCAGTAAGCAGGAACTGGGGATGGCAATGAAGAACAATTGGTCCAAAACAGAGCCGCACGTATTGCTCTGTGCTGTACACAAAAAGAACAAACAACCAACAGAATGCATGCCACTTTGGGATGGCCACTGATGGATGGAGGACAGACTTCATATTCCCCTGCTGTCTTTTGTCAGAGGTTTTATTGCATCTAAAGTTTCCGGCTGTCCTGTATTGCAGGCTGAAGTTCTTTAATATATTTTTTATCCCACGATTTTGTAACCCATTTTTCACCCCTGTGTCAATCATCTAATGTGATCCTGGGCTCTACACACCCTCCACCAACCTAGTCCCCATATATGGGGGACAAGGGGAGAGCAACGGACTTGAACTCATGCTTCCTTCATGCCTGAGTGTCCAGGTTGCTCCTTTACACCTGACAGGGGGGAGTGTCCCTGGTTGGACGTAGCGCGTTATTCCAACCAGTTCCTTTCCCCTCCATCAGGCGCCCCGGCTGGCCAGGGGGAGGCAGTTTTAGAGACCAGTTCCTTTCCCCTCCATCAGGCGCCCCGGCTGGCCAGGGAGAGGCAGTTTAGAGACCAGTTCCTTTCCCCTCCATCAGGCGCCCCGGCTGGCCAGGGGGAGGCAGTATAGAGACCAGTTCCTTCCCCCTCCATCAGGCGCCCCGGCTGGCCAGGGGGAGGCAGTATAGAGACCAGTTCCTTCCCCCTCCATCAGGCGCCCCGGCTGGCCAGGGAGAGGCAGTTTAGAGACCAGTTCCTTTCCCCTCCATCAGGCGCCCCGGCTGGCCAGGGGGAGGCAGTATAGAGACCAGTTCCTTCCCCCTCCATCAGGCGCCCCGGCTGGCCAGGGGGAGGCAGTATAGAGACCAGTTCCTTTCCCCTCCATCAGGCGCCCCGGCTGGCCAGGGGGAGGCAGTATAGAGACCAGTTCCTCTCCCCTCCATCAGGCGCCCCGGCTGGCCAGGGAGAGGCAGTTTAGAGACCAGTTCCTTTCCCCTCCATCAGGCGCCCCGGCTGGCCAGGGGGAGGCAGTATAGAGACCAGTTCCTTCCCCCTCCATCAGGCGCCCCGGCTGGCCAGGGGGAGGCAGTATAGAGACCAGTTCCTTTCCCCTCCATCAGGCGCCCCGGCTGGCCAGGGGGAGGCAGTATAGAGACCAGTTCCTTCCCCCTCCATCAGGCGCCCCGGCTGGCCAGGGGGAGGCAGTATAGAGACCAGTTCCTTTCCCCTCCATCAGGCGCCCCGGCTGGCCAGGGGGAGGCAGTATAGAGACCAGTTCCTCTCCCCTCCATCAGGCGCCCCGGCTGGCCAGGGAGAGGCAGTTTAGAGACCAGTTCCTTTCCCCTCCATCAGGCGCCCCGGCTGGCCAGGGGGAGGCAGTATAGAGACCAGTTCCTTCCCCCTCCATCAGGCGCCCCGGCTGGCCAGGGGGAGGCAGTATAGAGACCAGTTCCTTCCCCCTCCATCAGGCGCCCCGGCTGGCCAGGGGGAGGCAGTATAGAGACCAGTTCCTTTCCCCTCCATCAGGCGCCCCGGCTGGCCAGGGGGAGGCAGTATAGAGACCAGTTCCTTCCCCCTCCATCAGGCGCCCCGGCTGGCCAGGGGGAGGCAGTATAGAGACCAGTTCCTTTCCCCTCCATCAGGCGCCCCGGCTGGCCAGGGGGAGGCAGTATAGAGACCAGTTCCTTCCCCCTCCATCAGGCGCCCCGGCTGGCCAGGGGGAGGCAGTATAGAGACCAGTTCCTTCCCCCTCCATCAGGCGCCCCGGCTGGCCAGGGGGAGGCAGTATAGAGACCAGTTCCTTTCCCCTCCATCAGGCGCCCCGGCTGGCCAGGGGGAGGCAGTATAGAGACCAGTTCCTTTCCCCTCCATCAGGCGCCCCGGCTGGCCAGGGGGAGGCAGTTTAGAGACCAGTTCCTTTCCCCTCCATCAGGCGCCCCGGCTGGCCAGGGGGAGGCAGTATAGAGACCAGTTCCTTTCCCCTCCATCAGGCGCCCCGGCTGGCCAGGGGGAGGCAGTTTAGAGACCAGTTCCTTTCCCCTCCATCAGGCGCCCCGGCTGGCCAGGGGGAGGCAGTATAGAGACCAGTTCCTTTCCCCTCCATCAGGCGCCCCAGCTGGCCAGGGGGAGGCAGTATAGAGACCAGTTCCTTCCCCCTCCATCAGGCGCCCCAGGGGGAGGCTGGCTGAAGTTCAGCTCTGATGAACACGCCTACAATACCAGACATTCAGCCCTTCGGTCTTTTTACGTTTCCCCATCTCAAAAAACGAATGCAATGCAACACACAGTAATATATATAGAGCAAATGAAAGAGCTGCATTGTCTTCCATCACAAATCAGACAGGCAACAAATAAATCTGATTTTAAAAACAAGTTAGTGTGGAGTTTGCATGTTCTCCCCGTGTCCCCTAGGGTAGATACCTTCACAAAAACATGCCTTAATCCTGGTCTCTAAAACTGCCTCCCCCTGGCCAGCCGGGGCGCCTGATGGAGGGGAAAGGAACTGGTCGGAATAACGTGTCCCTTCCACGCGCTACGTCCGGCCGGGGAAATTCCCCTCTGTCAGGTGAAAAGAAGCAGCTTGGACTCCTCATGCATAGAAGGAGGCATGAGGTCAGTCCGCTGCCCCCCCCCAGGTTGGCAGAGGAAGTGTAGCGCCCAGGATTACATTAGATAATTGGCACTGGGTGAAAAGAAAACTGGGTTACAAAATCGTGGGATCAAAATTAAAAAAAAGAAAAAAAAAGAAAAGAAAAACAAGTTAAAGAAATATCTCATGTCACTTGCTTTTGATGATGGTCATTGAACACTGTTTAAAATCTTTCATATACTGTAACGGTATAGGCTACTCAAACTGAAATTGTATTCATGGTTTGCGATGTTATATTTATTATAATTAATTAATTTATACTTGTTTTATATTTTAGTTGTATTTTTTTTTGTGTTTTTCTTACAGTCTTGTAAAAATGTATTTCATATGATGTAATTGTAATGTATTTTATGTGATGTAATTGTAATGTATTTTATGTGTGGACCCCAGGAAGTGTAGCTGCTACTAAGGTAGTAGCTACTGGGGATCCAGATAAACAAATAAACAACCAGTGTTGTTTTCGTCGACTAAAACTAAGACGAAAAATGTTCGTCGACTACCTTTTTTTCACTGACTAAAACTAAATAAAAACTAAATAAAAACGAATCTATGGTGACTAAAACTAAGACTAAATATACTGACAATTTCGTCAACAAATAAAAACTGGACTAAAATGTTAGGAAGGGACTAGTGGACAAGAGATCCAGTTTTATGCTGGGTTGCATGCTGAAAATAGCAGATCTACAATCTCACAACGCGTCGCGCTGCGACGCGTTGTGAGATTGTTTATCTGCTATTTTCAGCATGCAACCAAAGTGTAAAATATGTCATTACAACGACATCAAGGCCTGTCAAAACACATTTTAGTCGACTAAAATCGTATGACATTTAGTCGACTAAAACTAGACTAAACACTAGAACATTCCAGGCGACTAAAATGTGACTAAAACTAAGTGAAAACTATTCAAGAGACAAAACGACTCAAACTAAAATAGAAATTTTGCTGCCAAAAACAACACTGGTTTGTGAATTACCTGCAGAAACAGCCACGGCTCCTATGATGACTGAGGGAATGCCCATGATGAAGGACAGTATCATGGATGCAAAGCACGTGATCTTGGCCTGAGCAGGTGAGGCAGCGGAAAGGACCCTCTGGTAGAACGCCTGGTAGGACAGGCCTCCGAGGGACTGCAGTGTGCACACACACACACACACATTTAACTCATTCTGACCTGAGATCAGATTCATACGAGGTTTCCGCCGGACACACACTGGTCTGATTAAACCCATTCTGACCTGAGATCAGATTTAAAAAATGTCAGTCGTTCTTCGAATTTTTCAAAAATAGCAGACCTACAAGCTCGTAGCGCGCCACTCGGTGGCGCGCTATGAGCTTGTAGATCTGCTATTTTTCAATAGATAAAGTATAACATGATGCTGACACCAAAATGGGTGCCCGGTCAGAATGGGTTAACATCTTTATTTGTATTCACATTTTACAAGACATTTCTTGAACACAAACAATAGTGGATGCGCAAACTTGAGAAAACTCTACAACAAGTGCTTCAGGATACAGATCACGGGTACAGAAAGCATCGCCTTCTCCATATATGGCGACTGCCAATTATTGCAGACACTGAACAGAATTTTGCCGACGCCTGATCAGCTCTCGGCTTGGGCATGCCTGATGCCTGATTTGTGGACATTACCGAGGCTTCCAAATATGAACACAAGTAGTTTACATCTGTGGCCAAGCTGTATAATAGCATCCTTAAGACGCACACGCGCACACACACACACACACACACACGCACACACACACACACACACACACACACACACACACACACACACACACACACACACACACTTGTATTGCTGTAGCCGATATTGTGAGGGCATAAAAATGAGGATGGCAACTGAACTTTATAGCTGCCATTGTTACAAAATGTTTAGCGGTGGGTGCCAGCTGCTTTACACTTACAAGGCTGCTGTACTTTATACCTCATACTTTAAATGCTTAGTATGAGGTATAAAATACAGCAGCAGTGGTGGATCATATTTTGACATTCCGTTTATTACTTTTAGACTGATGGAAAACCTGTGTGGTGTCCCTGTTGGGACAGGCCTGACCATGCAGATATATGTAGGCCTAACCACTAAACACATGACGCATATACCCCTATCCCACAGCGGTAGTTGCACTCAATGCTGCTAAAAAACGATCTGTTGCTGCGACACATTTTAGTTTTCTCTGCTATCATAAGTACAATAAGGGTTTGTTGTGCGATAACAGCTGAAATTACATGTTTGTGCATTAGGGCTGCTGAGGTTGTGCAATAACAAGAAGTCATGTGTGTTTTGTTTTAGCTTGTGCAGTATGTTGTTTTTGTGATATAATGCACTGATTGGTTGGCACTTTTAATTTCGTTGTACACGTTGCAATGACAAATAAAGATCTATCTTTCTTATCTATCTATCTATCTATCTATATACGGTACAATTTATAGGATTTGGGGGGAAACAACTACTAACCAATAAGAGGAATTCATCGATCCATTTTCCAACATCCTCCGTCTTGAGCTCCCCCAGCCAGGCTGGTGAGAGGACAGCTGTGAGAGTCACATTAGATGCTGATGATGATGATGATGATGATGATGATGATGATGATGATGATGGGTGGAGAATTACAAAGGGAACACACAGCCACTGGGGAAGGAGAGATTACAACAGAACAAGGAAATAGGTCAATAACATATAATTATATTCACCGCTCGTGAAGAAGTGCTAATAATATCAGGGATGAGGGGATGGAGGTTGCATTAAAGGAGAATTCCATACTAAAAGGCTTTCTTACCTTTCTTTGTAGTTGTTACGTCCCCACCAAAAGAGGTCCAGGTGTTATTTTGTGCAAAAGCTCCTTATTGGCTATTTCCCCTACCATAAGCCCTAAATGAATTGCATTGAATTGAATGGGAATTGAATGGGGCTATGGGGTGTTGTGCTAATTCGCTTATTTCCATCGCTAAAATTATAATTTCTTTGTATATATCCTCTCTTCATAATGTAAATAATATCCCAAGCGGCTCACTTTACTACTTCTTTCGATGGAAATAAGCGAACTAGCACAACACCCCATAGCCCCATTCAATTCAATGCAATTCATTTAGGGCTTATGGTAGGGGAAATAGCCAATGAGGAGTTTTTGCACAAAAAAACACCTGGACCTCTTTGGTGGGGACGTAACAACTACAAAGAAAGGTAAGAAAGCCTTCTAGCATGGAATTCTCCTTTAACCACTTTCCAAAATGTATCAAAATGTACCAAAACTAAATTGCCACAAAAAAAAAAAAATAGAAAAAAAAAAAACATTTTTCCAAAATATTTCCATGATAAAACATACAATTGGGGGAAAAAAGTACTGTAGATCCATGAAGTGCATTATACTCAGGGCACCTCCTCAACATACATATTTTCATGGCCCGGGAATCAAAACCCGAGATTCTCTGCTTCCCAATCCAAGGCAATCTACAGACAGTACACAGCCAGGTGGTTTTCAACCCTTTTCACATCATCCATAATGTATTCAGCATTTGAGCCACGGACGGACCACCATTTGACGAGATTTAATTAGCCTCTCGGACCCGAGACGACAGAATACATTTTGATGTCGGTTAATCAGTAACTCCATGCTGTATTAAAAACGTTGATACGCGGAACGCAGCGAATCAGGCTGGAACTAGTGTTGTTTTTGGCGGCACATTTAGATTTTAGTTTTAGTCATAGTCTCTTGAAACGTTTTCATTTAGCTTTAGTCACATTTTAGTCACCTGGAATGTGTCAGTGTTTAGTCTAGTTTTAGTCGACTAAATTAAATAGGATTTTAGTCGACTAAATCTACGGTTGATTTAGTCGACTAAAATGTATTTTGGCGGGCCTTGATGCCGTCGTAATGGCTGATTTTACACTTGCTGAAAATAGCCGATCTACAGCTGCGACGCGTTGTGAGCTTGTAGATCGGCTATTTTCACTTACACTGGATCTTTGTCCACTAGTCCCTTCCTGACATTTTAGTCTAGTTTTTATTTCTTGACGAAATTGTCGATATATTTAGTCTTGGTTTTAGTCACCATAGCTTAGTTTTCATTTACACTGTAAAAACTGAGACTGGGCTGAAGTAATATGTAATTAATAAATATGTATTCATATTGCTTATAAAAAGGACTGTGTGCCGTTTTCAATGAAATTGAGTTGAATTAAACAATATAATGCACTGTATTTTACTCAACTTTCTTTGCATAAAATCAGGTAGGAATCACTGAGTATAATTTAATTGTATTGTTGAGTCATTGCAATTATGCAGGAATTATGTAAGTTTTATTCATATGGGAGAAGCTGTTTTCATACCAATTTTAGTTATTTATGAATTGCATTTACACAATGTTGTCTGAATAAAATCAGCTCTCCATAACTGACTAGAATTTAATTATATGTGTCACTAAAAACGATAGATGTAGAAAATGGGTAAATTTTACTCATTGGTTGTATATAGATGTTAATCACTGCCCCAATCAGTTCAACACGGTGCAGGTGTTGGAACTTCTAGCTGCTGGCCTGCTGCTTGTATTTTCTTTCTTTCGTCTGGAACTATATAAACTTGGACCATTTTCCCCAAAGAAAGGTAAGATATGTTTATTATAAGTTGCTGTAGCAGCTGAACATTGTTTTGTGTTACTGTCTGCAAGTTTAGTTTAGCCCTGGCTGAAACTGAAACATGTCGTCTGTCGTGTGATCCATGGATGGAACCCGTCTGCTCTGTCATGATTTGATGTGACTTCATGTATAACATTTATCCAGTGTGTACATGTGACTGTGTGGTCCCTTGGTTTAAAGTTATTGAGAACGCGTTCATTTCTGTCCTGTATAACGTATCACTTTGTTCATGGGTGTCAGATTTCAATCGAACCTTCTAGCCAGGCAAACCCCCAGCTAAAACGCAACGTTAACAGGCCTTAATGTGTCACGCCACTGGTGTAAAACCCACCAATAAACCCAAATCCGACACGAATTTAATGTAATCATCAATCTAGCGCGCATATAAGTCTATATGGGAGCGCGCAGCTCACATGTAACAGGATGATGAGGCGTGATGCACGCAGACAGTCACTGTAGTCACAGCCAGATACAGCACAAATGAGAACATATGTCCCGACCCAAAAACACTGAGTTAAACTTGTTGTTCCACGGTGCCACCGAAAAAATAAAAAAATATTTATGTTGCGTTGCGTCTGTAGCCTACTCTGTACATTAATCGCCTCGGAAAAAAACCCTCCCACAGTGAATTGAGTGAGTGGAGGCTGATGTATATTCGTCGTAGGCCTACGTGTTCCATGCTGTCGTGCTGAAAATGCGCGCTGATCTACAAGCTCACAACCCGTCACGTCCGTGACACGTTGTAAGCTTGTGGATCAGTTATTTTCGGCAAGCAGAAATATAGAGGCTGTGAGTGAGAGTCATTGTCAGTGACATTCAGAAACTTTTGCCTTAACAATAAAAGCATATGAGCTTTCACAAGTTGGGGGTTCATTTCCCTATATGAAGACAAGCAAAGTGGAAAACTATTACACATTCGGTGGCATTTCACATTGCAAAAAGGTGCAGGAAGGTTGGGCACAGGGCACCTAAACGTTGTGGGCACCTCAGTGTTAGCTATGTTTTCCAAAATGTAAAAATATAGGCTAACATAAAATGAATAATGATGATGATAATAATAATTAGGAATTCATTTGGATAAGCCCAAAGTGATTTGGGCTTACTTTAAGGTTTGGACTTTATTCTGTGGTTCTATGGCTATGGGTTGTGGCAATAATTTTGGTCTAACATTCTGAAATTTAATTTAATATCTGGACAGCTGACAGTAGGCAAAACTGTGACCTGAACTAGTTTATGTAGAAAGTGAACTTTCCTAACACTGCATGTAACATTATAGGCTTTTAATGGGCATATATGCTAATCTACTTTCATTTTTGCAGGACTCTGCTTGTGATTACACCCACCGCTCGCTCACATTCTTGTTCTTGGACGTGACTCAGGTGAGTAATTACGAATTACATGTGACTGCATTTCATTTCCTCAATTTGTAGACTCAAGTTGCAGCCTACCTATAGCCATAGGTCCATAGACCTAATGCCGTTGCTGCCATTGCATTAGATTAGAGCTATGGCGCTTTCGATATAATGCAGAAAAAAAATCACACCTGCAGTGAGGGGCGCTAATATATTAAAGTCTAACTCATGTTGATTTGGTTTGGTGATGTAAAACAAACGGTGCCAACACAAACATTAAATGCCATTATCAATGAAGAGACAATATGACGTAATGAGTTACATTATGATGTAAATTTTCCCTTCATTGTCAATGGCGTTTGCAAAACAAACATTGAACTAAAGACTAACTAAAGGCTAGCACCCCTCAAAAATGTAATTCTAATTGAGTGTATAAAGAAACCAAACTGACCCTTACTCATCCATTTGATCTACAAGGGTCAATTTGGTTGCCAGCTTTCCATCAATTAGCTGGGGACCATCTGGAACCCCCATTATGATTGCATGGTGGCCACATAATAACACACAGGAAACACTGCTATGTATGTACCCTGTTATGTGTATACAATAGTATTGATTACACTGAAAAAGTTCATCTAAATATCTCTTCAGATGCAGTTTCCAGGATTCCAGGAGCAGGGTTCCTGGTTAAACTACTGACTGAATCATATCAATAGGTATGTAATGTATAATGTACATGCAATTCAGTGGTTCTCAAACCATTCCTGTCAAAGACCCCCACATGAATGTACATTGGACCGCAGACCCCCATCTAAAATAATGTTAAATTATATGTGGTTTGAACATGCACGGTACATCATTATGAGTCCTAGATTTACACTTCAACTTATTGATTTTGCGCCAGGCTTGACACAGTTCCTGTAGCCATTTGATAAAGGTTAAAGGGATATTTCACTTTATCTTTTGATTGTCATTTTATCATCTACTCAGGCTTATGTGACCACACCAGACAGTGCAGGGCAGCAAAACTTTATATGAAATATCTAAATACTGAATCAAGCAACTTAAAAACTGTCTGGGGTGTTCACATAAGACTGAGTAGGAAAGGAAATATCCCTTTAAATGTTCAAGCCAAAAATACTTTGCATTGAACTTCCTCCCTCCATACCCGGCAGGTGAGGATGAAAAAAGTCAAGAAGAAGAGAGGATTCAGTTGCTTAGTGAAGTAATGAAAAGAGACAATAAGACATTGATAAAAGAAAAAATGACAAAGACATTCGCACATCGAAGACAAGAAATCATCAACAAGTCACCCAGCATGGAGGACCTCAAAGCCAGATGGCCTGCTCTATTTGAAATACCTCATGTGAGTTACAAGTGCATCCTAATTAGAAATATTAGCAGATTGTTGTGCAAATGTACATGTGTAATTGTACAGTTATAACAATACTAATTTAAAATCATTAAGTAAATGTGAAAACACACACACACACACACACACACACAGTATGGTCAGATGATTTAGCTATCCGCATAAATGGAGTTCATAAAATGGTATTGTATGTTTAGGTAAGATAGTTCCATTGTTTTGTCTTTCAGATCGTGGATGAGTTCCTGAGGATAACAACGGTGTCCCTTGAATCAACATTCATGTCCAAGCTCGACGAGTACACTCCTAGTCTAATGGACCTCTTCAACACCAAGGGTGGAGCCATGGGGGTGAAGTTACAGGCCATACTACTCATGGTATTGTTCAAATACTCTTTGATTATTATATTTGCTATTTTATTTCAAGCATTTTGTGATCATACTACTATGAGATACGACTGTATGATGCAGGTTGGATTTAAAGATTAATCTACAACCCGGATCATATAGTAGCTTCTCATACAAAGTGGAAACGGGGAAACTAGTCTGGCTAGACATACCATTGGTCCGATATCTCAAACCCTCACCCTAACCCTAACCTCCCCAAGGGGCAGCACACCTAAACCCTAACCTCCCAAGGGGCAGCACACCTAAAACTAACCGTAACCCTCTCCCAACCCTTAACGCACCCCTCACCAACCTTTATCTGGTCGTCTTAACGCACCCCGGCCTGCCCCTCACCAACCTTAATCCAGTCGGACCAATGCTATGTGTAACCAATGCTATGTCTAACCAAAGTATGCCCCCCCCATAACAAAAGCGGCTCCAACGCACCTCAAGCCAAGTTCAGTCTGGGACTGGTAAGTGTAGAAGAAGGAAGGCACTGGTGCAAACTCTAACAATTTAGTGCCTGTTTTAATAACATGGTTTGAAATGATGTGACTTTTCAAGGTCAATACTTAGGACCAGTGCCTTCCTTCTTCCTAACAAAAGTTGCCTACCAGTACATATAAAGCTCCCTGCTTAACATATTCACATTTGGTTCCATTGCCAATGAACAGAGTTTAATGTTTGTTTTGTCTGTCACTGAGCAAATCGGCATATGATGTTATGTTATGATATTGCGATGATGTAAGATGATCAGGGTTGGTAAAGTACCCCTCACTTCACATGGGTGTGATTATTTAAATGTTATAAAAAGAATAATCTGCCACTTGTATTAAGGTGACTAAATTGACAACAAAAAAGGGCTGTCAGCTCAAACCCAAAATGCAATAGATTTTTTTTCAAGTATTGTATCACAAATGTCAGTAGTATTACAACATTATATGCAAGAAAACCTTACCAATTAAAAATGTTCCCTCTGTATTTCCCATTCCAAGTGCCACTATTCCAAATCCCACTCAGGGACATTGTTTAACTATTTTCAGCAATTGGATAACATTTTCTTTGGTGGGTAGATCTACTTCAGCAGCTTGTCATTCTGAAAGTATACTCTCAAATCAAAAAAGGGTGGGCACCTCTGGAACTTTAATCCATACAGTACGCAATATGTAGTAGTTGTAGGAGGTGTATGTGTAGGCTCATGTGCTATACATTTTCTTTATTTACTGGGAACAATGACCTCCTGAAGTCAGCTGGTGTCCTAGAAAACGGACAGAAAAATGACAGGAAGTGTTTTCATTGGACATAGTGACATATTACCTGAATGATTTTGATAGGGGTTTCCTTATAAGCCTGATATGTTAATAAGATGCACTTTTAGTTTGAATCAGTGTTTACAACAACTTTAGATCGGTGGACAATATTTGCATTATGAACTTGAATCTTTGTTTCCTTTTGTAATTTCAGTCTCCAAGCAACCCTGACATCAACAAGACCAGAGAGGTCATCATTTGCTGCTTGATGGTTTATCTGGGAGAAGACACTGGACTACTTTTGAAAGTGTATGATGTAAGTCGAAGTGCATCTTAAAATATAGCAGGTGACTTCTGTCTACCTGGCATGTCTTGGTGGTGGTGGTGGGGTCTGCCCTTAAGTCAGACCTCCCGTTAGTAACTGCATAATATAGTACATTGATTTATCCCTGCAATTCTTGACAAACAAAGGTTTTGTTTTCAGTACTACTTCTGAAATAAGAGGGTTTAAATGCTCATCCTCGTTTAAAGTCTATATAATTATTTAGACCCACGAATGTCAGAGTTCTGGTTAGACTGGTTGACAGGTGACCAGCCTGAGGGTGAAAGTAGAGTAAGATATTCATCAATACACAGTTGGCAGGAAAAAAATATGTATTTTATCTAGAATTTTGACTCTGTTCATCAATGGTGTCACTGAATTGTTGAACTGATGTGATGTTTTTAAATAACAAACATTTTTCAAAAATAGTAACACTCGTTACTGGCTTACACAATAGTAACCCACATTGTGGGTTTGCAAATTGACTATTTTTGCATAATAAATTGTATAAAGAACCCTTTTAAGTGACATTATGCTTTTGCACATTATACAAAATAATAAAGGATGTAAATTGATTGCTTTATTTGAAATAGCAATGACAGGCCCAGTCCAAAGTGTTGGCACCATTTTGGGAGATGTTCCATTATAACTTTCCCCTCTTTGCGGGGCACGTGGCACAGTTGGTAGTGCTGTCGCCTCACAGCTAGAAGGTCCTGGGTTCGATTCCCATACCCGAGGCGGGGTTGGCCAAAGGGCCTTTCTGTGTGGAGTTTGCATGTTCTCCCCGTGTCCCCTAGGGTAGGTACCCTCACAAAAACATGCAGTAATCCTGGTCTCTAAACTGCCTCCCCCTGGCCAGCCGGGGCGCCTGAGGGAGGGGAAAGGAACTGGTTGGAATAACGTGTTCCTTTCACGCGCTACGTCCAACCAGGGAAACTCCCCCTGTCAGGTGCAAAGGAGCAACTTGGACACTCAGGCATGAAGGAAGCATGAGTTCAAGTCCGTTGCTCTCCCCATGTCCCCCATATATGGGCACTAGGTTGGCGGAGGGTGTGTAGAGCCCAGGATCGCATTAGATAATTGACACAGGGGTGAAAAATGTGTTACAAAATCGTGGGATAAATTTTTAAAAGATGTATAACTTTCCCCTCTTTGACTGTCTGACAATTTTAGCATGCTGATGACCCTGTGGCAGAAGACCTTGATCTTACCAAGATGACCATCTACAGCATCAGAGCTACCTCCGAGGGTCCAAGTGAAGTTGAAATTGTCATAGATGGCATCAAAGTAGTGCGTAATGTGGGCAACTTTTCAAGGGCCTGTGCCATACTCATTGGATTGACATACGTCGTCAATTTGGCATATCCCAAAGAGCTCAAATATACATTTGAGTTCTTCCAGAAAGTCCTGCTGGAGCTTGATTCCCTAAAGCTGACCCCAAAGGTGCACAGCCTTAAAAAAAAAAATAGATTAAGAAGCCCTATGTTCCCTCATAGGGTTTGGGTTAGTGTTAACGTTGATAAATAACCTGGCTCAGGGAACATATACATACTGTATGTGCCATTAAGGAAATGACTGTATCACATGGTGACTTAAATATTTTAGTTTTTCTACAAAATCTAAATATCTTTGGGGTAGTGGCATCATATTTTGATTTAATATTGGGACAGGCTTTTGCACCTTGTCCAAAAACACATGAGTGTTTTAGATTTTTTTTTACATGCCCAGGTTGTCCCGGTAATTTGTTTTATATATATATATATATATTTATTTATTTTTCTTGAAAATGTCTGCCTCTTTAACAGGTCAAAGTGTGTGTGTGTGTGTGTGTGTGTGTGTGTGTGTGTGTGTGTGTGTGTGTGTGTGTGTGTGTGTGTGTGTGTGTGTGTGTGTGTGTGTGTGTGTGTGTGTGTGTGTGTGTGTGTGTGTGTGTGTGTGTGTGTTGGTTTTATTGTACCATGTTGTATTATTATTTTTTGTTGAATATGTCTATGCCTCTTCAAGAAGTCAAATCAAATTGTGTGTGTGATGGTTTTATTGTGTTTTATTTTACCATGTTTATAATTATAATGTATATTGTACCATGTTTATAATGTATACATTGTTTACTTGAGTAAACTGCAGTTGTGTTGAACACATTTACAATGGTATTCTTATTCATCTGTACCTGCAATGTTTAAACCTGAGTTTTAATATTATGGACACCAAATTACTTTATTCTTTTTATTAATATTTATTTGTTCTGTCCTATTTGTTTATTAGAAATTGATATTTTTTTTACTCATCATTTCTTTGAAATTGATTTATTTTACTTACTATTTCTTGAAATTGAGTTTTTTTTACTAATTGTGTGATAATTGATTTACATTTATAATGTTTTTCTTTTAAATTGATTGTTTTAATTGATATCACATTACTTTAAATCTATTATTATAAATGTCACTTTTGTTACCATAGTGTATAATCTGCTCAATACATCGAGTAGATTATATACTGTATATATATATATATATATATGGTAACAAAATTACATTTATAAAATATTTAAAGTAATGCGATATCAATTAAAACAATACTTTTCAAAGAAAAATATTATAAATTTAAATCAATTATAATCACACAATTAGTAAAAAATACTCAATTTCAAGGAAATAGTAAGTAAAAATAAATCAATTTCAAAGAAATGATGAGTAAAAAATAATCAATTTATAACAAATAATTAGTAAATGTTAATCAATTTAAATCAAATTATGAGTAAATAACAATCAATTTCAAACAAATAATTAGTAAATTTAAATCAATTTCAAATAAATGATGAGTAAAAAATAATCAATTTCTAACAAATAATTAATAAATGTTAATCAATTTAAATCAAATAATGAGTAAATAATAATCAATTTTAAACTAATAATTAGTAAATTTAAATCAATTTAAATCCAATGATGAGTAAAAAATAATCAATTTTGAACAAATAATTAGTCAATTTAAATCAATTTCAAATAAATGATGAGTAAAAAATAATCAATTTCTAACAAATAATAAATGTTAATTAATTTCAATCAAATAATGAGTAAAACTTAATCAATTTCTATCAGAATCCAGTCAAATTATGAGTAGAAAATAATCAATTTCAAAGAAATAGTTAGTAAATATAAATCAATATCTACAAATATCTAGTAAATATTACTCATTTTTCAGAGCTTAAATTCTATTCAATGTTATTAGATGTCACACTGTGACAGCATTTTTATTGAGTAAAACCTAGTCATAGTTTTTACAGTGTAGTTTCTATTTAGTTTTCGTCAGTGAAAAAAGGTAGTCGACGAACATTTTTCGTCTTAGTTTTATAGTCGACGAAAACAACACAGGCTGGAACCCTGCAGGCTATACCCATCCACGTCTGCTCTCACCAGACTGATGAAGATGATGACCAGCTGGATGACATCGGTGTAGGCCACAGAGTACAGGCCTCCCAGCAGCGTGTAGGTGATGGCGACACCGGCAGAAAGGACGATGGCGTAGGCCGAGTGAAGGTCGAGAATCACGCTGACTGTCCCGCCTGCAGAAACAAACAATATACACACAATTTGTCAGTGGCGTGCACAGACATTTAGAGGGGCAGGTGCTCAAGTGAAAAAAAAGGGCACATTTTGGGGCGGGAACCCATTGTGGTGCTTTAGCTATTGAAAAATAGCAGATCTACAAGCTCATAGCGCGCCACCGAGTGGCGCGCTACGAGCGATGCAGATCTATAGGTGATAATCCAGTCTTGTATGGCTATGAGGTCAGTGTTGTGATCTTCATATATGGAGACGGCCATACATGGAGTGTGTCACGACACGAGGCGTGACGGACGGACTGACTGACATGTTTTGCAGGTTTTCATGATAAGCAGAGCCATATAAAGTGTGACTGACCCAAGGCACCCAGGATGCAGGACACCCACAGCAGGTCACTGAGCAGACTGGGAAGCAGCAGGAGCGTGGTGAACGCGTTGCCGTAGCGATGCTGAAACGGATCCATCATGGTCACGTAGCGCTTCGACCTCATCTGTTTGGCAAAGAACAAGCCTCCTGTTGGGACACAACGGGAAGGTGACGCATTAGACCAAAGGGTTCCACAACCTGGGGGTCGGGACCCCTATAGGTGGGTCCCCAGATTAATAATGTGTACTCAACACTAGTAAAGTAAGTAATTGTAATGGTTAAAACCCATTTTGGGGCGGGAAACCCTTTTGGTGTTAGCATTATGTTATGCTTTAGCTATTGAAAAAATAGCAGATCTACAAGCTCATAGCGCGCGCTACGAGCTTGTAGGTCTGCTATTTTTTTTTTAAATCAAAGAACGACTGACATAGAAACATAGCTGTTTCAGAAAACTGTCAGGATGGAGAAGACATTTTTTAGAATCTGATCACAGGTCAGAATGGGTTAAGGGTTAAGTCTTTTTCACATCCACATTCCGGTAAAACAATATTCAGTCATAGGTATAGGACCTCATGTTTTTGTATCGTCTTGGTGTAATGTGCTACTGTATGTGTTGTTCTTGATGTGGGTGTTGAACAGACTGTGAAGACGAATATCCTTCGGGACAATAAAGATTATAATTATTATTATTATTTGCAATTTCCAGTACTTTTACTTCTACTCCACTACATCTCAGAGACAAATATTGTACTTTTACTCCACATACGATTATTTTAAAACTTTAGTTACAAGGTCAAGGTCAAGGTTAGCTTTATTGTCCCTTGCGGGAAATTGGTTTGCAGCCAGATCATAGTAAAAGTACACACAAAACCACACAACAACAACAACATTCAATACAGGACTAAGAACAGGGCACTAGAGACAGAGAATTCATGACATACAGTAGTAGCAAAGTCAGCAAAAGTGCATCAAAAAAAGGGCAGTAAGTGCAAAGGGGCAAGAATAAAGTGCTATTTGCTGTTCAGCAGTTGAATAGCAGCTGGGACAACTAATTTGGTTACTAGCAGCTGGTTACTAATTTACTTTGTAGATTTTGACAATTTATAATGGAAGAAGCCCCAGGAAGAATTCATCCAATATGTATTCATTCAGACAATAAGCAAATTCACTAGTTGGAATGAACACACCATTGTGGAAGGTTTAAAGATTTTATTGAATGAATGAATGAATGAATGAATGAATGAATGAATGAATGAAATGATGAGGAGAGTGGGGGGGAGCGGGTCGTGGGTTCCGGGGGGGGGGGGGGGGGTCGCTGACCATGGAGTCTTTGGGGAGGGGGTCGTGTGGTGGTCAGTGATCCCCCCGTGGGAACTGCGAGGAAGGGAGGAGGAGGTGAGGAGAGAGGGAGGAGGAGATGGAGGAGAGTGGAGATGCTGCTGGTCCTGTGGTGATGGTGATGGAGGAGGTGAGGAGAGAGGGAGGAGGAGATGGAGCAGTGGAGATGCTGCTGGTCCTGTGGTGATGGTGATGGAGGAGGTGAGGAGAGAGGGAAGAGGAGATGGAGGAGAGTGGAGATGCTGCTGGTCCTGTGGTGATGGTGATGGAGGAGGTGAGGAGAGAGGGAGGAGGAGATGGAGGAGAGTGGAGATGCTGCTGGTCCTGTGGTGGTGGTGATGGGGATGGAGGCGGGATACGGAATGCTGGGTTGTGTTGGGCGGGTATAAACTGGCTCGGGTAGATTGGCGTGGAGGGTCGGAGGATGGCGTGAAGGTGTGGTTAAGGTGTGTTCCTCCGCCTCCTGCAACATCTGTTGTTCCAACTCCATTAATGGCACAATTGGACAAATACACTGAGGCACCATGTTTGAATAATTGGTTGTTTTATTGATCGTGCACTATAGTACGTGTAAACTATACGTATATAGATGACATGTTCTAGTTGGCAGCGAGGGTCTGGTCGATCCAGGCCCGTAGCTCGGTGACGCGGGCGTACACACCGGGCATGGAGGGACTGCACTGCCCACTGCCCCAGGAGACGATGCCAACCAGGGTCCAGGCTCCGGCCTTCTCACAGACCAGAGGCCCCCCAGAGTCACCCTGAAACAACAAGCAAGACATTTTTGTTATTTTGTTTTGCCATGGACATATATCAGGGTTCCCCAATAAATTTTCCTCAAGGGCCATATTTTGACTAGGGTAACACCAGGCTGGGGGCCGAGTCGGCACGCGCGAGATGGAGGTCTTGCCCTGAAAATTAATTTTCAGGGGAAGACCCCATTTGAAAAGGATGCCCAGTTTGAAATGCATAGGCTACTGACCCCCATAATATAACATTTAATATATACCAGATAATATTACCAGAAACATGAATGAATAACAGGTGTTCTCAGAGTTACAGTAAGCGGGTCTTTGCAAATAAAACATGTGGGAACCACTAGTAGGCCTACTAGTTGCTAATAATGCCATATTGCTATAGTGTCATAGTAAATCATTGTAATACACATTATGATGAAAACATGGAGACTTTGACATTCAGTTTGTGGGCATCATGATCAAAATAGGAACATTATAATGGTGTGTAAATAAGACAATTGACAGAAATGGACAAGACCAAGTCATAATTTGGTGACTCCATGGTTTCTTTTTTTTAATATATATATTTTTATCCCAAATCTTGTAACCCATTTTTCACCCCTGTGTCAATCATCTAATGTGATCCTGGGCTCTACACACCCTCCACCAACCTTGTCCCCATATATGGGGGACATGGGGAGAGCAACGGACTTGAACTCATGCTTCCTTCATGCCTGAGTGTCCAAGTTGCTCCTTTACACCTGACAGGGGGGAGTTTCCCTGGTTGGACGTAGCGCGTGGAAGGAACACGTTATTCCAACCAGTTCCTTTTCCCCTCCATCAGGCGCCCCGGCTGGCCAGGGGGAGGCAGTTTAGTGACCAGGATTACTGCATGTTTTTGGTGAGGGTACCTACCCTATAGGGGACACGGGGAGAACATGTGAGGGTACCTACCCTATAGGGGACACGGGGAGAACATGTGAGGGTACCTACCCTATAGGGGACACGGGGAGAACATGTGAGGGTACCTACCCTATAGGGGACACGGGGAGAACATGTGAGGGTACCTACCCTAGGGGACACAGGGAGAACATGCAGACTCCACACAGACTCCATGGTTTCATGTGTAAAATCGCTCCCGGTCACTCACCATGCAAGACGAGGCCCCCGAGGCTCCGGCACAGATCATCCGGTCAGTGATGCTGTTTCCCCAGAAACGTTTGCAGTCGTTGTTGGAGAGGAGAGGGAGGGCAGCCTGCTGGAGCAGGGCGGGGGTGTCGGGAGCTGGAGAGAAAACACACGTCAGACCCATTCTGGTGTTATACTTTAGCTATTGGACAATAGCAGATCTACAAGCTCAGAGTGCCGCGCTACCAGCTAGTAGATCTGCTATCTTTGCTAAAATCGCTAAAAATGTGGCGCAAATTTTGAATATATATTCTTTCAGAGCGAACATTTTAACTCAAATCTTTGCTTCGGGGGGGGGGGGGGGGGGGGGAGTCCCTGGAACAACATATTTTCAGATGGGGGTCGGCGGCCAATTACATAGGCTATAATCTTGGGGGTCCTTGACATGAAAATGTTTGAGAACGACTGACAGAAACATAGGGTTTTTCAGAAAACTGTCAGGATTTAGAAGAACTTTGTAGAATCGTTTCTGGGTCTTACTGGGTTTGAGTTTAATTTCAGCTATAGCTGCAGAACATAAATATTTGTCATATGGAATTCTCGTTATGCTTGATGAGAAGATCAGGGTGAAATCAATCACCCTGAAGCTTATACACCGAACAAGAGTATAGAATATCTTACGATAACTTCCCTTCACGATAAAGACATTGGTGGTTGAGACACCAGTTTGCTCCACCTTCCACTTTGGGACATCCTATTCTATTCTAGGTAATTGAACTGGTCACTGAAACGTCCTCCCCTCACCAGTGTGGTGGGTCAGGCCCCATCCAGTGGTTGTGCGGTCAAAACTCAGTAGTGGAGCTTTTGCTTAGCATACCAAAAGAACTACACTTCCCAGAGTCAAAACACAAAATGGCCGCTGCTCATTAAGAGCACCTGCAGACTTTAAAAGGCCACACAAACAGAAACCAGGGAGAGAAGAAGCTGTAGTTCTTTCAGGAGTCGAGTTCAGCCCCAAAGACGCCCATGGTCTGTAAAAATGTTTATATACTTGCATGTTTGAAATGCCACTTTATGGTTTAACTGCAGTGCTACCAAATTGGATAAGGAACACATTGCAGCATTACCTGCTATGTGTTACTTTGGGCACACTGCTGTGTTCAAACACACTTGTGACTTGACAGTGTTTGGGGAAAATTAATTCATTTGTGTTTAAAGTATAAATTCACCAGTGTGGTGGGTCAGGCCCCATCCAGTGGTCACACACATCATCCCGCCGGGGAAGTGGTCGCCGCTCTCGGCCACGCACACGGGCGACACGACGCGGCCCATCTGGGCGGGGCCGTCCAGCTTGATCAGGAGGATGTCGTTGTTGACGTTGTACTGGTTGTAGTCGGGGTGCTTGAAGACCTGATCGGAGGAACGAGGCAAGTCAACGTTGTGCATGGTGTAGCTGTCGTCAAGATTAAAAGCTGCCTTCAGAATTAAAAGTTAATTTATAAATAAGTACATAAGTTAAGAAGTTCATAATGTTTTTTGTTTCATGTCAATTTCATGTGTTTTTACCGGTACTTTGTTTTCAATGAGTATTGAGGTGATTTATGTTTGATTGATTGACTAAGGTCACTTTAACCTCTGAGCAGCTGAAGCCTGATCTGCTGATTGAGCAAGGGTGTTTTCGATCACTGGTAATTAGCAGAGCAGGGCAGAGCCAGTTCATTCTGAGAAGAGAGCTTCAGCGTGCAACAGCTAACGCGCATTGCTGCTGCCCACATGTAGATCTGCTGTTTTGAGTCCAGCTCATGATATCAGTTAAAGAGTCAATTGTGCTGATACTAAGAGGATTAAAGATTTCCCCCGTTTATTCCCCCCAAAGTGGATGCGGCCAATGAGTTCTCACTGTAGCCGGTATACGTCACAAGGCATTTTGGCATTTGGCATACGCAATAAATGTCTGTACAACAAAGAACGCCTTCTGACATATCTATCTACCGGAGGGGGCTACACATGGCCTCTGTAAGATCTGAATCCCCCCCACCCCACCCCCCCCCCCCCCCTCTTTCCCCTCACTGTATATGTATCTTTTCCCATTTTGCTTCCTATATGATGAATTCCTGTTCTGTTCTTTAGCTACATAGAAATGTCTATTTGTATGTCTCTAAATGTTTGTACGTCTCTAAATGTTTTGATGAATTGAACAATGTGGACCCTGTTGTAAACCAGTGTAATGCTTAATTGGATCGTCCACTCACAGTTAACAGTCTTTGTATTGAGTTTGTGCTTGAAATGTACTGTAAATTCTGCAAACTGTTAATAAATATTTCAATCAATCAATGGCTTCAACTGTATTTTCCAATAATAGCCCACAGGGACATGACAGAATGTATTATGAGCAGGTCAAGGAGAGGAGTGTAAAGATTGAAGCCTGATAAGAGTATCCTGATAATAAATGTACAGTAAAGGAAATCATGTTTATGTGACCCTCCTATGAAACAGAACATCATACTGTACCTTTGCAACATTCCGGATATGGGCGTGGTCAGGCTTGGAGACCTTGCTATGCTCGCCCAGGTGCACGCGGTGGGTCGTTCTGAGAAGGTTGCAAAGGAAACGATGGGCTTTAAAGGACCACTTCACCACTTTTCAACCTATCTTCATATAATAGGTCCTCATTAATAATCATGATAAAATGGCACGATTTTATTCTACTCAGTCTGTGTCTCATAGGAGGGCTGTGGGCAGTTTAGAAACCGTCTTCCAGTGACATCATCATTAGGCAGATTTTTTTTTTTAAACAATTTTTTACAAAAATGTTTAGATTGTCATTATCGTGAGAACGATGGCTTCCATTTTCGCATTGCAACTTTTCAGGACTAGAAAGCCTGCCGTTTCTATTAGCTTGTATTCCCCATCGATGATGTCACTGGAGGACGGGTTCTAAACTGCCCACAGCCCTCCTATGAGACACAGACTGAGTAGAAAAAATCGTGCCATTTTTTCATGATTATTAGTGAGGACCTATTATATGAAGATGGGTTGAAAAGTGGTGAAATGGTCCTTTAACACTAGCATGACTGAAGTAGCATGTGCTTAAATTAGTAGTCGACTATTCAACTAGTCGACTAGTAAATATCCACTAGTGGACCTTGTTGGTACTATAGTTGACTAGTCGATAGATTTATTTCCCCATTTTTGTAGGCCTCAAGATCAGCAAGATTATAGTTATAGTAACCAATGTACACCGTTTTTAAATGTACAGCTATTATTTAAAGAAAATAGGTAGGCCTAGTTATACAACTAGTCGACTAGGAAACTAGTCAACTAGTAAAAATCACTAGAAGCGAAAGCCCTTAGAGGTCTCATTTTTGTAAATGATCCCCTGCATCATGTTCTGTATGAATAGAATATGAATGTCAGAGGGAGCTGCTGGACTGATTGAGACATTTACAGCAATGATTTTACATACATGACAAATATAATACACAAGCATACACACAGAAATAAAACCTTATGACCAAATATTACAGAAAGCAGGTGCATAGATACTGTATGCCTTCCTCTAGTGTGAGGTCAGTTAAGAGTCTTTTAAAAGTAGTAAATGAAACAAGGACATTCAACTTCAATTTGTTTTGACAATTATTCCATAAATGTGGAGCATACTGTACACCCTGAAGGCAGTATCTCTAAATGTGGAGCATACTGTACACCCTGAAGGCAGTATCTCTAAATGTGGAGCATACTGTACACCCTGAAGGCAGTATCTCTAAATGTGGAGCATACTGTACACCCTGAAGGCAGTATCTCTAAATGTGGAGCATACTGTACACCCTGAAGGCAGTATCTCTAAATGTGGAGCATACTGTACACCCTGAAGGCAGTATCTCTAAATGTGGAGCATACTGTACACCCTGAAGGCAGTATCTCTAAATGTGGAGCATACTGTACACCCTGAAGGCAGTATCTCTAAATGTGGAGCATACTGTACACCCTGAAGGCAGTATCTCTAAATGTGGAGCATACTGTACACCCTGAAGGCAGTATCTCTAAATGTGGAGCGTACTGTACACCCTGAAGGCAGTATCTCTAAATGTGGAGCATACTGTACACCCTGAAGGCAGTATCTCTAAATGTGGAGCATACTGTACACCCTGAAGGCAGTATCTCTAAATGTGGAGCATACTGTACACCCTGAAGGCAGTATCTCTAAATGTGGAGCATACTGTACACCCTGAAGGCAGTATCTCTAAATGTGGAGCATACTGTACACCCTGAAGGCAGTATCTCTAAATGTGGAGCATACTGTACACCCTGAAGGCAGTATCTCTAAATGTGGAGCATACTGTACACCTTGAAGGCAGTATCTCTCGATTTAGTAGTAGTGTTTGGTAACAAAAGCTTATCTTGTGATCTGGTACCTTAAAATGATGTATTAAGATCCAGCTAATCCAGTTAAATACAGAGGTAGTTTACCAATTAGTGCTTTATACGTGAACAGGGTAGCATGTTGTTTCCTTCTGTGCTGTACTGTACTGTACTGTACTGTACTGTACTGTAACTGTACTGTACCTGACATTGCAGTGGGCAGCAGTCACAACCCAGTTCTCGTTGATCAGGGATCCGCCACAGAAGTGGAAGCCGGTGTAATCCTGAATTCACACACACACACACACGCACACACACACGCACACGCACACACACACAGTAGAAAAGAAAAATAAAAGAAAATATGATGATGGAATAAATGCATCGTCCTTTTTTTCTTCAAACTTGACTACGGTAGCGGTGGTCTCAACAACATAAGGGGAACTTTGACAGGAAAAGACTCGCTCAGCGTATAGAAAATAGAAGTAAAACTTTTTCATTTTGTTTCACTCCATTACTCCATACACTCCCCTAAATCGCCTGAACATCATTTTTTAATGTGGCTAGAGATTTAGGGGCTGGAGCCAGGCTACCTTAGACTGAGACTTAGAAAAATATATTTTCTTTTATTTTGCATTGCCCATTAAATGATAGACACATAGATAGAAGCACACACACTAGATAGACCCACAGACATGTCCATCAGAAGGGACACAGTCAGAGACAGGGATGTTGTAAAGATCAGTTCCCTCGAAAACTTTAAATTCACATTAAAAGCTGGTTGGCTGATAACATGACCTACATTTTTAAATCCATACTGACCTTTTAGATTAGAATAGGTTAAAAATAATAATAAGACAAAAAGAAAATCTAGTTTTTATTGGTTATTGGTTGGGGGTTTTTGTAAAATTGTTGTGTCTTTGTCTCCTGTCCCTCCTTCCCCTAAAGCAGGGGTTTTCAACTGATTGTGAACCAGGGACCACCACCCTGATTTATATCAACCTGGGGACCACTATTGTGTTGGGTGGGGATATGGGCTAAGATTAGTGCTTTTGTAAGTTAACACTTGCTATGCATCCCATGTGTATACATCCCAACCGTTGACTACTACTGGTAAAATGTCCTAATAATAATAATGACTCAACCAGGCAATCCGGTGCACTTCCCCCTTCTTGAGATTCTAACTCCCTTTTTCTGTTGAATTTCTTGACCTCCATCTTGTCAGTAAATGACTACATGGATGGACTCATCATAGGTCACCAGGTCATTCAATTCACGGTTTCTCAACTAGTGGAAAGAACATTTAAAACAAATCAACAAATCCTACATTACTAAATGCATGGTCAGGGACCACATGCAATACCTCCACGGACCACCAGTGGTCCACGGACCACCTGTTGAAAACCCATGCCCAAAAGGAACAGGGTCAGCAGGGCAAAATACAAACGCTATTTAGTTTATGTCTGTTTGGTTTTGTTACTCCCTGTGTCCCCTTTCCCCTAAAGGGACACAGCGGAAACACTGTGTCCCCTTTCCCCTAAAGGGACACAGTGTGTCCCCTTTCCCCTAAAGGGACACAGTGTGTCCCCTTTCCCCTAAAGGGACACAGTGTGTCCCCTTTCCCCTAAAGGGACACAGCGGAAACACTGTGTCCCCTTTCCCCTAAAGGGACACAACGGAAACACTGTGTCCCCTTTCCCCTAAAGGGACACAACGGAAACACTGTGTCCCCTTTCCCCTAAAGGGACACAGCGGAAACACTGTGTCCCCTTTCCCCTAAAGGGACACAGTGTGTCCCCTTTCCCCTAAAGGGACACACTGTGTCCCCTTTCCCCTAAAGGGACACAGTGTGTCCCCTTTCCCCTAAAGGGACACAGTGTGTCCCCTTTCCCCTAAAGGGACACAACGGAAACACAAGCCTATAACGGCCTTCTTGTGTCTGTATCTTCTTCAATTAATTTTCGATAAAGTTTACAATCAATCAATCAATAAAAAATAAACAGCGGTAGCTATTTATCCCATTCTGAACGGGTTAGGAAAATTCTGAAATTTAGCATCATGTTATGCTTTAGCTATTGAAAAATAGCAGATCTACAAGCTCATAGCGCGCCACCGAGTGGCGCGCCACGGGCTTGTAGGTCTGCTATTTTTGAAAAATCAAAGAACGACTGACATTTTTAGAATCTGATCTCAGGTCAGAATGGGTTCATCAGACCAGTGTGTGTCCAGTGGAAACCTCGTATGAATCTGATCTCAGGTCAGAATGGGTTATTGTACCTGCAGGGAGACCTGCCAGGGCCAGGAGTGAGGCACCACC
The DNA here is from genome assembly GCF_964188405.1 of Protomyctophum parallelum. Taxonomy (NCBI): domain Eukaryota; kingdom Metazoa; phylum Chordata; class Actinopteri; order Myctophiformes; family Myctophidae; genus Protomyctophum; species Protomyctophum parallelum. Next base: position 48,471,100 of record NC_139706.1, on the reverse strand, counting down.
GTCTCCCCGTGACGATACGGGGCGTATCCAGTGACCACCGGAGTGACGGCAGGAACGCCACAGCCTGACAGACACACACACACACACACACACACACACACACACACACACACACACACACACACACACACACATACAGTACCTCAGATTACTGTACTTAAAGGACCACTTCACCACTTTTCAACCTATCTTCATATAATAGGTCCTCACTAATGGCAGACCTATTATGGCGCAATTTTTTTCTACTCAGTCTGTGTCTCAAAGGAGGGCTGTGGGGCAGTTCAGAAACCGTCTTCCAGTGACATCATCGATGGGGAATACAAGCTAATAGAAACTGGCAGGCTTTCTAGTCCTGAAAAGTTTGCAATGCGGAAATGGAAGCCATCGTTCTCACGATAATGAAAATCTAAACATTTTTGTAAAAAAATCTTGTTTAAAAAAAATAATCTGCCTAATGATGATGTCACTGGAAGACTGTTTCTGAACTGCCCCACAGCCCTCCTATGAGACACAGACCGAGTAGAAAGAAATCGTTGCCATTTTATCATGATTATTAGTGAGGACCTATTATATGAAGATAGGTTGAAAAGTGGTGAAGTGGTCCTTTAACCCCTTCTGGGTGGTAAGGGAACCCCTTTTGGTGTTTTAGGGGTTATGTTAAACTTTTAGCTATTGATAAATAGCAGATCTATACAAGCTCTTACGAGCTACCTGGAACAACATATTTTCAGATGGGGGTCGGTGGCCAGTTACATATATAATATATATATATATCTTTTAATATATTTTTTATCCCACGATTTTGTAACCCATTTTCCCCCCTGTGTCAATCATCTAATGTGATCCTGGGCTCTACACACCTCCACCAACCTATTCCCCATATATGGGGGACAAGGGAGACCAACCTAGTCCCCATATATGGGGGGACAAGGGGAGACCAACCTAGTCCCCATATATGGGGGACAAGGGGAGACCAACCTAGTCCCCATATATGGGGGACAAGGGGAGACCAACCTAGTCCCCATATATGGGGGGGACAAGGGGAGACCAACCTAGTCCCCATAATATGGGGGGACAAGGGGAGACCAACCTAGTCCCCATATATGGGGGACAAGGGGAGACCAACCTAGTCCCCATATATGGGGGACAAGGGGAGAGCAACCTAGTCCCCATATATGGGGGACAAGGGGAGAGCAATCGGACTTGAAACTCATGCTTCCTTCATGCCTGAGTGTCCAAGTTGCTCCTTTACACCTGGACAGGGGGGAGTTTTCCCTGGTTGGACGTAGCGCGTGGAAGGAACACGTTATTCACCAGGTGCCCCGGCTGGCCAGGGGGAGGCAGTTTTAGTGACCAGGATTACCAGTTACATATATTTCTGACCAGGATTACCAGTTACATATATTTCTGGGGCATCATGACATTGTTTGAGAACGACGATGGCATAGAAACAGGGTTTTCTTTCTCCAGAAAACTGTCAGGATTTAGAAGGCATTTGTAGAATCGTCCTCAGGCCTAAAAGTACAGTACTTTGTAAGCAAATGTACATGCACGCAGGACAGGTATACTCACCATAGGACAGGTATACTACAGTACAGTACAGTACAGTACTCACCATAGGCAGCGCCGACAAAGGCAAGGCAGGAGAGGATGGACAGGAAGGCCATGGTTTCAGGTTGACTGTATAGCGCGCATCCAGCAGGGTCTTTTATACTGGAAGGAACGCATGGCTTCTTATCTCTTCGCTGGGAGTTTGTACAAAATGTACAGCCTGCGTGTTAGTTATGACATGGGTTTTTCCTCTGAAGGCACTAGTGGGGACGTGTTAACATGTCATGTGAATTATATTTCACAGTTTACATACATAGATACTGTAAAAGAGCTGAGTTTGCGCTCCTCTGTGGCAGTCAGAACTCTGCTGGGTGTTTTACAGCAGTGGCGGATCATGAAAATTAACAATATTCATATGCAGTATTCAATAGTCCCTAATTGTGGATAATTAGTGATTAATTAAGTTTTAATGGGGATGAATACTGGTGTTTTGACAAATTAAATACATTTTAAAATAAATAATAATAATAATAATAACTAGAAACGTCGCTTTCATAGGCCCCTCCCTTTTGATTGATTGATTGAAATATGTATAACAGTTTGCAGAATTACAGTACATTTCAAGCACAAACTCAATACAAAGACTGTTAACTGTGAGTGAGTGGACGACCCAATTAAGCATTACACTTGTTTACAAGAGGGTCCACCATGTTCAATTCATCAAAACATTTAGAGACGTACAAATAGACACTTATATGTAGTTAAAGAACAGAACAGGAATTCATCATGAAGGAGGTAAAAAGGGAAAAGAAACATATACAGTGAGGGGGGGGGGAAAGGGGGGGGGGGGAACTTGAATAGTTCAAAGGAACTCATGTCTAACATCCGATTGCTTAATATTTGTGGGAATGGCCTCTCACTCTCTCTCTCTCTCACTCTCTCTCTCTCTCTCTCTCTCTCTCTCTCTCTCTCTCTCTCTCTCTCTCTCCCCCTCCCTCCCTCCCTTTCTCCCTCTCTCCCTCTCTCTCTCTCTCTCTCTCTCTCTCTCTCTCTCTCTCTCTCTCTCTCTCTCTCTCCCCCTCCCTTTCTCCCTCTCTCTCTCTCTCTCTCTCTCTCTCTCTCTCTCTCTCTCTCTCTCTCTCTCTCTCTCTCCCTCTCTCTCTCTCTCTCTCTCTCCACACGTCTAGCTGTCACAATGTTTAGCGACAGACGCTGTCCCACTGCCCGCCCTGAATGTGTGAATGAATCACTTACCTTATTTTTCTTCTGCTCGTCTTGAAGAAATAAATCCAAAGTTTGTCATATTATGTTTTAAAGTAGGCATCAACTATAGCTGGTCAGTGAGCGTGTGCAGAGTAGAGTGAGAACGGGCGCTGCTCTGCTGCTAATTAATGTTAGCAGCACAGCAAATTAATGTTAGCAGCACAGCTGATTAATGTTAGCAGCACAGCTAATAAATGTTAGCAGCACAGCTAATTAATGTTGGCAGCACAGCTAATTAATGTTAGCAGCACAGCTAATTAATGTTAGCAGCACAGCTAATTAATGTTAGCAGCACAGCTAATTAATGTTAGCAGCACAGCTAATTAATGTGAAGGAGGCCTACTGGGGGTGAGCCATACATGTGTCACATGTGTCATAGGCTCAATATGTCAGTTTGACACATTCAGTAGATCCTGTGATCTTTTGTGGCCAAATGTAATTTCTTGGGGTCTAGTAGGACTATAGTAAATAATAAAATAATAAATCGCTGCAACATTTTGTAAAACAATACATATTTAGCCCCATGTTCGAATGCCCCCGCCCCCCCTGTCAAAAACAGCTAAAATCCCTAAAACGAAAGAAAGCAGCAAATGAAAAAAAGATTATCCCTCACCTTTTACTTTCTCTAATAATAACCTAAAACATGATCCTTGGTTGAAAAAACGAAAGTAGTCCTTTAAGCATTTATTTCATATTTACATGTCGATTTCAGCTCTGACACTTATTTCAGACATGCTCTATTATGTCCTAGTAAGAGTCTGCCTGTGCCATTAACTCATTTTGGAGAAAATAAAGATTTCCTCTGGCGAAAAAACATACATCAATACAATACAGTTTGTGCAATCTGCAGCTATATGACAATAGCATAAAAGAGTGCAACTTGCAATATACTTACAAAACTAACTGTGAAATACAGAATTAACGTGAAATATTAAGTAGACCCCACTAGTGCCCACATGTCAACTCATGTCATAACTAATACACAAGCTGTAAAAACTCCCAGCGAGAGATAAGACATGCATGCAAAGTGGATTGTCAGCAAATTGTCGGAACATTTCGAGCGAGAAAGGAGGGCTTTTGCAAAGGTGTTGTAATACAGTATGGGCTCCATTTTCATCACCGCTAAACCCCTTAACCCTAAACTTCGTTGCCTTTTCTTTACTATTTTGCAAAACATTTTTGAATAGTTAAAATGGCCAGTCTTACAAGCTCACAACGTGTCAATGTAGATTGGCTAGTTGGACTATTCAAAAATGTTTTTCAAAATAGTCAAAGAAAAGGCAAAGAAGTTTAGGGATAAGGGGTTTAGCGGTGACGAAAATGGAGCCCTATGTGTCTAGCACTCAGTTAACCATTTATCTACTGAAAATTGAGGTTTGGAATAAGAGAATAGACACTTTTAAACACGTCCATCATAGAGACATACGTTCACTTTTGAATTTTACCAATGGTCTCCCTCTCATGTTTTCTATTTCTATATTGTATTTTGATTTGAATCATGCATTGTTCAACCTCACAAGCTATTCTATCATGCATTGTTCAACCTCACAAGCTATTCTATTGTCTGTTAGGTTGACAAACGTCCCAGGCACCTTATAGGCCATACATGGGCAACTGGCGGCCCGGGGGCCACATGCTGCCCCCACCTTCACTTAATGTGGCCCTCAGGTTAATGTCAGAATACTGATATAATATCGGTTTCAGCTGTTTACAATTCCACAACATGCAAACATGACCCGCTTTAATTACTTCTAGTCTAAATTAGTAGCTCAATGCTTCAACACACGTATAATTAAAGGCATTTCAAATAACATAAAAATGTTAATTTTCAGGATTCCAATTCAAAAATAGCAAAAAAATTATTCAAGATTTCAATTCGAGTATAGCAAAAATAGCCGATCTACAAGCTCAAAACGTGTCGCAGCGCGATGCGTTTTGAGCTTGTAGATTGGCTATTCTCGCTACGACAGTAATATATGGCCCTAGGGAGTGAGTGTGGAAATATAGTGGCCCTCTCCATCGTCAAAGTTGCACCACCCCTGTTATAGGCCCTGGCCTGTAGTGGCCCTGCCTTCTTGTATATTGGCTCTATGTGATTGTGTAAATTTTTACTATTTTTCTATACTATTTCACATGGCAGTTATCCTGTCTTATAGGTCGCATTCACACCTCTAATTCGGTATAGAGTCGATGCGAATGGGTGCAGGGACAAATTAGCCATTGGGCCAGTGGGGCCGTGGCCCAGGGGCCCTTGGCTCTCAGGGGCCCTTCAGGGAAATTGGACCGTAAGGTACTAGGTTTGACACCCTGAAAAGGGCTCCTGGGGCCCTTCATTGGCCATTGATTTTGTTAAATTTAGGTCAAAAAGATGATAAAAACACGGAAAAACACCAAAATGTTGCGCGCACGCGCGCTATGGGGGCCCTGCAAAAATTACCGGCCCAGGGGCCCTCGGGGGGTTAATCCGTCCCTGAATGGGTGCATCATTTTTGCATATAAAATTTGCTGCGTTTGCCTTCACACAGCACGCTGTCATCCACAGCCATTGGAAACGCAGCAGGGACCTTTATCAATGCGTTCAATTCATGAACTACACAGTGACATATATGGTGTTAAAAATTATACTGAGTATATACTGAGTAATAGTTAGGACGTCACGTACAATTAGGTGCATGCAGTGGGTCGTCGGGCCGTCAAGTCGGGGACTCTCTCTCTCTCTCTCTCTCTCTCTCTCTCCACACGTACTGGTTGTTTGGGCATGGAGGCACATCGCTGAATGCACTGAGCGCAGACAGCAGCGCAAAATGACCTCCAACCTCCAACGTTTACAAGTTCATTGAGATGAAGAAGTCCCTACTCCCCACACAGCGACAGCACTCCATGTTTACAGACAGACAGACAGACAGACAGACAGAATATTCTGTAGGCCTACACTGCAGTGTTTCCTTATTAAGCAATATTGATTAACATACTCGTCCTCATATTTCGATGAGGGCTTCATATCAGTCTTCTCATTCGACCACGTCTATCCACAGTAAAACGGAACATCTTTGCGCTGCGTAAAATATGCCTTCTCCGTCTCCAACTGTGTTTCCTCATCATTCATCCGCCACATTGTTTGCTTCATTTCCTTTTTATTTGATGCAGGTTGCATTCACACCTAACCTGACTCCGCCAGATGGGGGGAACCCAGTTTACTCTCATTTCATTTCTTTCTCCATTATCTGTTGGTATGGTAATCTCTGCATCAGAGACAAAAATTCCCTAGGGAGAATTGTAAAAGTGGCCTCTAAAATCATTGGCTCACAAATGAACAGCCTAGACCAGATCTTTAAGAAACAGGTACTTAACAAAGCCCTGTGTATCCGATCTGATGCTGCTCACCCACTACACGGAGAGTACATCCTTCTCCCATCCGGCATTCGCTTGCGAGCCCCTTTATTGTGCCACAAAAAACAGGCACAAACATTCCTTTGTCCCGGTCTCTATTCACACACTGAATGCTGCTGTGCGTAGATCGAGGATATAACCTTATGATGAGCACTTTCACTTTTTACTGTATTATCTCGTGCCTATGTCTATGCACATGCACTTTTATGACCCATCGCATAGCACTTTAATGGTTGTGTGCACCTTTGTACTCTGGTATCCGCTGTGTGAACTGTTTGTTTGTCTGTACTGTTTCATTCATTGTTTAATGTACTGTCTATGCTGCAACCCAATTTGCCCTTCGGGGACACTAAATAAACTTGAACCTTGAACCTTGCCCCATCTGGCGGAGTCAGGTTAATTCACACCTGCAGTGAATCGAAGTCAGGTGCACTTGGAAGCGAAGTGAAATTCCCCCGTTTTCTTTTGGCGAAGTAGAATGCGGTTCTTTGATCCGCATCAAGCCCAACACACACCGGGGGTGCAGCGACGCGTGTAAAACAGAACAGTGGCGTATCGGAGCGTCAGGCGAGGCGTGAACGTGCGTCGGTGTGGGATAGGTTCATTGGAAATAACGGAGGCGGCTGTTTTGACGCGCGTCGGTGTGGGATAGGTTCATTGAACATAACGGAGGCGGCGGCTTTTTTGACGCGCGTCGGCGTTCGCAAACGGAGTGTGATGGCCTTCAGACTTCGATTGAGCCTTAATTCACACCTGCCAAACGAAGCGCACTTTCCAACAACACGATTCGTTTTAATGGCAGTAAAGCATTCTGGTGTGAATGCCACATAAAGTACCATATTAATGCAAACATTGATTCTTCATTTGACAGCTTTCAAGGTGATGAAAGTTGGTACCTGTATTCAATTGCACTTGATTGTATCATGAATATACAGTACTATATACCTCACCTTGTCACAACGCATGAGGAAGGCCCGTCAGGCCGAAACGCGTCCGTTTGTCCATCAGAGGTAAATAAACCATGTGAAAATATCTTGTGTGCTGGCTATTATTCCTTCATTTCTATTTTCACTCAACTGTAAGCAAATCAACATACATTATAAGTGTATATACTGTACAGTGCATCTGCACATTTCTAAAGTGACAATTTAAGGACTTTTAGGTAGAAATGCACAACATACCGATACCGATATACAGTGTTGGGAAAGTTCACTTTCTTCATTAAATAGTTCAGTTCACAGTTCACAAATTTAAACATGAACTAGTTCAGTTCATAGTTCATCATTCCAAATTGTTAGTTATTTTTGTCCCCAGTATGTTGCTGCGAGCTATTGTCAAAATGATTGATTGCCACGTACAGCCCACATGAAACCATGCACATACTTTATTCCTATTGGGAATAAAGTTGAAACCTTAAAAAAAATCACTTCGGGATTAATAAAGTGACAACTTTTACAATATGTCCATTACCATTATCCAAATTAATTAAATCATCTTTTTTTTTTTTTTTACTTTGTTTTTGTTTACTTATTTTGTAAACCTTGTTTTAACTTTTTTGTTAAAAATAGCCAACTTAACACACAATGTTTATGCGCCCACTCTTCCTGCACCCTTTTGCAGAAATCCTTTTCCACTTTGCTTCTGTCTTTATATGGGCCATGTGATCTGATGCTTTTATTTCTGAACGTCTCACATCCTCCATATTTCCGCGTGCTGAAAATAGCTGATCTACCAGCTCACAACGTGTCGCGGACGAATCGCGTTGTGAGCTTGCAGATCAGCTATTTTCAGCATGCACCACGTCATACGACATTAAATCAGGCTTCACTGTGGGAGTGAGCATTTTCAAAGCCATTAGGTGAAATTACATTATTATTATTATTATTATTATTGCGGCAATATCGGTCAATACTGGTGAAATATGGGTCAATATCGGTGAAAATGTATGGGGTCAATATCGGTGAAAATGTATGGGGTCAATATCGGTGAAAATGTATGGGTCAATATCGGTGAAAATGTATGGGTCAATATCGGTGAAAATGTATGGGTCAATATCGGTGAAAATGTATGGGTCAATATCGGTGAAAATGTATGGGTCAATATCGGTGAAAATGTATGGGTCAATATCGGTGAAAATGTATGGGTCAATATCGGTGAAAATGTATGGGGTAATATCAGTGAAAACATATTGGAAAGATACACATGCATGCAGCTTCTTACCGACGAGGAAGGTCAGAATATACGAGGCGGGCCCTAGGGCCCAGACGACGCCACGGGAGGGAGTGTAGACGGCCTCGGCAGTACCCATGATGTAGGCTCCTCCCACCCAGGTGGCTGAAGGAGGAATGGAATGTAAAGCAGTTAACACGTACAGTCAAAGGAAAGGAAAGGTACTATGTTTACCCAGGGTAACTGGACTAAGGAAAGGAAAGGTACTATGTTTACCCAGGGTAACTGGACTAAGGAAAGGAAAGGTACTATGTTTACCCAGGGTAACTGGACTAAGGAAAGGAAAGGTACTATGTTTACCCAGGGTAACTGGACTAAGGAAAGGAAAGGTACTATGTTTACCCTGCAGGGTAACTGGACTAAGGAAAGGAAAGGTACTATGTTTACCCAGGGTAACTGGACTAAGGAAAGGAAAGGTACTATGTTTACCCAGGGTAACTGGACTAAGGAAAGGAAAGGTACTATGTTTACCCAGGGTAACTGGACTAAGGAAAGGAAAGGTACTATGTTTACCCAGGGTAACTGGACTAAGGAAAGGAAAGGTACTATGTTTACCCAGGGTAACTGGACTAAGGAAAGGAAAGGTACTATGTTTACCCTGCAGGGTAACTGGACTAAGGAAAGGAAAGGTACCATGTTTACCCAGGGTAACTGGACTAAGGAAAGGAAAGGTACTATGTTTACCCAGGGTAACTGGACTAAGGAAAGGAAAGGTACTATGTTTACCCAGGGTAACTGGACTAAGAACTCAAGAACTTGTTTACAGCCAGGCCCTGCTCATAGAACATTTCATGGTAGAGGTTCAATGCCTTGTCCAAGGGCACTTCAGCGGTGGTAATTTGAACGTGCCGGTCCGAGGATACGAACTATAGCGACCTTCCGATATCAAGACCGCTCCGCAAAAAAAAACGTTCGGCCACCGCTGCCTGCATATACACAGCAACACACATACATGATGCATATAGCCTGCGGAGTTAGTTCATGCAGACATACTCGAGGGGGTTCATGCCGTGCTCAAAGGCGCATACATACAGTATACTCAAGGGGTTAACGGGCTGCATTACTGTGTGGGTGTATTCAGTGTGTGCAAGTTCCACACGTCATTCGCTGATGTGGCAGTCAGCTGACCAATTGGGCGGGCTACTTAAGCTCACCAGTCTGCACGCTCTTCCTGCCCTCCTCCCAAGGAAGCTCTGAGAAGGAAGGGAAGTGGTCACGTGACTGGGCCGCGCCATGACACTTTCATGGGAGCCAAACTATACCCGGAAGTTTGGCAGAATGCACTGGAGTCAATGAGAGCTCAGTGACCAGCTCATGAACAAACATTATTTATGAACAATTGAGACCTTTTGTAAAGTAATCACTTCTGGAAAATAACAGAAGACATCATGTATTAAACACATTATTGTCTGCTGTGTTGTTATTCGATGTGTACACTGTGTAATTTTTATAGAGCACAAAGTACCTTTCTGAACGCACCAAGTATCGCGAGACTTCCCACCGTTTCCTGTCTGGCAGCCAAATCTTGCGATACTTCAGAGCCAGAAACGATACATGCTGCTGTTTAGATCCTCAGATAAAATGATATACATCGAAAAGTAAGTGATTAGAAAACAACCTGTGATTCTGTTATTTTCCAGAAGTGATTACTTTACAAAAGGTCTCAATTGTTCATGAATAATGTTTGTTATGAGCTGGTCCAGCCGGCTCCATTCACTGCCATGTATTCATTGCACTTCCGGTGTGAGTTTGGCTCCCATGAAAGTGTCCATGAAAGTGTCATGGCGCAGCCCAGTCACGTGACCACTTCCCTTCCTTCTCAGAGCTTCCTTGCCCTCCCTCCTCTTGCATATGGTTCCTGGTTGTTATCAAGGAAGCTCTGAGAAGGAAGAGAAGTGGTCTGTGAAGGTTTGTGAATCCCTGATGCAGGTATCGTCAGACAATTTGTATTTTCTCACCTGTCATTGTGAAGACGCCGATCCACGCGTTGATGTTGCGTCCTCCTATCATGGTGACCTCACTCCTGGACCCCACGCATTTCCTCTCCTCCGTCCTGGACTTCCTGGAGGCCCAGACGCCCATCCCCAGGATCAGGGCGTAGAAGACCAACGTCGCCACCAAGCCAGCGATGTTTAGAGCCATCGTGGAACTGTAACACACAAATACGAGCAGACAGGATCAGTGTTGTTTTCGTCGACTCAAACTAAGACGAAAAATGTTCGTCGACTACCTTTTTCCACTGAAGAAAACGAAATGGAAACTAAATTAAAACTATGCTATGATGACTAAAACTAAGACTAAATATTCTGACAATTTCGTCAACAAATAAAAACTAGACTAAAATGTTAGGAAGGGACTAGTGGACAAGAGATCCAGCGTAAGTCATTTTACACTTGGTTGCATGCTGAAAATAGCAGATCTACAAGCTCACAAGTGAGCTTGTAGATCGGCTATTTTCAGCAAGTGTAAAATAAGTCATGACGGCAACAAGGTCCGCAAAAATACATTTTAGTCGACTAAATCACCTGTAGATTTAGTCGACTAAAACCTTATGACATTTAGTCGACTAAAACTAGACTAACACTAATACATTCCAGGTGACTAAAATGTGACTAAGACTAAGTGAAAACTATTCAGGAGACTATGACTAAAACTAAAATAGAAATGTGCTGCCGAAAACAACACTGGACAGGATGTGTCAACAACAATGCCATTGAAATTACCTTGAGCAAGATATTGAATCCATAACTGCTAAATATGTTATTATGTCATAGTAAAGTAATAAAGAGATTGCCGTAAAAAATTAAAAAACATATTTAGCAGTTATGGATTCAATGTCTTGTATAGCCTATATACTAGAGTCAGAAGTCCTACTAGATCCCAGGAAATTAACATCTGGCCTGCACGAAAGATCACGGGCTCTACTGAATGTGACAAACAAGTTATGTACTGTATAATACCTTCAAATGTACATTATTTTTTTGTATTGATTGTATTGCTGTATTGTTGTATTGTTCTTTCTGCTTTGGCAATGTAAACGTATGTTTTCTCATGCCAATAAAGCCCTTTGAATTGAATTGAATTGTATTGTATAATAAATGGCTGACAAAGTATACTCACATATTTGTTTCATTGGCCCACACCGAAAAGGAACGTTCACGTGTTTGGGCTATGAGCGACTCTGATGAAGGCTCATATTATAGCAGAAAGGAACGTTTACGTGTTTGGGCTATGAGCGGCTCTGATGAAGGCTCATTATAGCAGAAAGGAACGCTCACGTGTTTGGGCTATGAGCGTCTCTGATGAAGGCTCATATTATACGTGTTTGGGCTATGAGCGGCTCTGATGAAGGCCCATATTATACGTGTTTGGGCTATGAGCGTCTCTGATGAAGACTCATATAGCAGAAAGGAACGTTTACGTGTTTGGGCTATGAGCGGCTCTGATGAAGGCTCATATTATAGCAGAAAGGAACGCTCACGTGTTTGGGCTATGAGCGACTCTGATGAAGGCTCATTATAGCAGAAAGGAACGTTTACGTGTTTGGGCTATGAGCGTCTCTGATGAAGGCTCATATTATACGTGTTTGGGCTATGAGCGGCTCTGATGAAGGCTCATATTATGAGCGGCTCTGATGAAGGCTCATATTATGAGCGGCTCTGATGAAGGCTCATATTATAGCAGAAAGGAACGCTCACGTGTTTGGGCTATGAGCGTCTCTGATGAAGGCTCATATAGCAGAAAGGAACGTTTACGTGTTTGGGCTGTGAGCGTCTCTGATGAAGGCTCATATTATAGCAGAAAGGAACGCTTACGTGTTTGGGCTATGAGCGGCTCTGATGAAGGCTCATATTATAGCAGAAAGGAACGCTTACGTGTTTGGGCTATGAGCGACTCTGATGAAGGCTCATATTATAGCAGAAAGGAACGTTTACGTGTTTGGGCTATGAGCGACTCTGATGAAGGCCCATATTATAGCAGAAAGGAACGTTCACGTGTTTGGGCTATGAGCGGCTCTGATGAAGACTCATATAGCAGAAAGGAACGTTCACGTGTTTGGGCTATGAGCGGCTCTGATGAAGGCTCATATAGCAGAAAGGAACGTTCACGTGTTTGGGCTATGAGCGGCTCTGATGAAGGCTCATATAGCAGAAAGGAACGTTTACGTGTTTGGGCTATGAGCGACTCTGATGAAGGCTCATATTATAGCAGAAAGGAACGTTTACGTGTTTGGGCTATGAGCGGCTCTGATGAAGGCTCATATTATAGCAGAAAGGAACGTTTACGTGTTTGGGCTATGAGCGGCTCTGATGAAGGCTCATATTATAGCAGAAAGGAACGCTTACGTGTTTGGGCTATGAGCGACTCTGATGAAGGCTCATATTATAGCAGAAAGGAACGCTCACGTGTTTGGGCTATGAGCGGCTCTGATGAAGGCTCATATAGCAGAAAGGAACGCTTACGTGTTTGGGCTATGAGCGGCTCTGATGAAGGCTCATATAGCAGAAAGGAACGCTTACGTGTTTGGGCTATGAGCGGCTCTGATGAAGGCTCATATAGCAGAAAGGAACGCTTACGTGTTTGGGCTATGAGCGACTCTGATGAAGGCTCATATTATAGCAGAAAGGAACGCTTACGTGTTTGGGCTGTGAGCGTCTCTGATGAAGGCTCATATTATAGCAGAAAGGAACGTTTACGTGTTTGGGCTATGAGCGGCTCTGATGAAGGCTCATATTATAGCAGAAAGGAACGCTTACGTGTTTGGGCTATGAGCGGCTCTGATGAAGGCTCATATAGCAGAAAGGAACGTTTACGTGTTTGGGCTATGAGCGGCTCTGATGAAGGCTCATATTATAGCAGAAAGGAACGCTTACGTGTTTGGGCTATGAGCGGCTCTGATGAAGGCTCATATTATAGCAGAAAGGAACGCTCACGTGTTTGGGCTATGAGCGGCTCTGATGAAGGCTCATATTATAGCAGAAAGGAACGTTTACGTGTTTGGGCTATGAGCGGCTCTGATGAAGGCTCATATAGCAGAAAGGAACGTTCACGTGTTTGGGTTATGAGCGACTCTGATGAAGGCTCATATAGCAGAAAGGAACGTTTACGTGTTTGGGCTATGAGCGACTCTGATGAAGGCTCATATTATAGCAGAAAGGAACGTTTACGTGTTTGGGTTATGAGCGGCTCTGATGAAGGCTCATATAGCAGAAAGGAACGTTCACGTGTTTGGGCTATGAGCGGCTCTGATGAAGGCTCATATTATAGCAGAAAGGAACGTTCACGTGTTTGGGCTATGAGCGACTCTGATGAAGGCTCATATTATAGCAGAAAGGAACGTTTACGTGTTTGGGCTATGAGCGGCTCTGATGAAGGCTCATATAGCAGAAAGGAACGCTTACGTGTTTGGGCTATGAGCGACTCTGATGAAGGCTCATATTATAGCAGAAAGGAACGTTTACGTGTTTGGGCTGTGAGCGTCTCTGATGAAGGCTCATATTATAGCAGAAAGGAACGTTTACGTGTTTGGGCTATGAGCGGCTCTGATGAAGGCTCATATTATAGCAGAAAGGAACGTTTACGTGTTTGGGCTGTGAGCGGCTCTGATGAAGGCTCATATAGCAGAAAGGAACGCTTACGTGTTTGGGCTATGAGCGGCTCTGATGAAGGCTCATATTATAGCAGAAAGGAACGTTTACGTGTTTGGGTTATGAGCGACTCTGATGAAGGCTCATATAGCAGAAAGGAACGTTTACGTGTTTGGGCTATGAGCGACTCTGATGAAGGCTCATATTATAGCAGAAAGGAACGTTTACGTGTTTGGGTTATGAGCGGCTCTGATGAAGGCTCATATAGCAGAAAGGAACGTTTACGTGTTTGGGCTATGAGCGGCTCTGATGAAGGCTCATATTATAGCAGAAAGGAACGTTCACGTGTTTGGGCTATGAGCGGCTCTGATGAAGGCTCATATTATAGCAGAAAGGAACGTTCACGTGTTTGGGCTATGAGCGACTCTGATGAAGGCTCATATTATAGCAGAAAGGAACGTTTACGTGTTTGGGCTATGAGCGGCTCTGATGAAGGCTCATATAGCAGAAAGGAACGCTTACGTGTTTGGGCTATGAGCGACTCTGATGAAGGCTCATATTATAGCAGAAAGGAACGTTTACGTGTTTGGGCTGTGAGCGTCTCTGATGAAGGCTCATATTATAGCAGAAAGGAACGTTTACGTGTTTGGGCTATGAGCGGCTCTGATGAAGGCTCATATTATAGCAGAAAGGAACGCTCACGTGTTTGGGCTATGAGCGACTCTGATGAAGGCTCATATTATAGCAGAAAGGAACGTTCACGTGTTTGGGCTATGAGCGGCTCTGATGAAGGCTCATATTATAGCAGAAAGGAACGTTTACGTGTTTGGGCTATGAGCGGCTCTGATGAAGGCTCATATTATAGCAGAAAGGAACGTTCACGTGTTTGGGCTATGAGCGACTCTGATGAAGGCTCATATAGCAGAAAGGAACGTTTACGTGTTTGGGCTATGAGCGACTCTGATGAAGGCTCATATAGCAGAAAGGAACGTTTACGTGTTTGGGCTATGAGCGACTCTGATGAAGGCTCATATAGCAGAAAGGAACGTTTACGTGTTTGGGCTATGAGCGACTCTGATGAAGGCTCATATAGCAGAAAGGAACGTTTACGTGTTTGGGCTATGAGCGGCTCTGATGAAGGCTCATATTATAGCAGAAAGGAACGCTCACGTGTTTGGGCTATGAGCGGCTCTGATGAAGGCTCATATTACAGCAGAAAGGAACGTTTACGTGTTTGGGCTATGAGCGACTCTGATGAAGGCTCATATAGCAGAAAGGAACGTTCACGTGTTTGGGCTATGAGCGACTCTGATGAAGGCTCATATTACAGCAGAAAGGAACGTTTACGTGTTTGGGCTATGAGCGACTCTGATGAAGGCTCATATAGCAGAAAGGAACGTTCACGTGTTTGGGCTATGAGCGACTCTGATGAAGGCTCATATAGCAGAAAGGAACGTTCACGTGTTTGGGCTATGAGCGGCTCTGATGAAGGCTCATATTATAGCAGAAAGGAACGTTCACGTGTTTGGGCTATGAGCGGCTCTGATGAAGGCTCATATAGCAGAAACGCGTAATCATTCGATCCTTTTTGGTGTGTTCCTATCATAGACTGTAAAAAATATGGACAAAGCGTTCCCCGGGTCTAACATGAACGTAAAATGAAGCCTGAAATCCCTTGCATTCTAATGCACTGTAAGTCGCCATCTTTCTAGATCCGTTTTAGCCCAGCTGGCCATTGGCTGGCTCCGTTTGGGCCCAGCTGGCCATTGGCTGCCCAGACAACGAGGTGGGACTTCCCCCCTTCTTCTCCGTTGGTTTTTATTTTGACTCGAGTGGGAGGGGAATCCCGATCATAGACTGTAACGGTAGCCACGCCCCTCAGAACATGCGCGACTTTATGGTCATTTTTTTAATTAATGGGACCATAATTTTCCAAAAAGAATATTATGACATTAGAAATGAGACTTTAAACTAGTGACTGGAAGCAGAAAGTATTCATGACCATGTTTATTAAGGTAATACAGTCTAGGTGAAGTTGGGCCAAAATACATGGGCCTCTATGGAGCTATGGGGCTTTTTGGGTCCAGTCCAGCGCCACAACAGGCCATTATATGAACTACCGATTTCAAATGAGGCTTCACGAAATATCTGGCTGACTGCCCCCCTGGTTCCTATAGAAGCTTTGCCATTGGCCGATTTAAGCCTGTCTGCTTCCTGCTTGCTTAGTCATTGCGACCGGGTTTCTTTTCGACCAATGACAAAGCTTCTATAAAGGAACATCTTTGAATTCAGATTGCGGCCCCTATAGATGTGTCACAGAGACTACAATTATCCCATTCTGACCTGAGATCAGATTCATACGAGGTTTCCGCCGGACACACACTGGTCTGATGAACCCATTCTGACCTGAGATCAGATTCTAAAAAATGTCAGTCGTTCTTCGATTTTTCAAAAAATAGCAGACCTACAAGCTCGTATCGCGCCACTCGGTGGCGCAATATGAGCTTGTAGATCTGCTATTTTTAAATAGCTAAAGCATAACATGATGCTGACACCAAAATGGGTGCCCGGTCAGAATGGGTTAATTTTTAATAAAAAGGTGGCCCAGGCGGTGGCGTAACCGTCTGGGCACCCGACTGGTGATCCAGTCACAGTGTGCCGCGGGTTCGACTCCCGAGCCCGACACGGCCTTTACTGCATGTCATCCCCCCCATCTCTCTCAGTGTGGCCGCGGGTTCGACTCCCGAGCCCGACACAGCCTTTACTGCATGTCTTCCCCCCCCATCTCTCTCCGTTTCCTGTCAGCCTACTGTCTGTCCCTTCAAAAAGCAAAAAACAATAAAAGGCATAAGCCGCAAAAATAATATCTTAAAAAAAATAAGAAAAAGGTCATTAAAATGTGGACATTTTATTGCTTATAGCAGCTTTAACAGACTATAATGCCTCGTTTGGCCAAAAGCCATGGGTCCTGTTTGAGATTGTGCTTGTTGAGATATTGCATCATGTGCTTATAGTTGCAACATGGGGTCTTGCAACATGCATGTTGTTTTGAGTGACATTAACGTGACATTCCAGAGAGAGAGAGAGAGCGAGAGAGAGAGAGAGAGAGAGAGAGGTTTCCTTCTTTTGGAAAGTTCCATGATGTCATACAATACAGGTATAATGAGTATATTATCGTAAATGTCAAAAACCTTTCGCTGGCATGCAACTGCCGCTCTCAACCGCCGCTCTCATGCCCCGCCTTGACATTCTTGAGGGTCAATAGGCCAGTTTGCCTGGAGCTAAACGCATCCCTGCATGCCCCCCCCGACGCGTAGAGAGAGAGAGATGTCAGTATGGACAGAAAGAGGAGCTTGACATGTTACATGGGGCCAGTGGTGGCCGAACGGTTTGCGGAGCGGTCTTGATATCGTGAAGGTCGCTATAGTTCGTAGGCTATCCCCGGACCGGCACGTTAAAATTACCACCGCTGAAGTGCCCTTAAAACAATTAAGGCATTGGACCTCTACCATGAAATGTTCTATGAGCAGGGCCTGGCTGTAAACAAGTTCTTGAGCTTAGTCCAGTTACCCTGGGTAAACATGGTACCTTTCCTTTCCTTAGTCCAGTTACCCTGGGTAAACATAGTACCTTTCCTTTCCTTAGTCCAGTTACCCTGGGTAAACATAGTACCTTTCCTTTCCTTAGTCCAGTTACCCTGGGTAAACATAGTACCTCTCCTTTCCTTTTCATTAAAGAGAGCTGGATGACACTTAACAGGGCTTGCAAACCTCGCACGAAATGCAAATTTCGGTGGGTGCGCCATTTTGGCAGTGATGAGTCACTATACTATACCTGGCCAACGGATAGGCATATTGTTTTATTGTTTTAAGTACAATGGCGCCGGTAGGCGTGAGAGCCTACCGTGACGCCAGCCTTGCGAGGCCTACGTATTGTGCTTCAGCTTGCTTCAGCGGTGGCCGAACGGTTACCTCCGCCAAGTTAGATATTATCGGCATAGATGTTTGTCCGTATGTGATTAAGGATTGGAAAAAGTTGCATTGGCAGCCATGGAAAAGTCTTACCCCGGGCGGGCTGAAACCGGATGTGACGTTTTTGGGCGTTCCTGTCTTATGTGGTGTCAGTCTAGTCTATTGCATGGATGAAAGATGCCGCCGTACAGGATGAATTCAGAGTTCCACCTACTTCCATTCCTTGAGTGTTATGTTTTCACTGTCAACTTTCCTCTTTGATTGATTGATTGAAATATTTATTAACAGTTTGTAGAATTTACAGTACATTTTAAGCACAAACTCAATACAAAGACTGTTAACTGTGAGTGGACGACCCAATTAAGCATTGCACTTGTTTACAACAGGGTCCACATTGTTCAATTCATCAAAACATTTAGAGACATACAAACATTTAGAGACATACAAATAGACATTTCTATGTAGCTAAAGAACAGAACAGTAATTCATCATAATGGGAAGCAAAAAAGGGAAAAGATACATTATACAGTGAGGGGACAGAGAGAGGACAGTTTCGAATTGCAGCCATCCGTAGGTGCCCTTTGAGAGCGGTTTTGAAGGAGTCAAGGGATTGTGTGGATGTCTTCCACATTTTGGTGGCATAGGAGCGAAAATAATGTAGTCCCTTGTTTGAGCCTCTTTTAGATGACAAAGCATCTTTCATACTGAAAGCCATCCACACTGTGTTTCACATGCCTTAACCATTGCATTGTTTCTCCCTGTCATTTATTAACCGTTGCATTGTTTATCTCTATTATTTCTTCATTAAATAGCTATACCAAATGTGACCCATTCGAGGGTGGTATACCTGCACAAAATGATTACACAATCATTTCTGTGTGCACTTAATTGTTACCTTTGATTCAATAAGCATTTATACAACTCTTTTATTTATTGTACTATATAAGGCAGGGGCTTTCAACTGATTATGAACCAGGGACCACCACGCTGACTAATAATCAACCTGGGGACCACTGTTGAGTTGGGTGAGGGGATATAAAAAATAATATCAAATTTGTTCATTTGAGGTGAATTAAATCAAGCCCTTAACAGTCAGTATAATTTAACTGGCATATGCTATAGTCGTCCGGAGCTATTCCTTTCCCATGGTTGCCCTTACTCTGTTCTCTTAACCTTCCATATTAAACTCATAGATAGCAGACACATGTGATTGCATGATTATATTATGGGCACATTTGACATTTCCTAATAGACTCAACCAGTCAATCCGGTTCACTTTCCCTTGAAATTCAAACTCCCTTTCTGTGGAAGTTCTTGACATCCGACTTCCCAGTAACTGACATTGATGTCATCAATACCTTCATGGACCAACAGTGGTCCACGGACCACCAGTTGAAAACCTCTGATATAAGGTGGTTTGCCCTAAATTGGGCATGGATGGTGTTGTTCTGGCTCAGCTTCTAGTGCTAGGGGTGGGCAACTGGTGGCCCGGGGGCCACATGCTGCCCCCACCTTCACTTAATGTGGCCCTCAGGTTAATGTCAGAATACTGAAATAATATTGGTTTCAGCTGTTTACAATTCCACAACATGCAAAACATGACCTGCTTTAATTACTTCAGTCTAAATGAGTAGCTCAATGCTTCAACACACGTATAATTAAAGGCATTTGAAATTACATAAAAATGTACATTTTCAGGATTCCATAGGGAGTGAGTGTGGAAATATAGTGGCCCTCTCCAGTTGCCCACCCCTGTTCTAGTGGCTTAGAATAAAACAAATCACACCTGTGTGAACTGAGTGGTGCAACTCCCCCCCCCCCCCCCCCTCCCCCCCCCCTCTCTCTCTCTCTCTCTCATTAGCAGGCAACAGTGCAGCACTATCCCTCTCTCTGTTTCTGGCACAACAGCGCCTCTACTGGTACTCATTATGGTGCTCATTAACCAACACTATAGGTGAACACACGGACACGGACATTGCCTCTCCTTGGAGTGGCTGCACCACTCAATAAAGAAAAGGGCCCACAGCCAGACTTGACTCCTGCAGTATGTTATCTACTATAGAGGGTATGTGCGTGTGTGACATCGTCATACCTGGAAGTTATGCGGGAACGCCCACTGAGTGGAAAAAACTACTTTCTGCCCTTGACTATACAGCCCATTCATCCACACAGAAAAGTCCTGTCTGATTGCATTAAAACAATGTTAAACTCGCCAACATTAAAGTCCTGTCTGATTGCATTAAACAATGTTAAACTCACCAACATTAAACAATGTTAAACTCACCAACATTAAAGTCCTGTCTGATTGCATTAAAACAATGTTAAACTCGCCAACATTAAAGTCCTGTCTGATTGCATTAAACAATGTTAAACTCACCAACATTAAACAATGTTAAACTCACCAACATTAAAGTCCTGTCTGATTGCATTAAAACAATGTTAAACTCACCAACATTAAAGTCCTGTCTGATTGCATTAAACAATGTTAAACTCACCAACATTAAAGTCCTGTCTGATTGCATTAAACAATGTTAAACTCACCAACATTAAAGTCCTGTCTGATTGCATTAAACAATGTTAAACTCACCAACATTAAAGTCCTGTCTGATTGCATTAAACAATGTTAAACTCACCAACATTAAACAATGTTAAACTCACCAACATTAAAGTCCTGTCTGATTGCATTAAAACAATGTTAAACTCACCAACATTAAACAATGTTAAACTCACCAACATTAAAGTCCTGTCTGATTGCATTAAAACAATGTTAAACTCACCAACATTAAAGTCCTGTCTGATTGCATTAAAACAATGTTAAACTCACCAACATTAAAGTCCTGTCTGATTGCATTAAAACAATGTTAAACTCACCAACATTAAAGTCCTGTCTGATTGCATTAAAACAATGTTAAACTCACCAACATTAAACAATGTTAAACTCACCAACATTAAAGTCCTGTCTGATTGCATTAAAACAATGTTAAACTCACCAACATTAAAGTCCTGTCTGATTGTATTAAACAATGTTAAACTCACCAACATTAAAGTCCTGTCTGATTGTATTAAACAATGTTAAACTCACCAACATTAAAGTCCTGTCTGATTGCATTAAAACAATGTTAAACTCACCAACATTAAAGTCCTGTCTGATTGCATTAAAACAATGTTAAACTCACCAACATTAAAGTCCTGTCTGATTGCATTAAAACAATGTTAAACTCACCAACATTGCAGCTGTACGAAAAGCTTGAATTATCCTCTTTCTATATCTGCAAAGTTTTTGTTTCATAAAAATCCATAGAGACGTTAGGAGCTACTTTCTGTCAAGAAATGTCCTGCATAATATGATGTCAGAGTTTGGAAGTGCTTGTTTTCAATAACACAACATTTTGCTGCCTCCTGCATTATTATTGTGACATTTAGAAACAGGTGGTACGGCAGGACGGTTGAGTGATTTCCAACGAGCGCTTCCAAACTCCCAACACTCCATGCTGCTCAATGTTTTGCCACTCAGTCTCTGGCCCATTCTGACCTGAGATCAGATTCTAAAAAATGTCTTCTACATCCTGACAGTTTTCTGAAAAAGCTATGTTTCTATGTCAGTCGTTCTTCGATTTTTCAAAAATAGCAGACCTACAAGCTCGTAGATCGAGCTTGTAGATCTGCTATTTTTCAATAGCTAAAGCATTACATAATGCTAGCACCAAAAGGGGCTCCCGGCCAAAATGGTCTAGATGAAGGGGGGGGCGTGTCCTGATGGGAACATCATGCATAGCAGTCCTGTGGTGGATCAGTGGTACTGCATGTTACCGTTTCAAGGACCCCAAATTGATATTGAAAAATCCATGTCAGCGACCTCCATATAATAAGAGAAGATGTTTACGGTGGTTCTATGGGTGCGATTCCCTAGCCTAGGTTAATAAACCAGACCGAATCAGCCGTTGGCAAAGAATAATTGCCTGCCGGCGGATTACGGTCTGGAGAGGCTCAATTGTATACGCCCATTTCCTACACCAGAGAACTGGTGTAGGCCAATCGGGACACGGTATGCAATATGGGCGGGGCTTTGGTACAGTGACGTTCAATCAATGCCTGAGACCTTTGACTGACAGTATAGCTCTGACCAATTGCGTCAAAGAGAAAATGTTTGAACCCGCCCCACCCCCCGGGAAACAAGATCCATACACAGCATCTCCAGACTCAAATACCACACGACACACAGCATCTCCAGACTCAAATACCACACGACACACAGCCTCTCCAGACTCAAATACCACACGACACACAGCATCTCCAGACTCAAATACCACACGACACACAGCATCTCCAGACTCAAATACCACACGACACACAGCATCTCCAGACTCAAATACCACACGACACACAGCATCTCCAGACTCAAATACCACATGACACACAGCATCTCCAGACTCAAATACCACACGACACACAGCATCTCCAGACTCAAATACCACACGACACACAGCCTCTCCAGACTCAAATACCACACGACACACAGCATCTCCAGACTCAAATACCACACGACACACAGCCTCTCCAGACTCAAATACCACACGACACACAGCATCTCCAGACTCAAATACCACACGACACACAGCATCTCCAGACTCAAATACCACACGACACACAGCATCTCCAGACTCAAATACCACACGACACACAGCCTCTCCAGACTCAAATACCACACGACACACAGCATCTCCAGACTCAAATACCACACGACACACAGCATCTCCAGACTCAAATACCACACAGTGTGTTTTGAGTCTGGCTTATTAGCCAGGCTAGCCATTCCCAACATTTCAATCTAAGGAACCCCAGTAGACCATTGCTTGACCCCCCCCTCCCCCCATTTGATACTATAATAGTTACAGACCAATCAATATAAAAGCGCCAATTATTATGTTCAAAGGAAAGAATATGATTGCTTGGATGGGTCAAGGTGATTGCATGCACTGCAAAACATTTTGAAGAAAAAAAAAGGAAAAAAAGAGAGAGATATTTTGCAGGGGACCTCCTGGACCCTCCTCAAGGACCCCCTTGGGGGTCCCCAGACCTCCTGGACCCTCCTCAAGGACCCCTTTGGGGGTCCCCAGACCTCCTGGACCCTCCTCAAGGACCCCTTTGGGGGTCCCCAGACCTCCTGGACCCTCCTCAAGGACCCCTTTGGGGGGTCCCCAGACCTCCTCAAGGACCCCTTTGGGGGGTCCCCAGACCTCCTCAAGGACCCCTTGGGGCTCCCCAGACCCCAAATTGCAGTGCATGCAAAGAAGCATCACTGTACAGTGACTGAACACTAGGGGATAGTCCCTCTGGTGTGTGTGTGTGTGTGTGTGTGTGTGTGTGTGTGTGTGTGTGTGTGTGTGTGTGTGTGTGTGTGTGTGTGTGTGTGTGTGTGTGTGTGTGTGTGTGTGTGTGTGCGTGTGTGCGTGTGTGCGTGTGTGCGTGCGTGCGTGCGTGCGTGCGTGCGTGCGTGCGTGCGTGCGTGCGTGCGTGCGTGCGTGCGTGCGTGTCACTCACCTATGTTGTTCACAGTCACCGTCTAACAGCTGCAGGTGCCAGATGAGTCCTCTTAGATCAACAGAAACAACACTGGACTGGACTAAAACAACACTGGACTGGACTAAACAAACAACACTGGACTGGACTAAAACAACACTGGACTGGACTAAAACAACACTGGACTGGACTAAAACAACACTGGACTGGACTAAAACTGGACTGGACTAAACAACACTGGACTGGACTAAAACTCAACACTGGACTGGACTAAACAACACTGGACTGGACTAAAACAACACTGGACTGGACTAAAACTGGACTGGACTAAACAACACTGGACTGGACTAAAACAACACTGGACTGGACTACACAACACTGGACTGGACTAAAACAACACTGGACTGGACTAAACCTCAACACTGGACTGGTCTAAAACAACACTGGACTGGACTAAACCTCAACACTGGACTGGTCTAAAACAACACTGGACTGGACTAAAACTCAACACTGGACTGGACTAAAACTGGACTGGACTATAAAACTCCAAGGGAAACCTCCAGGTCTTCCTTATGCTGATATCACTCCGTCCTTCAGAACACTGCACTCAACAGGCTTAAGGACATCATGCCGTTCACAGTTAAAGCCAGACTGCAGGTCCTTCCCTCCCTACGGCGTGATTCAGAATCACGACAGGCCTTTCGCATAACGACCCACCCCCCCGCACGCCTCTGATTGGCCTACCCCGCCACTAGCCTCGTCTTTGCCCCGGGGGGGGAAATATTGCTCGGTGTTGCGTTGCTTTTTTTCTTTTTTTTTTTTTGAGAAAACGGACCTAGGGCTAAATATGTTGCACAACCACTTAACCCCCCTTATCCCTTTTACTATTTAAAATAAAACCTTTTTAAATAGTTTGAATAGCTGATCTACAAGCTCACAATGTGTAGACGTATAGTTCGGCTAGTTGAACTATGTTAACCCATTCTGACCTGAGATCAGATTCTAAAAATGTCTTCTACATCCTGACAGTTTTCTGAAAAAGCTACGTTTCTATGTCAGTCGTTCTTCGATTTTTCAAAAATAGCAGACCTACAAGCTCGTAGCGCGCCACTCGGTGGCGCGCTATGAGCTCGTATCAATAGCTATAAAGCATTACATAATGCTAACACCAAAAGGGGTTCCCGCCCCAAAATGGGTTAAAATTATTTTCAAAATAGTAAAAAAAAAGGCAAATAAGTTTAGGGATATTTAACGGATAATGGCGGCGCAAGAACTCATATCAAAGTACAGATCTAAATATCTTGCATAATCCTGCAGTGGAAATGTACAAACATTCCTGAGTCATATCCCATCCATGTTCCAGCTCTGTCATTACCACAGACACCTGCATGTCTTTGACAGCTATAATGTTGCTGTGGTTGATGAAGAGTCAGGAGATAGCCCAGCTGCACCTTTTGACCTTTTAATAGCCAAGAGCCTTTATGAGGTCAAGGTCATTAAACACCTAGCACTTCTACATACCATCTTAGAGCTCGGCTATAATAGGTGCAGACTATTTGTCTGTGGGTATGCCCGGTTGTTAGATAATTTGTCCTCAATTCCATGCTGTATGGTTTTAAACAACCCGTCTCGTTGCAATCATACTAAATAGTAGGCTATGTATTGCCAGACCCCTGCACCCCTGCAACATGGTGCAACCCAATTTGAATCCTCCACCTATAAAAGGAGCAGTGGATTCAGTGGTGACTCTTTTGTGTAACTTTGACCAGGAAATGAGGATGGTGTGTAGTGGGTGTTTGACAACATAGCAATGATAATACTTAAACTGTTGGACTTTGAAAGGAATAAAAGTATGTTTGACCAACCTATTGTCTCTGTCCAAATTATGAAATGAAATGAATGAATATATGCATATAAAACTGTAGAACAAGTCAAGATCAGTTTGATAATGACTGAATACTGACATGTGGGAATGCTGAGTATGAAATGAGGTTATGCCAAACAGAAAATGAAATGTGTGGCTCAAGAGGATAAGTGAGAAAGCATTCTGTCTTTATCACAGCAGGCATTCAGCAGGTAAATGCCCATGTGGGCTTAATGTGGAAAATGGCTCTGTGTCTTGGTTGATGGTATCAGTCCTCACAATCTGTAAAAACAAAACTATAATAATAAACTCAGTAGCATTAAAATGTATATTTGTAGCGGCCCTCAATTATGAATGAATGACGTGAAGTGGGATGGTCTCAACGGGTGCATTTATTTTCTCTTTATAGACGAAGCATTGTTCCAACACTGAAAACTATAAGAAAATATATATAATAATAATAATTCTGTTATACAATGATATTAATTAATTTCATAGTTTCAACAATAAAACTGTTCCATTTCAATTCATCACTTTCAATAGTTCAGATCAGATAAAGGCCTTCTTATCATCCCTGCTACCGAGATGAGAACAAAAGGTGATTCTGACCTGAGATCAGATTTATACGAGGTTTCCACTTGACACACACTGGTCCGATTAACCCATTCTGACCTGAGATCAGATTCTAAAAATGTCAGTCGTTCTTCGATTTTTCAAAAATAGCAGACCTACAAGCTCGTAGCGCGCCACTCGGTGGCGCGCTATGAGCTTGTAGATCTGCTATTTTCCAATAGCTAAAGCATAACATGATGCTAATACCAAAATGGGTTCCCGTTCAGAATGGGTCAACTTAGAAAATGCAGAGTCAGTCGACACTTTTTAAAAAGCTGCTAAAAACACACTTGTATGGTAAATATTTTGGTCTACTATAGCAATTATCTTTATATTTTGTTGAGTCTTGTTCTGCCTGTATATATTTTCATGTATTGTTTTCTGTTGCTTTGTTTCTTATTGTCATTGCTGTTTTGCTGTACAGTGTTGACTGTGTTTTCTTGTTTTATTTTATAATTTTACTTTGTAGGCTACAGCACCTTGTAACGGTTGTTTTGAGAGGCGCTCTATGAATAAAATTACCTGACCTTACCTTACCTAGAGCGCGACCCTAAATCACCCGGGCGACTGTGGCTCAGTAGGTAGAGCAGGTCGTCCAATGATCCATGGGTCGGCGGTTTGAATCCCGGCTCCTCCTGTCTACATGTCGAAGTGTCCTTGGGCAAGACACTGAACCCCAAATTGCTCCCGATGTGCTGGTTGGTACCTTGCATGGCTTCCGCCGCAATCGGTGTATGAATGTGTGTATGAATGGGTGAATGTAATGCACAATCTCTGTAAAGCGCCTTGGATAAAGGCGCTATATAAATGCACCATTTACCCATTGGAATGTAAATTCCTGCCTTTCAGCCTTTGTATCCTACTCGTCTGGCAGGTATATGTCTTTGAAAACCTCTAGTGCAGGGGTGGGCAACTTTGACGATGGAGAGGGCCACTATATTTCCACACTAACTGCCTATAAGGCCACCATATATTGCTGTCGTAGCAAAAATAGCAGATCTACAAGCTCAAAACGCGTCGCGCTGCGACGCGTTTTGAGCTTGTAGATCGGCTATTTTTGCTATTTTTGAATTGGAATCCTGAAAATTAACATTTTCATGTTATTTGAAATGCCTTTAATTATACTTGTGTTGAAGCAATGAGCTACTAATTTAGACTGAAGCAAATAAAGCGGGTCATGTTTTGCATGTTGTGGAATTGTAAACAGCTGGAACCAATTATTATATCAGTATTCTGACATGAACCTGAGGGCCGCATTAAGTGAAGGTGGGGGGCCGCATGTGGCCCCCGGGCCACCAGTTGCCCACCCCTGATATAGTGCTATACGATCGTGCGCGGGGAGACAACAATTAACACATCTTGGCTGCCCAAAATGTAATTCCTGGAAAGGCCCCTGCTCTGCACGGTACATTGTGTACTGGGGCGGGGTCTGACATAAGGGTGCATGCTTTCCTGTCTCAAGCATTCCCTGGATGGTTGTCATGTTCTACGTTTTCATGTGACACCTCTGACAGCTTTGAAAAACAGTGAAATGTGTAGATTTGCATCTCTGTCTGACTCACTCACTCACTCACTCACTCACTCTCACACGCATGCACACACACACGCACGCACACACACACACACACACACACACACACACACACACACACACACACACACACACACACACACACACACACACACACACACACGCATAGGAGGCCTTAAGTATTTTTCACCAGTTTCAATTGAAACGGGCCTCCACCCTCAGGGGGGCCTCAACAAAATAATGATGTCATAGGTATATGGAGGCCTCATATTTGGTCTTGGAACAGGCCTCCAGATTCCTAAGGCCGCCCCTGAGAACACACAAACACACCAAGCTGGCCATAGGGGGCGCTAGCTCCCCTCAAAGAGCCAGAATGCAAAATGTTTGTCATTCAGCCTCACTTTGAGTTGCTCAGTGGACTGTCTCTCACACAGCGATATGGAGAAAAATATCACACCCGCGTGATGTGAGCGGCACTGTTATCACCATACATCACATTCCGTGCTCAGCCAGTCAGCTTGAGCACATTCCGCACACGTGCGCACGCACGCACACACACACACACACACACACACACACACACACACACACACACACACACACACACACACAGCCTCAAAATACAACACAGCTCAGTGTTAGGGAACACTGTAGCAATTTACAATTTAGGCATTTAGCAGACGCTCTTAATCCAGAGTGACTTACATTAAGCAAGAACAAAAAAGCATGGGAATGCATCACATAAAAAGCATTTATCATGAAACATGCGTAAGCTAAGAACGTAACAGTGGAATATCTATATAATGAAACTATATTATAAACTATACATATATACTATACTATGCTATACGTGTGGAAGACCCATAGACCCATAGATCCATAGACCCCAAGGTAGCCGCAATGAAGTAATAAATATAGCAATAGAGTTCAAAGGGTGCAGATGAAGAACAGCTGCACTAATTGGCGTCGTTAAGGTGTGCATGGC
This sequence comes from Protomyctophum parallelum, assembly GCF_964188405.1. NCBI lineage: Eukaryota > Metazoa > Chordata > Actinopteri > Myctophiformes > Myctophidae > Protomyctophum > Protomyctophum parallelum. The sequence goes on along the minus strand of NC_139706.1, from coordinate 48,442,596 downwards.
AACAGTTTGTGTCGCGTGTGATTTCACACCAGAAGATATATAAGAGGATGCACCGTGTTGAAAATGACTGTAGACTTTGAGACAGACAGACAGACAGACAGACAGACAGACAGACAGACAGACAGACAGATGTTGTCTTGGACCGTTGCCAAAGCAGGAGGACCAAAGCGATTCTATCATGCTGCTGTAGCAGTGAGGAACAAACTGTATTCCTTTGGAGGCTGCTGTGATGGAGGGACCTTCATGGAACAGATGGATGTCCATGTCTTCAACACAGTGTCTTTATGCTGGAAGAAGTTACCTCCAGTGGAACCAGGAAGAGGAGACGGTCACCTTGAGGTTCCATCCATGCGCCGGGGCCACACAGCTGTGTTGGTTGAAGATACAGTCTACATCTGGGGAGGCTATCCTTACTGCAATGTGCTTTATGCATTTGATGTTGACTCCCACAGATGGTTCCAACCCAGGGTTTCTGGGACTGTTCCAGAGGAGAGGAGCTTCCACTCAGCCTGTGTGTTGGAGAAGGTCATGTTTATCCATGGAGGAGACACCAAGCTGACTGGAAGCACTAATGACATGTACAAGTTGGACACCAGCACAATGGTCTGGACTTTAATTAACACCAGAGGAACTCCACCTCCTGATTCATCAGCTCACTCTGCCACCATCATTGGTACCAAGATATTTGTATTAAGGGACTGGAGTGTGTTCCAGCGGGTCTACAACAGCATCAGAGTGTTTGACACAGAGACAAACGCCTGGCTGGCAAACACACCTTGTGCACAACTTATACCAGAAGGACGCTATTGTCATTCAGCATTTACCTACAATGGAGAGCTGTACATATTTGGTGGCTGGAACGGTAACCAGAGCTTCAATGATGTGTGGAAATTCAGTCCAGAGACCTTCTCCTGGAAGAAGGTTGAGCCCAAGTGGAAAGGACCATGTCCAATGCGTGGTATGTGCTGTTGCATTGTGGGAGATCGTATCATCCTCTTTGGAGGAAGGAAAGGAGATCACACTATCTCTGATGAGCTGTTCATCTTAGACTTGAGTCCTTGTCTTAAGACGTTATGCAAGCTAGAAGTTATTCAGTACGCTCTGGACCAATCAGAACTCCCACACAACATCAGGTGGGAACTGGCAGCCATGGCAACCAATGACAACAGACGACAATAACAACCGAGACCACATTCCAGACGAAGGAACAGCAGAAAGATCAAGAAATGATGGATCAACATGGGTCAGGTGGCTCACCATCAGGTGAGCCACCTCTCAGCATCACTTACTGAGATTCAAACCTCAGGAGACTCCTTCTCTCCAGACAAGCTCTCAACCATTCAGCTAGGCATCAAACAATGACAATTGTTCCGTCCAACACAATGCGGTGGAAACACAAACCTGTGTCTATGTTCCAAACTGAACACGGTGGAACTCTCTTTATTGTATATTTAGTTCTATGATCTTTTTTTATTTAAAGGACCAAGGAGTCCTGAAAGGACTTGGTCCTTTATTGTTATTGTTAGTTTTCTTTTTTCCTTCTCCTTCTGCCAAAAAAATTATAATAACGAAACTCGGCCTACACAAAAAACAAAACTCTTAAGGGCGACTGTGGCTCAAGAGGTAGAGCAGGTCGTCCAATGGGTCGGCGGTTCGAATCCCGGCTCCTCCTGTCTACATGTCGAAGTGTCCCGATGTGCTGGTTGGTACCGTGCATGGCTTCCGCCGCAATCGGTGTATAAATGTGTGTGTGAATGGGTGAATGTAATGCACAATCTATGTAAAGCGCTTTGGATAAAGGCGCTATATAAATGCACCATTTACCATTTTATCTGGTACACAGCAAGCTTAAAGGAATCAATCAACCAGCACGCCAGAGACCAGAATACTTCAAACCCAAACAAATAGTTAAAAATAGAACTACAAAACGCACGTTGGAGATTAACAGCCAGCACCAGCAACTGTGTTTATTTAATCACATGTGAAAAATGGCTTACAATATGTCGGAGAAACGAGTAAAACAATAACTACAAGGCTGAGACAACACAGATACAATATTAACAATGCAAAAAAGACAACTAAAAGGATTGTTCAACATTACATGGCACATGGCATTGAAGCTCTAAAAGTATATCTGGACTTCAACACAATCCCAACTGGACAGTTTTAGGACAAAGACGTTTTAATGAAAAACAGTGGATTAAGAACCTCAACACGGATTTTCCTGGAGGTTTAAACATGCCAAAATATTAGACAAGTTGTTTTGATTTTGTACCAAAACTCCACTGCCATATACATGCTAAACACAGCCAACAATCAATGGAAATCAGACTTTGAATATAGGGGACAAATTAGCACATTCCACACCAAGCCAACCTGGGACACGAAGCAAGAGTGTACAGTGGACTGAAGTCCCCTCAGTCAACCGCCTCCACTCTTGGCCCTCTCTCTCTCTCTCTCTCTCTCTCTTGCTCTCACTGCCTTGCTCTCTCCCACAATGTTAATGTTAGTAAAGTTACACCTATTTTATGTAAATAACATGGTAAAATGTGCAGCATTGGGAGGTAAAGGGGAGACACTTTAATTGTGAAGGGACGACAGGATGGTGGTGTTGTTGCTAATTGTCGAGAGTAATGGCTGCGTGTGATATTGAACAGTCAAACTATTCCTATCAATATACGGCTGTATCAACAAAATAATGATGTCATAGGTATATGGGGGCCTCATATTTGGTCTTGAAACGGGCCTCCAGATTCCTATGGCCGCCCCTGCACACACACACACACACACACACACCACACACACACACACACACACACACACACACACACACACACACACATACACACACGAGGCTTTCATACACGAGGCAATTCAAAGTGCTTTACAGAAATAAAAACAAATACAGAGTGCAACAGTGCACTTCAAAAATAGACAAAGATAAGATAGACAATAGACACAATTAAATACAATCAAGGCCTTCCTCCCCAGTGTCGATCTTGAGACAACTTGTTGTGATTTGACACTTACATAAAATTGAATTGAATTGAATTGAATTGAATTGAACACACGCGCGCGCACGCGCACACACACACACACACACACACACACACACACACACAGCGGCGCTCTGGAGTGGTGGGTGGAGGTTGCCTGGCTCGGCTCTCTGGAGTGGTGGGTGGAGGTTGCCTGGCTCGGCGCTTTTGAGTGGGGGGCGGAACCTGCCTTGCTGGTTGAAGGGTTGCCTCACCCCCAGCGGAGGCGACAACAGCCGAGTGCAGCCTTGATACCGGGCCAGCCCGCAGAGGAACCGCCTGCTGCATCGTCCAGCCAGGCAGGCTCCGCCCCCCACTCAAAAGCGCCGGTGTCGGTTTATGGAAACTGCATGGAATGTATAATGTTTGGCCTGCCTAATTGGGCATCATGTATATATATATATATTTGACATATTATAGTTATAGGTATGTTTATGTTTCATATATGATTGATTGATGCTTTCCTTATCTATTTGGCCTGCATTGTTCCTGATTGATTATTTAACATAGAGATATAGTTTCTCATATATATATTTGAAGCTTTGAGATATTATATATATATATATATATATATATATATATATATATATGTATATTTGATGCTTTAAGATATTATATATATATGTTATATCTGATCTCTAATTATGCATGTTTGATTTAATTATGAATATTATTTATACTCTTGACGTTATTGGATGTAACTGCTATTTATGATTTGGATACGTTTACTGATGCCACACCTTGTATATTGTTTGTCCCCTTTGTACAGCACACACCAATTAAAACCTTAAAACGAATCCTCTGCCTCTGCCTCCTCTTGGTCAGCCTGGCCGGTGGCCTTGCCTGCTCACCATTCTGTCCATTCCACATATACGAACTATTTCCGAGTGCCAGCACTCTTTCACACGTTATATTCAAGGTGCCGGCTGCCTTATTTGGTAGGCCTACAGTACATCTGCACCACGAGAAGGGCAACACAATTCAGGGACTATTGAATATTGCATATGAATATTGTTAATTTGCATGATGATTGAATTACTATGACACTATAGCAATATGGCATTATTGGACATGATGACCATGGAGTCACCAAATTATGACTTGGTCTTGTCCATTTCTGTCAATTTTCTTATTTACACACCATTATAATGCCCAAAAACTGAATGTCAAAGTCTCCGTGTTTTCTTCATAATGTGTATTACAATGATTTACTATGACACTAAATGATCTTTTATTTTTTGTTATTCACGTCCTCACTGTATTGTATTACTGCTTGTTTTTTTGTTTTTTTAATGTCGTTGCCTTAGTTTATCTGTTCTTATCTTTGTACCACTGCCTTCTCCTGATTTGACACTGCGTTATTGTCCTATTGTTTTAAACTGCATGCCTGTTTTAATGCTGTTTTGTTTTGCTTTTGTTTTTATTATCTTTTTTGCTCTGTAAAGCACTTTGAGCTACATTTATGTATGAAAGGTGCTATATAAATAAAGTTTATTATTATTAACCCATTCTGAACGGGCACCCATTTTGGTGTCAGCATCATGTTATGCTTTAGCTATTGAAAAATAGCAGATCTACAAGCTCATATCGCGCCACCGAGTGGCGCGATACGAGCTTGTAGGTCTGCTATTTTTGAAAAAATCGAAGAGCGACTGACATTTTTAGAATCTGATCTCAGGTCAGAATGGGTTGATCAGACCAGTGTGTGTCCAGTGGAAACCTCGTGTGAATCTGATCTCAGGTCAGAATGGGTTAATAAAGTTTATTATTATAGCAATATGGCATTATTAGACCTGATGACTGTAGAAAAGAGTAATCTAGTCAGCGACCCTCCCCCATTTTCTCATGGATGGGATCCAGCCCCCTCACCTGCTCCTATACTCATTGCCAATCACCCAATCACTGCTGTCCTCACTCAGCTCATTGGTGGCCAGCTGGTATATAATGCTGCCTGTTCCCTCAGTCCCTGTTTGGCAGCAGCAGCAGTAACAACCAGCTGAGAGCCTCCTCTGCTCTGGAGTCTCAGTAACAACCAGCTGAGAGCCTCCTCTGCTCTGGAGTCTCAGTAACAACCAGCTGAGAGCCTCCTCTGCTCTGGAGTCTCAGTAACAACCAGCTGAGAGCCTCCTCTGCTCTGGAGTCTCAGTAACAACCAGCTGAGAGCCTCCTCTGCTCTGGAGTCTCAGTAACAACCAGCTGAGAGCCTCCTCTGCTCTGGAGTCTCAGTAACAACCAGCTGAGAGCCTCCTCTGCTCTGGAGTCTCAGTAACAACCAGCTGAGAGCCTCCTCTGCTCTGGAGTCTCAGTAACAACCAGCTGAGAGCCTCCTCTGCTCTGGAGTCTCAGTAACAACCAGCTGAGAGCCTCCTCTGCTCTGGAGTCTCAGTAACAACCAGCTGAGAGCCTCCTCTGCTCTGGAGTCTCAGTAACAACCAGCTGAGAGCCTCCTCTGCTCTGGAGTCTCAGTAACAACCAGCTGAGAGCCTCCTCTGCTCTGGAGTCTCAGTAACAACCAGCTGAGAGCCTCCTCTGCTATCTGGAGATTCTAAAAATGTCGGTCGTTCTTCGTTTAAAAAAAAAAATAGCAGACCTACAAGCTCATAGCGCGCCACTCCGTGGCGCGCTATGAGCTTGTAGATCTGCTATTTTTCAATAGCTAAAGCATAACATGATGCCAACACCAAAAAGGTGTACAAACATGTGACTGTACATGGACAAGCTGTGTCTGTGGCAATGACTTGGTCTTGTCCATTTTATTATTTACACACCATTTAGCCTATAATGTTCCTATTTTGATCATGATGCCCACAAACTGAATGTCAAAGTCTCCATGTTTTCTCCATAATGTGTATTACAATGATTTACTATGACGCTATAGCAATATGGCATTATTAGACATGATGTCCATGGAGTCAAGTCTGTACACGGACCATCTCGTTTTCAAGGGGGTCAAAGGGCAATTCACAAAATACACTTCATACATAAAGCCACTTTTTTACAAACAATTCAACCAGACAAAACAAAACAATACAATTCCTAGATAAACAAGAAACAAAACAAAAAAACAACAAAACAAAATCTGCAACAAAACAACATTTCACATAACATGGACAAAACGTAACACATGGATCATTGTCATCAGTGTCTGTGGCAATGACTTGGTCTTGTCCATTTCTGTCAATTTTCTTATTTACACACCATTAGCCTATAATGTTCCTATTATGATGCCCAAAAACTGAATGTCAAAGTCTCCATGTTTTCGTCATAATGTGTATTACAATGATTTACTATGACACTATAGCAATATGGCATTATTAGCAACTAGTAGGCCTACTAGTGGTTCCCACATGTTTTATTTGCAAAGACCCCCTTACTGTAACTCTGAGAACCTGTTATTCATTCATGTTTCTGGTAATATTATTTTATATATATTAAATGTTATATTACTCAATCGTACAGTATATGTCCATGGCAAAAAATTGAATTTTAACAGAAACGTCCACCACAAGCCAACAATGCATGAAATCTGCTTGTTGTTTCAGGGTGACTCTGGGGGGCCTCTGGTCTGTGAGAAGGCCGGAGCCTGGACCCTGGTTGGCATCGTCTCCTGGGGCAGTGGGCAGTGCAGTCCCTCCATGCCCGGTGTGTACGCCCGCGTCACCCAGCTGCGGTCCTGGATCGACCAGACCCTCGCTGCCAACTAGAACATGTCATCTATATACGTATAGTTTACACGTACTATAGTGCACGATCAATAAAACAACCAATTATTCAAACATGGTGCCTCAGTGTATTTGTCCAATTATGCTTATTATTATTATTATTGCTTAGTTTGAATGAATACATATTGGATGAATTCTTCCTGTGGCTCCTTTCCGTTATAAATGGTCGAAATCTACAAAGTAAATTAGTAACTAAAGTTTTAAAATAATTGTAGTGGCGTAAAAGTACAATTTGTCTCTGAGATGTAGTGGAGTAGAAGTAAAAGTACTGGAAATTGCAAATAATAATAATAACACCCACATCAGGAAAGAACACATACAGTAGCACAGAACACCAAGACGATACAAAAACATGGTCTTTATTGTATTTAATATAGGGAGAGGCCTCGTATGAATCTGATCTCAGGTCAGAATGGGTTAATATAGGGAGAGGCCTCGTATAAGCGTCCAGGGCTTCTTGCCTCCACCTGACACTTTCCCTTCTTTTGTTTTGGTATGCTTTAGTTTAATGTATTGCTCTTTACTGTGCTAAATAAAACATCTAATCAAGCGGGGGCATTAAATTATAAATGTGGAGTGAGTATGGAGGAGATGTAGTCCCCCCCCCTCTGTGTGCCAACCAGGGGGGCAGTCAGCCAGATATTTCGTGAAGCCTCATTTGAAATCGGTAGTTCATATAATGGCCTGTTGTGGCGCTGGACTGGACCCAAAAAGCCCCATAGCTCCATAGAGGCCCATGTATTTTGGCCCAACTTCACCTAGACTGTATTACCTTAATAAACATCGTCATGAATACTTTCTTCTTCCAGTCACTAGTTTAAAGTCTAATTTCTAATGTCATAATATTCTTTTTGGAAAATTATGGTCCCATTAATTAAAAAAATTACCATAAAGTTGCGTATGTTCTGAGGGGCGTGGCTACCGTTACAGTCTATGATCGGGATTCCCCTCCCACTCAAGAGTCTTCTCCTCCCACTCGAGTCAAAATAAAAACCAACGGAGAAGAAGGGGGGAAGTCCCGCCTCGTTGTCTGGGCAGCCAATGACCAGCTGGTACAAAACGGAGCCAGCCAATGGCCAGCTGGTACCAAACGGATCTAGAAAGATGGCGACTTACAAGCATATTATTACAGGCTTCATTTTACGTTCATGTTAGACCCGCGGAACGCTTTGTCCATATTTTTTACAGTCTATGGTGCCAACTAGGCACTAATAAGCTATATAAGCTTTTGCCTATGCCTTTTCGATCACCTTAAAAAAAAACAGTTTTATGTGTAATGTCTCTGTCTCTGAAAGATCAAAATAAACTACGGTATTCATCATCACCCTGTCCTGGTCATGATGCACTGCGTCCTGTAGAGGGTGCTCTCGTAGCTCATCCTGCCCAGCCTGTGAACTTTGTCTTCATCAGGACTGCACTCGTATAAGGGATGTTTACCGTTTTGTTTTTTCCCTGTACCAACATGTTTTTTAACCCATTCTGACCTGAGATCAGATTCATACGAGGTTTCCACTGGACACACACTGGTCTGATTAACCCATTCTGACCTGAGATCAGATTCTAAAAATGTCAGTCGTTCTTCGATTTTTCAAAAATAGCAGACCTACAAGCTCGTAGCGCGCCACTCGGTGGCGCGCTACGAGCTTGTAGATCTGCTATTTTTCAATAGCTAAAGCATAACATGATGCTATAACACCAAAATGGGTTCCCGTTCAGAATGGGTTAAATGTCATTTCTGTAGGCTACAGAATTCTTACATATAACCTTTAACAGAAAAGGATTGAAATGTTACATGAATTGACATAATGTATTCTTTAGCTGCTCAACAACAGAATACAGATAATTGAAAAGGCACACAGACTACTGCAGTGGAGATAGTGGAGGGTATGCAAAGGTTCTTCTGTGGTCATATTGTGTATACTCAACATGTTTTAGTGTTGCCACAAATAACAAAAAGTACATATTGATACAATGATGGCACAGGCCACTTTTAAATCAATTTTGCAGAATTACAGTATAAGCCGTTCTCCAGACATCACATCACTACATCAGGGATGTAACCAATGAACAATAAACTATAGACATTCAGCCAAGGCCTGATGGTATAAATGGTCAGATTCACGCAAAAGGATCCGGATCCGTGTCCTTTTTTCCCTGAGGATGTGTAGTTTTTCCCTTCGAAATTAATACAATCCTATATTTACTTAAAAAGTGAGGAGGCGGCCCAGGCCGTAGCGTAACGGTCTGGGCACCGGACTGGTGATCCAGTCGCGGTGTGCCGCGGGTTCGACTCCCGAACCCGACACGGCCTTTACCGCATGTCATCCCCCCATCTCTCTCCCGTTTCCTGTCAGCCTACTATCTGTCCCTTAAAAAATCAATAAAAGGCGTAAGCCGCAAAAAGAATATCTTTAAAAAAAGTGAGGAGGCTGCTATAGGTTTTTTGTTTTGTTAACATTTTTATCCTACGATTTTGTAACCCATTTTTCACCCCTGTGTCAATCATCTAATGTGATCCTGGGCTCTACACACCCTCCACCAACCTAGTCCCCATATATGGGGGACAAGGGGAGACCAACCTAGTCCCCATATATGGGGGACAAGGGGAGACCAACCTAGTCCCCATATATGGGGGACAAGGGGAGACCAACCTAGTCCCCATATATGGGGGACAAGGGGAGACCAACCTAGTCCCCATATATGGGGGACAAGGGGAGACCAACCTAGTCCCCATATATGGGGGACAAGGGGAGACCAACCTAGTCCCCATATATGGGGGACAAGGGGAGACCAACCTAGTCCCCATATATGGGGGACAAGGGGAGACCAACCTAGTCCCCATATATGGGGGACAAGGGGAGACCAACCTAGTCCCCATATATGGGGGACAAGGGGAGACCAACCTAGTCCCCATATATGGGCGACAAGGGGAGACCAACCTAGTCCCCATATATGGGCGACAAGGGGAGAGCAACGGACTTGAACTCATGCTTCCTTCATGCCTGAGTGTCCAAGTTGCTCCTTTACACCTGACAGGGGGGGAGTTTCCCTGGTTGGACGTAGCGCGTGGAAGGAACACGTTATTCCAACCAGTTCCTTTCCCCTCCATCAGGCACCCCGGCTGGCCAGGGGGAGGCAGTTTAGAGACCAGGATTACTGCATGTTTTTTGTGAGGGTACCTACCCTAGGGGACACAGGGAGAACATGCACCTGCTCCCTGCTATAGGTTTTAATCATCAAAAGATATTTGTATATGATATTACGATATTTTGGGGATTACTAGTTTGAAAACGGCAACAACTGGGAACCACAACTCTCAGAAGAATATGCCATATCAAATGATGTTATTAACTAACTGATAATCAAAAACAATTTAAAACCACCTAAATATGGATATTGAATAAGCCTAATAGAAAATAGCCTTACGCATAGACCAAATCTACAAAGTAACAAACATAATAACGTTTATATCTACTGTATATCAAAAAGGTGTACACATGTGATCCATGTATTGGATTCTATTCATAAACCTGAGGACTTCTGGTTGAAGTCAAAATTTGACTACAACTAAAGGGTTTTTCCACCTGTATGAGTTTGTGTGTGTGTTGCAAGGGTCTCTTTGCGCGTATGAGTCCTCATGTGTGTTTGTAGAGGTCCGTCTTGACTGAAACTTTGTTTACAAACTGCACAAGTGAAAGGTCTTTCCCCTGTATGTGTCCTCATGTGTTTTGTTAGATGTTCCTTTTGGCCAAAGCCTTTTTCACAAATTGTGCAAGCAAAGGGCTTTTCTCCCGTATGAGTCCTCATGTGCGCTTTTAAATTACCACTAAAGCGTTTTCCACACATTGTACAAGCAAAGGGCTTTTCTCCTGTATGAGTCCTCATGTGTGTTTTTAGAACATTGCTTTGACCATAGCCTTTACCACAAACTGTACAAAGAAAGGTCTTTTCCCCTGTATGAGTCACCATGTGTGCTTTTAGACTTTTGTGATGCCTGAAGCTTTGTTCACAAACTGTGCAAGGGAAGGGCTTTTCCCCTGTATGAGTCCTCATGTGTGTTTTTAGATCATGTCCTCGACTAAAGCCTTTACAACAAACTGTACAAATAAAGGGCTTTATTCCTGTATGAGCACTCATGTGTGTTTTTAGAAGAGCATTTTGAGTAAATCGCTGTTCACAAAGTGTACAAGCAAAGGGCCTTTCTCCTGTATGCATGCTTATGTGTGCTTTTAGATGAGCATTTTGACTAAATCTTTGTTCACAAAGTGTACAAGCAAAGGGTTTTTCCCCTGTATGAGTCCTCATGTGTGTTTTTAGATTACCCTTTTCAGCAAAGCCTTTACTGCAAATTGTACAAGGAAAGGGCTTTTCCCCTGTATGAGTCAGCATGTGTATTTTTAGACTATTTCTGTGACTGAAACTGTGTTCACAAACTTCACAAGGAAATGCCTTTTCCCCTGTATGAGTCACCATGTGTCTTTTTAGAAGAAACGTTTCAGCAAAGCCTTTACCACAAACTATACAAGCAAATAGATTGTCCCCTGTATGCATCTTTGTGTGTCTCTTCAGATGTTCCTTTCGATTAAATATTCTGCTACACTCTGTACAACTAAAGCGTTTCCTCCCCATGTGACTCCTAATAGAGTTAGTGTGTTTTGATGATTTCAGGTCCTTGGACAGCTTGTTGCTCAAAGGCAATTTTTGTCCTTCCACATGTTGTGTCTCGTGCGATTTAAGTGTGTTTAAAGCTGAATGACCTATCCTGGTGTCCTCCCAGTCATCACTGTCTTCAGTGTCTGATTCAGAACAGTGTGACGAGAGGAGCTGGCCATCAGTTTGTTGTGACGGTACCCAGTAAGCATAAGCTTGTGTTTTCATGTGTTCAGTCGAGGTGCCGGCTACTGGCTCTGTCTCTCTATTTTCATCATCATGATCGTCTTCACTTTTCACTGATAGTAATGCCTGTGTTGACCAATCCTCCTGGAGCAGACTGGAGCTCCTCTCCTGCTGTTCCTCTTTAATCTGTGGTGGTGGTTCCTCCTGGACCAGGCTGGAGCTCCTCTCCTGCTGTTCCTCTTTAATCTGTGGTGGTGGTTCCTCCTGGACCAGACTGGAGCTCCTCTCCTGCTGTTCAGGGGAAACCTTCTCCATAGAGAGGTGCGGCAAGCCTAAGAAAAAGATACAATGAGAGGCAATTAACTCATTCAGGGTTTGTGCGCAGGCGTCGGCAAAAGCCTCCATCACTTCAGTTTGAAAAACAAAGAAAAGACCCTCCCTACACACCGACTCCTTCTGTGAAGGTTTTTGAAAAGACCAACAAATAATAATAATAATAATAATCATAATCCTGCTGGCGGTGCCACGGCAAAGGAGATCAAAAGCTGTCGCACAGTAACAGGACATTGGTTCATAAGCTTATTGAGTCTCTGTATGCTTTGCCCAGCATAAGAGTGTTTACCTGAACTGTACAATATCGTTGCAAATCACCCATGAGCTACAGATATTACAGCCATTACAGCTTCACGAGTATGCTCTAACTGCACAATTGATGGACGAGGATTTTAAACTGCAAAATATTCTGCTACATTCACAAGAGTTTAGGGGGTCTCATACAGTACACACCATCTCCTCGGTATATTCGCCAATATGTTCGAGACCTGGCATAAGGACCAACCTAAAATGACACAAGATCGATTTGGCTAAAGCTATGCAAGTGGAGTTGAATACGGTGCATAACCCATACTCTACAAACTAGCTGTGAACGAGGGAGTGTTGGCAGCACATCGTAAAAGAGGCCATAGGCAGAGGAATTATATTATATACTTTAATAACACAGACACTGCTCTGCGTGTGTCTGTGTGTGTTTAACCCATTCTGAACGGGCACCCATTTTGGTGTTGGCATCATGTTGTGCTTTAGCTATTTAAAAATAGCAGATCTACAAGCTCATAGCGCGCCACCGAGTGGCGCGCTACGAGCTTGTAGGTCTGCTATTTTTTTTTTAATCGAAGAACGACTGACATTTTTATAGAATCTGATCTCAGGTCAGAATGGGTTCATCAGACACAGTGTGTGTCCGGCGGAAAACCTCGTATGAATCTGATCTCAGGTCAGAATGGGTTAATAAGTGAAATTGGTTACATCTTTGTGTTGCAATCAGCTGCAGCTGTAGATGGACGGACAAACACGTAGGGCGCGTTCGGCTATGCGCACCGGGAATGTGGTCAGTTTGTTGAGTGTGGTGGGCGGTGACGTCACAGAGTGCGTTCAGTGTGCCTTATTTACGAACGACCAGTTACAACACACCATTCACACTGAGCAACCCTACCCTCAGGGTAGGGTTGCTCAGTGCGTGCACTCGGCACACCCGGTGTGCAGCGCACTGGATTTTCGAACGACAACGCACCGAGTGCACTGAATAAACGAACGACAAGAGAGCACACCAGTGCATTCAGGGCGCATTTCCGAACGCGCCCAAAGTCACATATAGAGTGGTTGGCACTTATATACAAAAAGACTTACCTATCCTTTCCAATTTTACTACTGTTTTCAGCCTTGCATCAAGCAGTCCACGATGTCCCTGGTCCACCTCTTGCTGTTCCTCTGATGATGTGCAATACATTTTGGAGGCCATCTCTTGATAATGTAACTGGTGGTCTGTGGGAAATAATTATTATCAGAGGTCTCACTTTAATTAAAATCAAATGGTGTCAAATACATTAATTTCCATGTAAGTTGAGTTGAAAACACATTAAATGAGTTTTTATTTGTAATTGGTTACAGAAATAAAGTTCTACGGACATGATAAAAAAAGACTTCATCTTACGTTGTAAACAATACAATCCACATAGAAATCGATAGAGAGAGACACAGACACACACACACACACACACACACACACACACACACACACACACACACACACACACACACTACAGCATGCAGAGGAGAAGTCATAACAGAACCATCTAAACACTACAGCATGCAGAGGAGAAGTCATAACAGAACCATCTAAACACTACAACATGCAGAGGAGAAGTCATAACAGAACCATCTAAATACTACAACATGCAGAGGAGAAGTCATAACAGAACCATCTAAACACTACAACATGCAGAGGAGAAGTCATAACAGAACCATCTAAACACTACAACATGCAGAGGAGAAGTCATAACAGAACCATCTAAACACTACAACATGCAGAGGAGAAGTCATAACAGAACCATCTAAACACTACAGCATGCAGAGGAGATCATAACAGATTCAGAACCATCTAAACACTACAACATAACAGAACCATCTAAACACTACAGCATGCAGAGGAGAAGTCATAACAGAACCATCTAAACACTACAGCATGCAGAGGAGAAGTCATAACAGAACCATCTAAACACTACAACATGCAGAGGAGAAGTCATAACAGAACCATCTAAACACTACAACATGCAGTCATAACAGAACCATCTAAATACTACAGCATGCAGAGGGGAAGTCATAACAGAACCATCTAAATACTAGGCTACTATAATCATGGATTTGATGTTGACTGTTGAGTATAAGCATGTGAATAAATGCTAAAATAGTAAACATCTTCCACACTCCACACATTCAACCAAAACGCGCACAGCATGCACATGCGTGCGCACACACGTAAACAGTGCAACACAAGTGCCCCTTAAAGACAGGCACGCACGCACGCACACACGCACGCTACGCTCATTCCGTAGCGAACTGCAAACCTACATTATAGCAGCAGCTGTATTGCTAGCACACCATAAAGCTCCGTGTTTCATGTACAAATGTCAAATAAAAGGTATTTTTGTTTACCTTCCAGCCAGGGGTGTTATCCATCGAAGTGGGCCGTTGGTGCTGTGAATATCCCTGCTGTGCTGTTCTACGAAGAGTTGTTTGTTTGAATCCTCTCTGGATGCGCTGTTGTTACAGTGACCATGACAAATTACAGCTACTGTACATATACCAGTGTTATTTTGGCGAATCTAAGCTAGAGAATATAAGACTTCCGGTAGACGATCTCTTCAAAATAAGGGTAACCTCCATTGAAAAACAGTTTATTAATTTGCACACTAAAACACATTTAAACGATGCTCTACGACTACAACACACATTATGTTTCTTTGTACAAACATTACATCAATAATAACTTTAAATTGTATCTAATATAGGCCTAAGTGAAATATTAGCTATTCGCTGGATCGATGGAGCTGTACGTCATTCAAGATATAACCTAGCAGATATAAGTTTTCCGGTGGACGATCTCTTTAAAATAAGAAAAGCTATTAATTTGCTCATTAAAACTAAATTAAATTATGCATTTAAAGTTTAAATGCATAAACTTTAATAGCTTAAAATGTAAACTATGCTCTACTACACTGTGTGTGTGTGTGTGTCTGTCTGTCTGTCTGTGTGTGTGTGTGTGTGTGTGTGTGTGTGTGTGTGTGTGTGTGTGTGTGTGTGTGTGTGTGTGTGTGTGTGTGTGTGTGTGTGTGTGTGTGTGTGTGTGTGCGTGCGTGCGTGCGTGCGTCACACCAGTGTCGAGTGAGCTAGGATAAGGGAGCTAGGATAAGACTTCCGGTGGCCGAGCTCCTCAGAATAAAAGTATTCGCTAAAGTAAACAAAAACGATTAATAATAATAATAATAATAATAATAATAATAATAATAATAATAATAATAATAATACATAAATAAATTAAGTATTAAAACAGAAATATACAAAATTATGTTTCTGTGTATTTTCATTAACATTTATAACAGTTAATAATAACAAATTATCTAAATGAACGCTGCCATAGCAGGGGCGGCATCTGGAGGCCGGTTTCAATACACATGTAGAAGTAATAAGTAAAAGTTTACCGCTCCAGATTGGGTGGAGCATAGCCGGGGTGCGTGTTCATCCATCCTCCTATAGTTCCTTCACGTCAAATTTGGCTTCAATCACGCTGGGCACGATATGCGTGCATCGCTGGAATATGTCGGACGTACAGGATTTTGGCGGAAGTACCGCTCAAGGATTAAATGACAATGACACTTTACAAATCTGTTTACATTCTCTGTGTATGAAACACTAGCGAACAAATATCGTATCCGTGGAAAATAAATCTGACGGATGTTTTCCGGTTAGGTTATGCACTCTATATGCCTTTATATTGTGACGGTTGTGACCAGGCTTTTCTCTTCGCAGAAGAATAAGCCTGGAACAGAAGAGGCTAGGCTTCAAATCGTCCTCTCTGTTCTGGGAGGATCTTTGCAGAAGAATACCCCATACTTTCAGTTTATTCACTATGTTTCTGAATCACTTGAACCCTCTTTGACTTAACCCATTCTGACCTGAGATCAGATTCATACGAGGTTTCCGCCGGACACACACTGGTCTGATGAACCCATTTTGACCTGAGATCAGATTCTAAAAATGTCAGTCGCTCTTCGATTTTTCAAAAATAGCAGACCTACAAGCTCGTATCGCGCCACTCGGTGGCGCGATTTGAGCTTGTAGATCTGCTATTTTTAAATAGCTAAAGCATAACATGATGCTGACACCAAAATGGGTGCCCGGTCAGAATGGGTTAAAACCTGACTTGAGTTGACTCGGTAGCTGCTGAACACGACCACTAGGCATGCACTCGTTGGAGTCCGAGCTCCGTGTTGCCATGGGAGATCCAACCATAGAGTATATATATGAATAGAGAAGGCACCCAGAGGAAACCCTGAGGCGGAATGAAGGTATTGCAGCCTGGCCCCAAACACATGAACGCGCTGGTCCGTTGACTATCATTGTGCACGTTCACGACGGCAGCACGCTCGTTCGCGTTCGTGCGCGTTCGTGCACGTTCAACGGCAGCGCGTGTGTGTTTGGGGCCAATCCATCCCAGAATGCACTCTGTTCCTACCCGGAAGGAGGAGTGAAATCGCCTCATGCGCTTTAGAGCAACTTAATGCAAGTGGATGGAAGGAGAACTCGGGTGCCGTCTCTATTCATATATACTCTAAGGATCCAACACGTTGTTCTACAAGTTGTACAAAAGAGCGTGTCAGGGTCCCTCTCTGTCTTCCCGTGTTCCGTAAATCCTCAAAGTCTCGCTCCATGCTCGGCCGTCCGGCTGCTTTATCGCCTTTTCTTGCTCTCGGCGCGGGCGTGAGCGGAAACGAGACAGCATCTCCACGACCTGACTCTTTGTGTCAGATTGCCAACCGGGCGTTTGGTCGTCGTCATCGGCGGGTTCGGCGGCGTGAGCCGGACTCCTCCCGTCGTCGCCCTCCAGCGAGTTGTTCGCGGCTCTCAGGTTCTCGTCCAGGACTCGGAGCGTGTGTGAAATGGTCAATATCTCGATGTTCAGGCCCTCGAGGGTCTCAATGCCCCACAGACTCTTCTCCGTCGTCTGGCTCTGCGCTATCAGTCGACTCTTCGACTGCTTCTCCCCTTTCTCCCTCGGTTGCAGTGATTCCGGCATCCTCTCCCTCCTGTAGGAACTGAAGAGGTGTCTTAAATTGGACCTGAACGCGTGTAGGTTTGCCTTCAGTTTACCCCGGAAGGACTTCTGCGATTTCTGGACTTCCTCCTTGACATCCGTGTTCAGGCGATCACCCAGCTGTATCAGAGCCAGGCTACATGCTGATGGATTCACTTCGACGTTCTGGCAAACTGGACATTCCGTTGTCTCCTCCTCTCCCCACCGTGTCTCCAGACAGCCTTTACAGAAGCTGTGGCTACATGGCAGGGTGAGAGGGTCCTTGAAGACGCCACAGCACACGGGACAGGCCAGATCGTCCGAAAGAGACGACATGGAAGCCATTACAGTCTGGGTCAGAGTGAAGCTATATACAGACAATCTGATTGTAGAAATCCGCCAGTGGTGGGAACACCCTCTCCTCTCTAGAGGTTTCCCTCTGTGTACTTCTCTGAATCCTGGTTCTTGTTATATAAAGTCCCGACAGCAGCAGGTTCAAATTAGAGCGTCCTTCATTTATGGAAACACAGTTTGTTCTGTGTTCTTGTTTGGGTTTCTCTAGAAATACTGATGGAGTGAGCGTCACGGTGACGTCACTGTGACGGATCAGACCACAGGCTATATCCATAGATATACATATTATTCCACATTGGAGCCGGTGTTGTTGAATAAAACTATGATGAAAAATGCCCGTCGACTATCTTACTTCACTGATGCAAAAACAAAATAAAAGCTAAGCAATGATGACTAAAAGCTAAAATAGACTAAATGGGGACACTAAATGGTTAGCCGATTTGCTCGTCTACATGAGACGTAAATTCTCCTTTCATTGTCAATGGCATTTAATGTGTGTGTTGCCACAAATTTACATCAAATTTCAGGCACATATGACGTAAATTCTCCTTTGTCAATGGCAAATGTGAGACATGACGGGACACAAAGCTCTATATAGGAGGGGCTAGCACCCCTCAAAAAGAATCATCATAACTGCCCTAAACAGAAGGAACTACAACATGCATTTTATGCAGGTTTATGTCACTCAAAGATATTTGTCTGAGTGTAAATCATCACTCTTGATATACCCAGTCCATGTCATTTCTGTCTGGCTTCTAACGCAGTTTTAGCTTCAGTACCACAATGTCCTGATGTGGTGGAGGCGCTGTGTATGCAAATTATTTTCTCCGCCACACCCTCATCCCAGCTACTTCCCTCCCACATATTTTACTCGATATAATGATTATAATTAGGCTCTAAACAAGCTAGCATTAACAAGAATTTATGTAAAATATAAAATATAGGCCTTTATTGCCTGCATGGACCAATAGTCTAATACAACTAGTAGTAGAGATAGAGAATTAAAGACAAATGGACAACACCTTGTTAAATATCATGCATGTGCGCACACACCTACCTACCTACCTACCTACCTACCTACCTACCTACCTACCTACCTACCTACCTACCTACCTACCTACCTAGCTCTGGTCCATAGCCTTCTACTGCTTCCATTCTGCCCTGCAGTAAGGCTATGTGACTATCAGTATTAAATCAGACCAGCCTCTCCTCTTTTGTGGAAATCTCACCAACGTTTGACCTACTCACCAATACAAAGACGGGTTGTGTCAATAGAAAGCCTACTTTCCTTAGTGGACGCACTCTGAGCCCCCCCCCCCCCCCCCCCCCCACGGTACTTTTTGGCCAAAAATACTTTTAGTTAAATAAAATGAGGTACTTAAACCTAAAATAAACAAAAAATATTGAAATGTTATTAATATATATATACTTCTTGTATATTAACACAAGTAATGCAGATATTTAACAATAATTTTATATATATATATATATGTATGTGTGTGTATATATATATATATAACTTTTTAATGTTAAAAAATGTGTCCCTGACTTTACTGTTACACTGATGCAAATTCACCTGTAAATGACTTCAGAAAGTAGCATGTATTTATTACCACAATAAGTACAAGAATTTTAATTATTTGACTTTGACTTAATATCTCCTGTTAATTATTTGACTTTGACTTAATATCTCCTGTTAATTATTTGACTTTGACTTAATATCTCCTTTTAATTATTTGACTTTGACATACAGATTTATTTATGCATTTATACAGTATTCACCTAAGAGGAACACAAAAAGGGATCAAATTAATGCTTTATTTTTATTATTTTTTAAGTATTTTATTGATTGATTGGGATTTGATTGTTGAATATTGTATAGAAAAGATGTTATAGGTATAAGAAGAACATTATTTTGTATAAATGTTGACAAAACATGATTTAAAAGCAAGTATTCATATGGATCACAGAAATCACAGAAATCTAAAATCTTAGTAATCTAATTTGGGACTCCGTTGAAGAATCCCCTCGGTTTCAGCCACCAACAGGATCCTGGACACGTTCTGGTAAACAAAGAATAAAAAGGGAAATGGTTAATATTCCAAGTGACATAAATATACTTAAAGCTGCAACCCGGAACTTTTTTTAAATGTATTTTTATATTTCTTATCCCACGATTTTGCAACCCATTTTTTTCCACTCAGCGTCAATTATCTAATGTAATCCTGAACCTCATGCTTCACCTGACAGGGGGGGGGTTCCCCGGTTGGTCATAGCGTGTTGAAGGAACACGTTATTCCAACCAGTTCCTTTTCCCCTCCATCAGGCACCCAGGATGGCCAGGGGGAGGCAGTATAGAGACCAGGATTACTGCATGTTTTTTTGTGAGGGTATGTGTACCCTCACAAAATAAGGTTTCATAATAAAATACAAAGTGAGAGAGGATACCCCTGTTGTTTTGTCTATGGAAGACCGAAGAACAGAAAGGTACCGCGCCTTCACTGACTTAATGAATAAACTGATAACCTCCCCCTCTTCCTAACACGCTGTCTCCCTCCCTTCCTACTCTCTCAATTAAAATGTCCATGTAAAGGAAAGGAAAGGTACTATGTTTACCCAGGGTAACTGGACTAAGCAAAGGAAAGGTACTATGTTTACCCAGGGTAACTGGACTAAGGAAAGGAAAGGTACTATGTTTACCCAGGGTAACTGGACTAAGGAAAGGAAAGGTACTATGTTTACCCAGGGTAACTGGACTAAGGAAAGGAAAGGTACTATGTTTACCCAGGGTAACTGGACTAAGGAAAGGAAAGGTACTATGTTTACCCAGGGTAACTGGACTAAGGAAAGGAAAGGTACTATGTTTACCCAGGGTAACTGCACTAAGCTCAAGAACTTGTTTACAGCCAGGCCCTGCTCATAGACCATTTCATGGTAGAGGTTCAATGCCTTGTTCAAGGGCACTTCAGCGGTGGTCATTTTAACGTGCCGGTCCGGGGATACGAACTATAGCGACCTTCACGATATCAAGACCGCTCCGCAAACCGTTCGGCCACCGCTGCCTCCATGTAGTAATGACTACTTCAACTATTAACACAAAAATATGAACAGTCATAATACTATAAATGGCTTTAAAACATATAAGCTTTAGTGATTCTAACATTTCTGTCCATAATGCTGAATGTACAGTGTTCATAGTCATATTATTATATTTACTTAAACAAATGACGCCAGCGTCTGAACTGTGTGTACAGCGGTGGTCTCCAATCGGATCATGGTTGCACTCTGAGAGGCGTGATTCACTGCCGTCACACTGGGAGTCATGGTAATGGACCGGCCCCGTGCCCTCTCCGTGCGACGCAGAGGACTCCCCCAGGGCAAACCACTCCAGTCCACAGCGTAGCTCTCTGCACACCACGCGGGCATCGTTAGCGTCCCAGCCGTTCCAGCACACCGTCCCCCACACGCCTTCATGGAGGACCTCCAAGGTTCCTTCACAGGGGCCGGTGCCGCCGACCAGCCTTACCCCTGGAGCTGGAAAATAAGAGCATAAACAAACACATTTTTAACCCATTCTGACCTGAGATCAGATTCATACGAGGTTTTCCAACTGGACACACACTGGTCTGATGAACCCATTCTGACCCGAGATCAGATTCTAAAAATGTCAGTCGTTCTTCGATTTTTCAAAAATGGCAGACCTACAAGCTCATAGCGCGCCACTCGGTGGCGCGATATGAGCTTGTAGATCTGCTATTTTTCAATAGCTAAAGCATAACATGATGCTAACACCAAAATGGGTGCCCGTTCAGAATGGGTTAAATTAAATGATAATCCATCCATCCATCCATCTTCAACCGCTTATCCGTAGTCGGGTCGCGGGGGGGCAACAGCTCCACCAATGCTCCAGACTTCCCCTCTCCAGAGCAACATTAGTGACTTCCTCCTGGGGGATTCCGAGACGTTCCAAGGCCAGCGAGTATTTCCTCCAACTGCGCCTTGGTCTGCCCCGGGGTCTCCTCCCAGTGGGACGTGCGTTGAGGACCTCCCTAGGGAGGCGCCCGAGAGGCAAATTAAATGGTAATAATAAATAAATATAGCGTGCCCAACACTGGCAATAAAGAATATATCTCTAACCAGGTGGATCGGTAGTGAAGGAAGGCTGTAGTAAGAAGCCGGTGAAGGTGTTCAGTGAAGCCTCGTCCTTAACGCACATGTCTTCTTTCAGGACCACTTTCACCAGGTCACCCTTGGCCAGGTCCAGGATCACCGCGTTGCCGGCGCTGTCGCCGTAGTCGGCCCCGGCGATCTGCTCGATGCTCTTCACCTTCTGAACGTCGTTGACGTGAAGCTCGAGGCCAGCGGCGGTGCCGAACTTCTTGTTCGTCGTGTGAAAGAAGAACGTGAAGTAGTACAAGCCTGGTGTGTCCACCGTGAAGATGCCTGTTGATGATGATCGAACACATTGTTAAGGCCTAATCATACTCTGTTTTAGGTGATAAGGTCACCACTTAAAGATGGAGTGCCACAATGTTTGTATTTTTCCAGTTTTTCATGTGTCTAGGAGGTGACAGTACTTCATTAGACACCCTGGAGTCGCTTTTATGTGCAATGGTGTATTAACTTTGTATTTAGGGTTTCTTTCTGGAGGCTGAACCCTTGACAGTCAAACGGGCCAATGAAATAAACAGTGATATAGTGACATCACACTATCAGCCCCTCCCCCTTTATCATACAACTACAGCTGTGGGTGCGGCTTCAGTTCAGGTGGATCACCACCCATCACCAGGCAAACCAGGCATACTTAATGAACTGGTGGGCGTGTCCACATAAAAACATGATTTTAACAAATACTGTACACTTTTTGGAAAAAGTTCTTCCTCTTTATATTATAATAATACCTGATGATCATGTTTTAGGGTGGAAAAAAATCATGGCACTCCATCTTTAAAGCTACAACTGAAGGCCTATTCATAGTCTGGATTTTCGGTGGTGAGGTGACCACCGCTCCGGTGGTGAGCTGACCACCGGAGCTGAAATAACGTTGAGCGGTGGTGAGTAAAAACAGAGAGAAGGGCTGGAGCGGTGGCGGTGGTTTGCTCTTCACCGCGGCTCGTGACGTCATGTTGTAGTTCGGTGGTCACCTCAGTGACGTCATGTTGTAGTTCGGTGGTCACCTAACCACCGTAAATCCACACTATGTATGAGCCTTGAGAACTGAGTTACTGAGCCGCGGTGGCGGTGGTAAGTGACTCACCCCTCACGCCTCACCCAAACACATCTCTCTGTTTTTACTAACCACTGTTTTTGGTGGTCACCTTATCACCTTAAAACTGCAGTATGAATTGATGACACTTGCTTTGGCAATGCAAACGTATGTTTTCTCATGCCAATAATGATCCTTTGAATTTAATTGTTAGCAAAGAAAACACATGCCATTCAAACTACAACGTTTATTACCAGATCTGCTAAATGTTTGGGAATCGCGTTATCTGTCCCATGTCAAATGGCAGATAGGCCTATTTTACAAAATATATATGCAGACATATCTATATGGCAGATAGGCCTATGTGACAACATATGCAGACTGACTTATATTTAGCAATTTTAAGAAGAAATTAAAAGAGGGGTCCAATTACTTTTCCATTCCATATCGCAACACTTGGTCTATCGATAAATGTGTGTATTCTCTGTGTTCATGTCATCATGTCAAAACCTGCTCTATCCACATGTTTCAAACAGATGTTTATGCTAAATAGCCACTGCATCGATTTTAAATCAATGAATGAATCATCGTATCGTATTGCCAGAATGTATCAATACCGTCCATGTATATCGTATCGTCCACCGTGTACCGTGATATGTATCGTATCACCGTTAAAATCCTTACACCCCTTCGTCGTTGTTCTCTTTATGTTTTAATAGCTGGGAAAAAACATATAAAATGACTTCATGATGAAACATAATTGACAGATTGATTGGCAATGAAATGACCTGTATCTGTATCGTAGTCATGGCCAATGTTGGTGAGAACCGTTCCATACTTGAGCGCGACGTCAACGTCAGCGGCTCCGCTAGGCGTCGGGTCGGTTACACTGAATGCAACTGTTGAGAAAGAAAACATTCATGTCAGGTTTTGATTTGACCCATTTTCATTTGCAATCAAGACAAGAGGCGATCAAGTAAAAATAAAAAAAATAAATCTAATCATCCATGCTGGCACAAACATGACAAGTTTGCCGGTACACATATTAACCAGTTTCTTTAATATTATATATTGGTAAATATTAGACGGTCTGTTAATAAAGTTCTGTATTTGAAGGCCCTAGTAAAAGATACTGGTTCTGTTCAGAATTAATTGTCTCCCGTCTTTCCACAAAATAATAAAAATGCTCCATAGTGGGCTGGATAAGAACCCGTCTCCATAAGCCTGATCGGTAAGGTGCTCGTTATCAATGCAAATTAACCACCCTAAACCTCATACGTCCAAAACTGTTACTCTTTTTTTAATAGCAAAAGTAGCACATCGACAAGCTCGGAACGCTGTCGCGGAAAAGCAAATCTTTATGCTTTTGTGTGAGACGCCATAGTTTGATCAAGTAGGGCGTTAATTATGCACAAATAAAAATGTGTCAAAGTGACATAAACATGTGAAAACAAATGTGAACAGAAAGCATTTCTCTATACAAGGAATTGTACATGTTTCTGACTCAATAAAGTAATAATAAAACGGATATATGGAGTTTCAAACAACACCTCACCTCGCGTCGTCAACTTCTCCACCAGTTTTTCCAGAGCTTGCGTTCTTTCAATCAGTTTGAAAAATGCTTCCAGCACTTCGTCGACCGACAGCTTCCACACGGCGTTCCTGTCCAGTATCTGTTGTGTGGTTAACTCTGTTTGGTCGTCTTCAGCAGGCTGTACGGGTTGCACCAAAGTTAGTCCACAAGACAGCAGCACCATGAGATAGAATGAAGGATTCATCTTAGCAATTTGGATCGCAAGATGATTTGATCACTTTCTGAGATCCGTACAAGCTCTCTCTCTCTCTCTCTCTCTCTCTCTCTTATATCCAGTGGGTTGACATTTAGGCAGCCCTGCAGATTGTTGTTGACTTTTCCCTGAATGAATTTGCCTGTGAGGATCAATACTGGCTTATCTTATCAATGACGTGTCATTCTGGCACTGATATCAGGGCAAACCTTTTATTTTATTTCATTATTCTTTTTGGTGTGGGATTGTGGTGGAAAAAGGTTTCAATCAGCTTGATTAGAAAAACCAAGCAGAAGAGAAGAAATCACACCCGTGTGAACTGAGTGGTGCAATCCCCCCCCCCCCCCCCCACTCTCTCTCTCTCTCTCTCTCTCTCATTAGCAGCACTATCCCTCTCTCTGTTTATGGCGCCCCCTACTGGTACTAATAAGTCATATACTCGTGCTCATGGCCACATACAATTTACAATTTAGGCATTTAGCAGACGCTCTTAATCCATTCTGACCTGAGATCAGATTCTAAAAATGTCTATTACATCCTGACAGTGTCATTATTAACCCATTCTGACCTGAGATCAGATTCTAAAAGTGTCTTCGATTTTTCAAAAATAGCAGACCTACAAGCTCGTATCGCGCCACTCGGTGGCGCGATATGAGCTTGTAGATCTGCTATTTTTTAAATAGATAAAGCATAACATGATGCTGACACCAAAATGGGTGCCCGGTCAGAATGGGTTAATCCAGAGCGACTTACATTTAAGCAAGAACAAAAGCATGGGAATACATCACATAAAAGCATTTATCATGAGACATGCGTAAGCTAAGAAGGTAACAGTGGAATATCTATATGATGAAACTATACATACACTATACATAATAAACTATACATATTCACTACTATGCTATACATAATGTACTATGGCGTGCTATGACTATATACAATACAATTATAGTGCTGTCTACATAACATGCTATAAGTCTGTATCAAATGCTATATCTAAGTCTACATAAATGCTATCTAAGGGGTTAGGGTAAGTGCTATGGGCCATGATGGAGTCTGAAAAGGTGGGTTTTCAGGCTACGGCGGAAGATTGGGAGTGATGCTGCAGTTCTGACTGCAATGGGAAGTGCATTCCACAGTTTTGGAGCCAGAAGGGAGAAGAGTTTGGGACGTGTGGAGCGTTGTCCCGGCGTTTTTAGTGAGGGTACTTCCAGTTTCCCTGCGTTGGCTGATCTGAGTGCGGCGGGAGGGTTTGTAGGGTTCAATCATACTTGTAAGATATGGGGGAGCCATACCTTTGGTTGCTTTGAATGCCAGCATCAGAGTTTTGTATTCTGTGCGGGCAGCGACCGGGAGCCAGTGGAGCGAGCGGAGCAGGGGGGAGACATGTGAGAATTTTGGCTGGTTTGGTTGCTTCACTCCGCTGCGCCCAGATAACTGCCTCATAGAGAATATTTTTCCTCCGGTGAAAAAAAATCCCTTTCTGGCCAAAAAGTACCGTTTATACGTGTGGTGGGTGGAGGGGGGGGTGGGGGGCTCAGAGTGCGTCCACTAAGGAAAGTAGGCTTTCTATTGACACAACTTGTCTTTTTATTGGTGAGTAGGTCAAACGTTCGTGAGATTTCCACACAAGAGGAGAGGCTGGTCTGATTTCGATTTGAGATTTAATACTGATAGTCACATAGCCTTACTGCAGGGCAGAATGGAAGCAGTAGAAGGCTATGGACCAGAGCTAAGTACCTACCTATCTATCTATCTTTTAGTGACAGTTACACGTCTCCACCACGAGGTGGCGAAAGACAATACGGCTAAGCCAACAGTGCTGGCCTTGGATCATCTGATGCGCATGCGTGTAACGCGTAAAACCCCGGAACTAGGCGGTTTCCTTCCGCCGCCACGCGGTGGTGTGGTTGTTCCTTGTTGCAGTAACTATGCAGTCGAGTCGCAGAACTGAACAAAGAGCTCGGTGAAAATGTCTCATGATGAAGGAGCCGGTATGATGCGTAAACTACAGTCCGTTAGGAGGTCGATAAATGAACACATGGCGTCGGTGGGAGAGGACATATTATTGTGTGTTTTGGGGAAACAGCAGCAGCGTGGACGTGGTGCTGATGTTAGTGGTGTGAATAATGTCAGAGTGTTTGTGATGGAGCGTCTCAGCGCGGCCGCTCAGGTCATGTTCAGCCTTTTCCAGAGAGAGATGGAGACGCTGGAAACTCGCCTGGAGAAACCAAACAAACTGCAAATCCATCCGATTCCTGACACTGAAGGTTGGTGAATTCAGCTTAATTCGGACAATCGTACACTGTGCACGCAATAATGTGCAACAGTATAGATTTTATTTTATTTTTTTATAACGGGATGAAGCTAGAGTTGCAACACCAGCCATTAGAATCCCGTTGAGACAAATTGTATTTCCAATCTGCTTCTGCTTGTTTAGCTCACTATGCTACAATTGTTTAGACTAGGTTAAACTTATCTCTGGTCCATAGCCTTCTACTGCTTCGATTCTGCCCAGCAGTAAGGTAAGGTAAGGTCATTTTATTTATAAAGCGCCAATCGTTACAAGGTGCTGTACACAATAAAATATTAAAAAGTAAAACAAGAAAAGCACAGTCAACAGCAAAACAGTGATAACAATAATAAACGAGCAACAGAATGCATGGAAATATATACAGTACAGGCAGAACAAGACACAATAGATATACTCACTATATTAGGCCAAAATATTTAACATATAGGTGTGTTTTAAGCAGCTTTTTAAAAGTGTCAACTGACTCTGCATTGTTTAAATTCAGAGGTAAGGCTATGCCGCTATGGACCAGAGCTAGGTAAGGTTAAACTCACCATGCAACATTGCAGCTGTAGGGCAAGCTTATATCCTCTTCCTCTTGCAATCTGCAAAGCCTTTGTTTCATAAAAATCGACCGTAGATTATTTATGTTCTACGTTCTACTAAGACATTCAATAATTCAATTTTGTAACAAAATGTGTCCAGAATTCTCTACCTCAACACTGAATATGATGACCACTGTTTAATTATTTCTAGAATTCTAGTCGACTGTAGAAATGAATACCAGTATACTCACTTCCTCATCGTAAATCAGATTTACTACGCCGAGGAAGAGGCCCTTATAAGGGCCTAACACATCCACGCTGTTGTTGTTTTCTGCTGGGGGGAACACAATAAAACGAGAATCCGTTAGGATACAATTAACCTGAGTGCTGGTAGGCTATTCATGTGTTTGTTTGTTTTCACATACAAAAATATTTCGGAAATTACAAGGTCAATACAAAAATGTGAAGGACAGAAGGAGAAAGCCTAAAAGCTCGCCAGGGGCTTGCAAGTGGCTTCTCCAGGCATGTTTATACATTCTTAGTTGTTTTTGTTTGTTTAACCCTCTAAGACCCAGCGTTGCTTTTTAGCAACAATTTTATTTAATTTAATTACTATTTTTTCTTTTTTTTTCCTGTTCTTTTTTCTCACCTAAACGTCATCAGTGATGTTCATTTCAATGCCATTGGTCATGATATTTGCATATAAATACCCCCCACAGAGGCTGCAATTCACACAAATTAAAAGTTTCTGGACTCTGTGATATTTTGATTTTTTTTTAACCTAAGACTTTTGACCTTTACCCTAATAAAAGTAGGTAAAATAATTCTAATATATGTTTTTTTTTGTGATCATTAGAATGTCTAGTAGAACATGTTTGATTCATTATTGTGAAAGATATCCCCAAAATGTAAATTATTAATTTATTATATTATTATATAATTATTATACATTTTTCATCAAACTTTATTATTTTTTATTTTTTTCAACATATTTTTTTGTCTTAGTCCTAGTAGTACAAAGTAGTAGTAAGGTTGAAATTTATTTTTTGCAAGTAGAAATTAATGCGGGTGTTAGAGGGTTAAAGACAAAAAAAAAACAATCCTATTGAACATGCAGATCTTAAACATTAGAATACAGATAAAATACAGGACGGAAATGTACTAACAAGAAACAAGGGGGAAAAAAGCACAATAGAAACAATAGATTTGTACAGTCTGACTATGTATCTTCCAGAAGACGTGGAATTATCAACCAAGTGCTTGCGTTTGTTTTCTATTTCTTGATTTACAATTTACAATTTACAATTTAGGCATTTAGCAGACGCTCTTAATCCAGAGCGACTTACATTAATCAAGAACAAAAGCATGGGAATACATCACAAAAGCATTTATCAAGGCCCAGGCCGTAGCGTAACGGTCTGGGCACCGGACTGGTAATCCAGTCGCAGTGTGCCGCGGGTTCGACTCCCGGACCCGACACGGCCTTTACTGCATGTCATCCCCCATCTCTCTCCCGTTTCCTGTCAGCCTACTGTCTGTCCCTTCAAAAATCAATAAAAGGCGTAAGCCGCAAAAAAATGTCTTAAAAAAAGCATTTATCATAAAACATGCGTAAGCTAAGAAAGTAACAGTGGAATATCTATATTATGAGACTATACATATAATAAACTATATATATATATATACTACTATGCTATACATATGTACTATGGCGTGCTATGACTATATACATGCATACATACATACTATGATGTCGGTCATAAGGCCACAATTATAAATGCGAGAAAATAGAGCTATTATCTATTTTATTGGAATGAAAATGTTGATCCAATAAACAAAAAAATCCCTATATCTGCAAAATGAAAAGAGAAAAAAGAAAAAAAAAACTGAACCATCCATTGAGTGGACATGCAATAGTGTGGATGTTGAGGCTATTTTTGCTATGACAATAATATATGTCCCTAGGGAGTGAGTGTGGAAATATAGTGGCCCTCTCCATCGGCAAAGTTGCCCAGCCCTGACTTAAGAGTAATAAACAATGCAAAGTGGGACTTATCTAAAAGACCATCCCTGGGTCCCAGGACCCATTTACATTAAAGCGCAAATAACATGCATTTTAAAACTGCTTTTAATATTTAATAATCATATGGTCTATGTCCATCAAAGTTATTTCTAATGGTTTGAGCCTCAATCACCACTCTGATATAACCAGGCCTTGGCATTTCTTTCTGGACTTTGAAAGCAGTTTTAGCTGCAATACCACAATGTCCTGAGGTGGTGGGGGTGCTGATATGCAGATTATTTAATACTTTAGTTATTATAATACTGATGCTAGATAAAAGCAGGCTTGTTTCCATTCCATGCCAGCTTGGAAAATCAACAATGGTGGACATTGTAAACAAAGTGGAAATGCAAATTTGGAACTGAAGACTGAAGAAGAGGAGGAATTATACAAAGTAGGGTGACATTGATGACATCATGATGAGGACAAAATCAGTTGAGCTGTTCCTGAGAGCAATTTCCATTAAAAGACCCATATGACATGAAGGCCTGATTGTTCAAAATTGGTTATTTGTGGGGATAGAAAACACACATGGGAGCCCCACAAACACAAAATAAATTGAAAAAGTTGAATTTTATGTTATAGGTCCTTTAAAACGTATTTACGTCACTGACAATTTACAATTTAGGCATTTAGCAGACGCTCTTAATCCAGAGCGATTTACAATAATCAAGAACAAAAGCATGGGAATACATCACAAAAGCATTTATCATAAAACATGCGTAAGCTAAGAAAGTAACAGTGGAATATATATTATGAGACTATACATATAAACTATATATATATATACTACTATGCTATACCTATGTACTATGGCGTGCTATGACTATATACAATGCAATTATAGTGCCGTCTACATAACATGCTATAAGTCTGTATCAGATGCTATCTAAGTCTACAGAAATGCTATCTAAGGGGGTAGGGTAAGTGCTATGGGCCATGATGGAGTCTAAAAAGGTGGGTTTTCAGACTACGGCGGAAGATTGGGAGATTGGGAGATTGGGAGAGTCCACTCTGTAACGGCCAGGAAGCGACACCGGGTCTCCCGTGTGAAAGTCCAATATCTTAAAGGAGAATTCCATGCTAGAAGGCTTTCTTACCTTTCTTTGTAGTCGTTACGTCCCCACCAAAGAGGTCCAGGTGTTATTTTCTTTGTGCAAAGACTCCTTATTGGCTATTTCCCCTACCATAAGCCCTAAATGAATTGCATTTAATTGAATGGGGCTATGGGGTGTTGTGCTAATTTGCTTATTTCCACCGAAATACGTAGTAAAGTTAGCCGCTTGGGATATTATTTACATTATGAAGAGAGGATATATACAAAAAGATATAATTTTGAGCGATGGAAATAAGCGAATTAGCACAACACCCCATAGCCCCCATTCAATTCAATGCAATTCTTTGAGGGCTTATGGTAGGGGAAATAGCCAATAAGGAGCTGTTGCACAAAATGACACCTGGACCTCTTTGGTGGGGACGTAACAACTACAAAGAAAGGTAAGAAAGCCTTCTAGTATGGAATTCTCCTTTAACCCATTTTGACCACATTCTAAAAATGTCTTCTATACATCCTGACAGTTTTCTGAAAAAGCTATGTTTCTATGTCAGTCGTTCTTTGATTTTTCAAAAAAATAGCAGACCTACAAGCTCGTAGCGCGCCACTCGGTGGCGCGCTACGAGCTTGTAGGTCTGCTATTTTTCAATAGATAAAGCATAACATAATGCTAACACCAAAAGCGGAGGTACTAGACTTTTGAAGCCATCAGGCTGAGCCATCCTGCTAAACTTCTTCTATGAGATCCTTTAGGCATTTTGAGTCAATTGCCAACACTGTAGCCAGGGGTAGGATCATTGCGTACACTTTGGATGTGTTTCCCATTCAATCAGGTCT
The DNA here is from genome assembly GCF_964188405.1 of Protomyctophum parallelum. NCBI lineage: Eukaryota > Metazoa > Chordata > Actinopteri > Myctophiformes > Myctophidae > Protomyctophum > Protomyctophum parallelum. Next base: position 48,411,236 of record NC_139706.1, on the reverse strand, counting down.
GCTCATGTTCACGGCAGAGATGCGTCATGTTTCACTGCTCTGCTGCGCTCCTGTTATGCTCAAACAAGTGACATACATAATTTGGTCTGAAACGTGGGCAAAATGGCAGCACTCGCCACGTGTTATCATCATTTCAATCGTGTGTCGACGACGATGTCCATGTGGATTTGTATTGTTTATAACGTAGGATGACGTCTTCAAAATGATGATGTCCGTGGAGTTTAAAAATATATATGTTTACCGCAATTTATTTTTAACGTGGCTTGTACAGTTGTGAGTACAGTGGCTGCGTGTAGTGTTTAGATGGTTCTGTTATGACTTCTCCTCTGCATGCTGTAGTGTTTAGATGGTTCTGTTATGACTTCTACTCTGCATGTTGTAGTATTTAGATGGTTCTGTTATGACTTCTCCTCTGCATGCTGTAGTGTTTAGATGGTTCTGTTATGACTGCATGCTGTAGTGTTTAGATGGTTCTGTTATGATTTCAACTCTGCATGCTGTAGTGTTTAGATGGTTCTGTTATGACTTCTCCTCTGCATGTTGTAGTGTTTAGATGGTTCTGTTATGACTTCTCCTCTGCATGTTGTAGTATTTAGATGGTTCTGTTATGACTTCTCCTCTGCATGTTGTAGTGTTTAGATGGTTCTGTTATGACTTCTCCTCTGCATGCTGTAGTGTTTAGATGGTTCTGTTATGACTTCTCCTCTGCATGTTGTAGTGTTTAGATGGTTCTGTTATGACTTCTCCTCTGCATGCTGTAGTATTTAGATGGTTCTGTTATGACTTCTCCTCTGCATGTTGTAGTATTTAGATGGTTCTGTTATGACTTCTCCTCTGCATGCTGTAGTGTTTAGATGGTTCTGTTATGACTTCTCCTCTGCATGCTGTAGTATTTAGATGGTTCTGTTATGACTTCTCCTCTGCATGCTGTAGTGTTTAGATGGTTCTGTTATGACTTCTCCTCTGCATGCTGTAGTGTTTAGATGGTTCTGTTATGACTTCTCCTCTGCATGTTGTAGTGTTTAGATGGTTCTGTTATGACTTCTCCTCTGCATGCTGTAGTATTTAGATGGTTCTGTTATGACTTCTCCTCTGCATGTTGTAGTGTTTAGATGGTTCTGTTATGACTTCTCCTCTGCATGCTGTAGTATTTAGATGGTTCTGTTATGACTTCTCCTCTGCATGCTGTAGTGCAGGGTTCCCCAATAGGCGGCCCGCGGGCCATTTGCGGCCCACAGAGCGCCCCCTTGTGGCCCATGAAAGAATTTCCAAAAAAAAAAAAAATGCTGTAGTGTTTAGATGGTTCTGTTATGACTGCATGCTGTAGTGTTTAGATGGTTCTGTTATGATTTCAACTCTGCATGCTGTAGTGTTTAGATGGTTCTGTTATGACTTCTCCTCTGCATGCTGTAGTGTTTAGATGGTTCTGTTATGACTTCTCCTCTGCATGCTGTAGTGTTTAGATGGTTCTGTTATGACTTCTCCTCTGCATGTTGTAGTGTTTAGATGGTTCTGTTATGACTTCTCCTCTGCATGCTGTAGTGTTTAGATGGTTCTGTTATGACTTATCTTCTGCATGCTGTAGTGTTTAGATGGTTCTGTTATGACTTCTCCTCTGCATGCTGTAGTGTTTAGATGGTTCTGTTATGACTTCTCCTCTGCATGCTACAAGCTCTACAAGCTCTACAAGCTTGTAGCGCGCCACCGAGTGGCGCGCGACAAGCTTGTAGGTCTGCTATTTTTGAAAAATCGAAGAACGACTGACATTTTTAGAATCTGATCTCAGGTCAGAAGGGGTTCATCAGACCAGTGTGTGTCCAGTGGAAACCTCGTATGAATCTGATCTCAGGTCAGAATGGGTTTAAAATGATTTGCTTTCATCGTGTCTTTTCACAGCCGTCTTTCACCTCTCTGTGTGTGAAGAGGCGAGGAGCCCCCCCGGTCTGCTCCAGGAAGAACCAGAGCCTCGACACGACGAAGAGGAGGAGCTGCTTCAAAGAGCAGAAGAGGTTGAGCGGCCAATGCCGACATTAGTGAAACATGAAGATGATGATGATGATGGAGGAGGAAACGGAGTGACGGGGCCTGTAGCCGGCACCTCAACTCAACACATGCAAACGCACGCTGACGTAGAGGACCGTGGGACATCACGACCAACCAGTGACCGGCTCCTCTCTGACGTAGAGGACCGTGGGACATCACGACCAACCAGTGACCGGCTCCTCTCTGACGTAGAGGACCGTGGGACATCACGACCAACCAGTGACCGGCTCCTCTCTGACGTAGAGGACCGTGGGACATCACGACCAACCAGTGACCGGCTCCTCTCTGACGTGGAGGACCGTGGGACATCACGACCAACGAGTGACCGGCTCCTCTCTTCACACTGTTCGGAATCGGACACCGAAGACGGTGGTGAGAGCGAGGGGAACAGGGAAGCTTTAAACAGCCTGAAATCACACACTGTACAAAATATGGAAGGACAGAGATTGTCTTTGAGCCACGAGCTGTCCCAGGAACTGAAATCATCCAAACAAACAGGGAAGAAGGGTTTTGGTTGTACAGTGTGTGGCAAAAGGTTTAAGAAGACGAGCCATTTGAAGAGCCACACAAGGATTCATACGGGGGAAAGGCCCTTTGCTTGTACCGTCTGTGAGCAAAGTTTCAAACAAAAAGGTTATCTAAAATCACACATGAGGACGCATACAGGGGAAAAGCCCTTTCCTTGTACAGTTTGTGGACGAAGGTTTAGTCAAAGTCAGGGTCTTAAAATACACTTGAGAACTCATACAGGGGAGAAGCCCTTTGCTTGTACAGTTTGTGACCATACTTTCCAGAGAAGTGCCCATCTGAGGTCACACATGAGGTCTCATACAGGGGAAAAGCCCTTTGCGTGTACGGAGTGTGAACAAAGTTTTAGTCTAATTAATAATCTAAGAACACACATGAGGTCTCATACAGGGGAAAAGCCCTTTGCGTGTATAGTTTGTGGTAAAGGCTTTGGTCAAATGGGTACTCTAAAAATACACATGAGGACGCATACAGGTGAAAAGCTGTTTTCTTGTACAGTTTGTGAACACAGTTTTAGTCGACCTGATACGCTAAAATCACACATGAGGACTCACACAGACGAAAAGCCATTTATTTGTACCGTTTGTGAACAAAGTTTTAAGCAGACTAGTACTCTAAAAGTACACATGAGGACTCATACAGGGGAAAAGCCCTTCGCTTGTACAGTTTGTGAACAACGTTTCACTCATGGTAGCACTCTTAAAGAACACACAAAGACTCATGATGCGTCACGTTATTACTAGAGCTGGGACTCGATTAAATTTTTTTATCTAATTAATCAGAGGCTTTGTAGTTAATTAATCTCGGTTAATTGCATTTTAATCGCATATCATTATTTTACCCAAGAACTGTGAGAGCCATTTTTTCAAATGGATTTTGGTATACTAGTGAATCAATGAATAGTGAGTGAATACATAAGTTTAAGCAATAAAACATTGTTTTTGTAGTAATAGAGATAGGGGTGGTAATAATATCTCAAATCTTTTTTTTATGTTAAAAACGAGGGGCTGCAGAGCCTGCACTTCCGCGGGTGTGAGGGGAAAGGATCAAATTTACTACCATAGAACTCCTGAGTCCTAACTACGTTAACTACGCTATCGACCAGAGCTACTGTTGTTGACGTTAGCTTCCAGGCTAGGCTCGTTGCAACATGTTTCGCATTGAGCCGATACTGGAGGCTTGACGAGGTGCGGTGATATGTGAATTCTTTATTGAATAATTGCACACAAGCAATTTTAAATCCTATTTCCAATCCACGGGGACAAGCAAAGTGATCTCAGCGGCTTCCCCCAGTCTGGTGAACTGTCTGCAGTGTCTGGTGGTGTTATTGTCTGAAGAGGACACGGACACTTGGTGCGCAGGCCCGTCTGAAAACTGTCCAGTGACAATGTTCCGCGGTGAAGAAAATGGTGCGATTAAAATGCGTTAATTTTTTTAACGCGTTAATTTTTCTGTAGTTAATTAATCGCAATTAGTCCCGGCCCTAGTTATTACAGCTTTTAAATATCAATTGATTTCGGTTCACAACTGCAGCTATGCATCCTTTCCTGAAAACTACGTATGACAGAAAACCACCCACTTCGTAACACCTGATGTGACAAAGTGTATTAACCCCAATACCCATAACGACCCCGTATACCAGTTGATGAATGGTATGAGCATGCAGGGGGAGATTATACTATATTTTTGTTTTGTTGTAGTTTTTTGCCTTTATTGATAGATTAAGTTTGACTGACCAGAAACGGGGAGAGAGACGGGGAGGGAGTGAAACGCGGCAAAGGCCGCCGGGATCGGGAGTCGAACCCGCGGCACACCGTCCGTCATGCAGGCCACATGACGGCGTAAAATTATGCATTTACAAAAGTCGCTGTGATTCCTGTTGACTACCTCACATTTGTTTTTAAAACGTTTAATTGGCGTTTGGAGCCAAAACATACATTTTGTTTGTTGATTGTTTGTTCTATTTATTGTTTATTTTGTTCCCACGCTTTGGTTTTGATGTTCCACGTCCCACTAAAAATAGCAGATCTACAAGCTCATATCGCGCCACCGAGTGGCGCGATACGAGCTTGTAGGTCTGCTATTTTTGAAAAATCGAAGAGCGACTGACATTTTTAGAATCTGATCTCAGGTCAGAATGGGTTCATCAGACCAGTGTGTGTCCGGCGGAAACCTCGTATGAATCTGATCTCAGGTCAGAATGGGTTAATTGATGAGCTCCTGCTGTGTGTCTGCCAATCACTTTACTTTATGTCAGCTGTGTGTCTGGGCACTAGGGCTGACCTCGATTAGTCGAATAGTCGACTAATCCATCGGAACGGGTCTCAGTCGACTGACCACCTCTTAGTCGATGTTCATCAAAAAAAAAGAAAAGAAAAAAAGTTTTTTTTTTTTTTTTTGCCCCAAAATATTGTATATAAAAATACAATATTTACAAAAATATTGTATTATTCCACTAGGTCTGTGGGGGGGACATAAACACATTTGAACATTCTGACGGTTCTGCCTGTGTGGCAATGTGCCACTGCCTGTGACTTGAATGGCACAGTGTGCTGGCCTGATAGACTCCAGAATCTCAATCTCACCTGCTGTGCTCAATCTGGCTAATGACAAGCCTCTCAGTCCATGTTCACAATGTTCAGCAAATGTATTCATCTATCAGTCGACTATACAAATCCTTAGTCGGGGACAGCCCTACTGGGCAGTGGCATTCAGGTCTGCCTCCTCCCTCACCCTGAAAGTCCTCCCAGCCCGTCTGTCCACCATGGGGTCAAGAGCCTTCAGCCGCTCTGCCCCTCACCTCTGGAACTCCCTCCCCCCTGACATCAGAAACATGGACTCTATCACCATTTTCCAAACTCACCTCAAAACCCACCTGTTTAGGCAGGCCTATATGACTCTGTGTGACCTCTAGTGTCTTCTGCTGCAAGCTGTGTTTTGTTCTGCTTTTAACTGTGTTTTTGTACTGTTTTAAACCTGTACGGCGACCTTGAGTGCCCTGAAAGGCGCCTTATAAATAAAATGTATTATTATTATTAGGATGGGGGTGAGCTCTAGGCTCAATATCTTCAATATGTTGACTGTTTATCTGCGTTTATCGTTTTCATTTATCTGCGGCATTGAACAAGTTGATCCGCCACACAGAGGTGGCGATCATGATTTGCTGTTAAAAAGACGTTGAAGCATTCTGGATCTTCACACTCCAAACATTGGCACCTATAGAGGCCTTAATGATGAACTTTTATTAAATGTCATGCTGTGATCTTTGTTTTTTATCCTTCAGTTTGCTCCATATAGTTTTTAACTTATTGTATTGTTGATGATTTTATTTTGTACCTGGTTTTAACCTCTTGTAAACTGTTCCCTTTTCTCTTTCACGGGGAAAGTTTTTCATGAAGTTTCAACCTGCAATATAATAATAATAAAGAATAAACTTTATTTGTATAGCACTTTTCATACATAAATGCAGCTCAAAGTGCTTCAGAGGGCAGGACACAAAAATAAAATACAATAAAACACAAGTAGTTAAAATGATAGAACAATAGCAGAGAACAAAACCGAATATAAGAACATAAAATAAATAAAAACACATAAAAAAATAAAAATAAAACTCAACTAAAAGCAAGGGTGAAGAGGTGAGTCTTGAGTTGAGATTTAAAAATGTCTACAGAGGGTGCGTGTCTGAGCTCGAATGGAAGTTTATTCCAGGCTGTTGGGCCATAGAAGCAAAAAGCTGCCTCACCATACTTTTTTGTGCACATTCTTTTAGGCACTTCAAGTAGGCCAGCATTGGAGGACCTGAGGGGGCGGCTAGGGACATATCTAGGTAGGCAGTCACGGAGGTGTGAGACCATTGAGAGCTTTATAGACAAGTAACAGAATTTTAAAGTCAATCCTAAAAACAACCGGAAGCCAGTGCAGTGATGCCAAAACTGGAGTAATATGTTCTCTCATCTTAGTTCTAGTTAAAACTCTAGCTGCTGCATTTTGGACAAGTTGTAGTCTGTCAGTCGTTTTCTTAGGGAGTCCTGAAAAGAGTGCATTGCAGTAGTCAAGCCGAGAAAAAACAAAGGCGTGGATTAGCGTTTTTGCATCGTCCAAGGACAAATAGGCTCTGATTCGTGCAATATTTCTAAGGTGAAAAAAGGCAATCTTGGTAAGATGATTAATGTGTGAATTAAAATTCAATTCAGAATCAATAATAACCCCCAGGTTCTTTACTGTACTGTTACTTTCTACAGTCAGGTTGCCAAGTCTGCTAATTATTGATTATTTTTGCTCGCTAGAACCGATTATGAGAACTTCTGTCTTATCCTCATTTAGCTTGAGAAAGTTCTCACTCATCCAACATTTGGGGGGGGGGGGGGGGGGCAGCGGACAGACCTCATGCCTCCTCCTATGCATGAGGAGTCCAAGCTGCTTCTTTTCACCTGACAGAGGGTTGTTTATATGACTTTTTTGTTCTCATTTAACCACATGAGTACCTGTCACCTTAAATGTCATGTCATTTTGTTTGTTCTGATAGGCTTACCTTTAGGCCAGACAGCCTACAAAAAGGATTTGTGTTCATAAAGATAGCCTGATGAAGGCCGCATAGGCCGAAACGTTGCTATTTCCCTGTAAATAAAAGTCGGTCACTGCATTTGAAGACAGTGTGCGGTTGTTTTCCTTGTTCATTTTTGGGGCACCGTACCCTCTCCTGTCGCCTGTAGGTGTGCAAAAGCTGTGCTTTTCATTTATCAACATTTCAGTACATTTTTGTTTTTATTTTGTCAATAAATCACCATCACCAACTATACGAATAAGAAGTTTTCTGGATTTGATTGAAAGAAACGCGTCATACAGTTCCTGCCGCGACAGCTCAGCCTCATGTAGAGCACCGAAGTCCTGACGTAACTCGCTCATCCCGACGATTCCCCTGGTTCACGGAAGTAATGTCTCTATGGAGAATAACATGGGGTGATCTTAATATCGGCTACTATAAGCGTTGTGGTCCAAAAATTAACAAGCCGTCTCGGCGTTATTGTCAGGGAGGTGTCTCTGTATCGTTTGCAACAGTCAGTCACTCATATATGATACAGTCTGCTTCTAGTGAAAATGTAACTAATTCAGCAGCAGTAACATTAGCGTTTTCTCTCAGTCAGTTGATTCTTCATATCCATATGAGTGAAGCGGCCGGGGTGACATGTTTATTTTTCAAACACAGTTCTTATATGAAGCAGTCTAAAAATCCTCCTATGGCGATTTCAATGCAACTAAACAAATACATGAACCTGGGGACTGACGCCCTCTACTGGAAGTGACGTCAGACTTCGGTGCTCTATATAGCACTACTTCTATTTTGATTTGATGGGAAGAAGCAAGAAACAATTGGTGTGACATTTCTGAACAGACCAACCAAAATGTGGTGTTTTGATTGGATAATAATGGGGGCACTCCCTTTTTTTATAAAAGTACACACTTTTTGTGTATGTTCACATGACCTGATGGAGATCAAATGGATCGAAACTTTGTCAGAATTCTCAATAAAGAACGTCACCCGACAGCAATTTCAGTTCGGACAGTTATTTAATGAATGAGTCAAAGACAGTTTCCAGCAGTATCTTTTCAGGGGTACAGTATGATGAAAGCTCATTCAGCCAGTGTCTCTGTGAAGGTGATTTTTCAGATTGGGTGGGGGGGGGGGGGGGGGGGGGTTGTTTTTACAGTTTTTTGTCCTTTCCTTTTTTAGTTTGTCTTGTCTTGTTTAAAAAAATAAAAATAAATCATGATTCTGTAATTCATTGTTGTAAATGATATCTGCATTATCAATAAATAAATCTTTAAAAAAAACAGTTTCCAGCCGATATATTATTTCTTTAGGGGGCTATAGCCGCTCCTATGTTCAGCCATTAGTGTAGATTTTCATCTTACACAAACATTACATCCCCATTGACAATGACTGGAGAATTCATGTCATACTCATCTTACACAAAGATTACATCCCCATTGACAATGACTGGAGAATTCATGTCATACTCATCTTACACAAACATTACATCCCCATTGACAATGACTGGAGAATTCATGTCATACTCATCTTACACAAACATTACATCCCCATTGACAATGACTGGAGAATTCATGTCATACTCATCTTACACAAACATTACATCCCCATTGACAATGACTGGAGAATTCATGTCATACTCATCTTACACAAACATTACATCCCCATTGACAATGACTGGAGAATTCATGTCATACTCATCTTACACAAACATTACATCCCCATTGACAATGACTGGAGAATTCATGTCATATGTGGACAAGCAAATCCTACACAATGACTGGAGAATTCATGTCATATGTGGACAAGCAAATCGGCTATTTTCATCCAACACAAAGATTAAATATCGATTGACAATGAATGCAGAATTTACGTTATGGTGTACGATGATAAAGGTGTGATTTCTCTGGCCATAAGGTGCAAACTTCAAATTGTGCTACTGTTATCTACTACAAATAATATTGTACCCTTTTTGTGTTTTAAACATTATGCTATAATTTAGCTATTGAAAAATAGCAGATCTACAAGCTCATAGCGCGCCACCGAGTGGCGCGCTATGAGCTTGTAGGTCTGCTATTTTTGAAAAATTGAGCACCACTAAAACAGAAACATGTCAGAAAACTGTCAGAATTTAGAAGATTTATTTTAAATTTTGACGTCAGGCCTGAATGGGTTAAAGGACCACTTCACCACTTTTCAACATAACTTCATATTATAGGTCCTCACTAATAAACGGCTGTGGGCAGTTCAGAAACCGTCTTCCAGTGACATCATCGATGGGGAATACAAGCTAATAAAAACTGCAGGCTTTCTAGTCCTGAAAAGTTGCAATGCGAAAATGGAAGCCATCGATCCCACGATAATGAAAATCTAAACATTTTTGTAAAACAATCTTATCTGCCTAATGATGATGTCACTGGAAGACGGTTTCTAAACTGCCCACAGCCCTCCTATGAGACACAGACAGAGTAGAAAAAAATTGCGCCATTTTTTCATGATTATTAGTGAGGACCTATTATATGAAGATAGGTTGAAAAGTGGTGAAGTGGTCCTTTAACCCATTCTAAACAGGCACCCATTTTGGTGTTGGCATCATGTTATTCTTTAGCTATTGAAAAATAGCAGATCTACAAGCTCATATCGCGCCACCGAGTGGCGCGATACGAGCTTGTAGGTCTGCTATTTTTGAAAAATCGAAGAACGACTGACATTTTTAGAATCTGATCTCAGGTCAGAATGGGTTCATCAGACCAGTGTGTGTCCAGTGGAAACCTTCGTATGAATCTGATCTCAGGTCAGAATGGGTTAAGGAATATGTATGCTGTTCTGTGTCAGTCAGGCCTGCTTAACCCAATCCCTTTGCAGTACTGGATTGGGAGGGCGGAGCTGGCAATCTGCAGAAGGGGAGACACCTGGCCAGTGTCCTCCCCAAACACTATAAAAGACCTGCTGTGTTAATGTCTGGTCACTCCATTCCTGCTCAGGCAGGCTGCAGAGCAGCCACAACCAGGGCAACAAGTGTGTTTGGTTGCATTTTGTTAATTGGGGCAGTGTTCCCTGCCAGCCTTATTTGGAACATGAAAATGAATTATTTGATTACCTTTTATTAATTAATTATTCAATAAACTACTTTTGGCTGCTTTAACCCATTCTGACCGGAGTTCAGATTCTAAAAATGTCTTCTACATCCTGACAGTTTTCTGAAAAAGCTATGTTTCTATGTCAGTCGTTCTTCGATTTAAAGAAAATAGCAGACCTACAAGTTCGTGCTATGAGCTTGTAGATCTGCCATTTTTCAATAGCTAAAGCATAACATAATGCCTTTGTTAAGGCCCACGAGCCAGCCTTAACACTATTAACATTGAGTAACGGTGAAACGCCTCTTTTCTGTGTTTACTTGCCATTAGCAAAAACGATTATTCGACATCTTATCAATTATTATTGGACAGCCTGTTTGACAAGCTGTGCGTTGTTGTCATTATAAATATGCACAGCTTTGTGTGTTTCTGTGCATTAGCACGGAATGTGCTCAGCTGATTGGCTGAGCATGGAATGTGAAAATAAAACTTTTGTATAAAACTAGTTTTTATCCTATTGTGTAACCCATTTTTCAACCGGTACCAATTTGCCTACACTGTAATCTCTCTTATTTTACATTCCCACACTGATTTGGAAAGACACAAAGTACAGTAGAACCACCTACAGCCTAAACCAGTTATCAGTTTGGCCCTTATAGCTTTTTTTCTTTTTTTACAACCTCGTTAAGACAATTATGCAGCAGATGTGTGATTATCATAGACAGAATGTCAGTGGCAAAAGAAAGACAAGACAAGCAGATCTACAACCTCAAAAGCGAGCTTAAACAGGGCTTTATTTGTGTTAATTATTTTTTAATTCAAATTGATTAAAACATGTTGCACTTCGACAAAATGTTGGTCATAACATTGATAATCAATAGTCTACCACTGTCTATCATTCTCTCTGTGCAGATACCTTATGACTGAATATGCATAGTGTGAATTATTATGACAGATCATATTTTACATACAGTACAGGTAGCATATTATAATGTATAAATATACTCTTATTGACAATATGTTACATTCCCTTCCACCAAATAATTCATCTCCCCTTGACAAGTCACTTTGGCCAATCAATCAGCATTATATTCACAACCTATCTCAAACGCTCACCCTAACCTCCCACGGGGCAGCAGCACACCTAAACCTAACCTTAACCCTCTCCCAACCCTTAACGCACCCCTCACCAACCTTAATCCGGTCGTTTTAATGCACCCCTCACCAACCTTAATCCGGTCGTTTTAACGCACCCCTCACCAACCTTAATCCGGTCGTTTTAACGCACCCCTCACCAACCTTAATCCGGTCGTTTTAACGCACCCCTCACCAACCTTAATCCGGTCGTCTTAACGCACCCCTCACCAACCTTAATCCGGTCGTCTTAACGCACCCCTCACCAACCTTAATCCGGTCGTATTAACGACATAGCATGGTGCACCCCTCACCATGCTATGTCTAACCAATGCTATGTCAGTGTATCGTTGCCGTTGGGCGGAATCCTTGTATCTCCATATTCAAACATATACAGTAATATATAGTGCAAATATCTGACCTACGAGCCCACAACGTGTTCACTTGTGGATCGGCAATTTTTGAAAATGTTTAATGTGAAAGACAAATTGTTTATCTGTGTGTGTGTGTGGTTTTATAAATAGTGTGACTACAACCAGCTACTAAATAATAACTACATTGGAACAGCAGCTTCTTCTTTTTGTCCATTTCCTGAAAACAGGACATATAATAGAGCGTCGCAGTCCCGCCCCCTCGAGAGACCCGGAAAATAAACCCCCGTTCATTTTCCTCATAGACTTTTCAGAAAGTATTTATTTAAAGACGTTTATACGCCGCGGACAAAGACAACTTTTGTCGTGACAAATCATGATAACAAACACAACTTTTCAGGCCAAACAACGAATTAGAAAGTAGAAAAAAACGGCAGGTTATACAACACTTTTTTTGTTGGTTTTCTTCTTTGTAATTATTTGTTTGGTCCAAAATATTGTGTGTGTTGTCATGATTTGTCACGACAAGAGTTGGCTTCGTACGACGCTTAAAAGGTCTTTAAATAAATACGTTTTGAAATGTCTATTGGAAAAATGCATTAGGATTCATTTCCTGGGCCACTCGTTGTTCCGAAAGGGGGAGGGACTGCGACGCTCTATCCACACTTTTCCTGGGCTGTGTGTGCTCCAGTTCCTGTTGATTTCATTGGATATCATTGGTCATCTGACCAGTTTCATTGGATTTCATTGGATCAAATCGACAGGAACTGGAGCACACACAGCCCAGGAAAAGTGTGGATAGCTTTCCAGTGACACCATGCTAGACCAGCGGTTCCACCCAACAGAGAACTTTGATGTTTGTCGACTGGGACCCAAACTAGTGGAAATAACAGATCTACAAGCTCACAACGCAGCGTGAAGTGACGCGCTGTGAGCTTCTTTTCTTCTAATTTGTGGAATTTATTCAATTTTCTTTTTATTCCTTCATGATGTTACTGAATAAAAACTAATCTATAATTTTGGTTTAGTTCAAGAAAAGTTTAGTTTTTTTGGGGGGGGAATGTGTGTTGAAATAATAATGTAATAATTGAAAACTAAATGTAGGAATAAAGGTAGGCTACCCCCCAAAAAACGTGACCCACAAATGGGTCCTGAACCAGTGTGCTAGCTGGGGTGGGCAACTTTGACGATGCAGAGGGCCACTATATTTCCACACTAACTGCCTAGGGCCATATATTACTGTCGTAGCAAAGATAGCCGATCTACAAGCTCATGTTCAAATTTAAATCTTGAATTTTTGCTATTTTTAAATTGGAATCCTGAAAATTAACATTTTCATGTCAATTCAAATGCCTTTAATTATACGTGTGTTGAAGCATTGAGCTACTCATTTAGACTGAAGTAATTAAAGCAGGTCATGTTTTGCATGTCGTAGAATTGTAAACAGCTGAAACCGATATTATATCAGTATTCTGACATTAACCTGAGGGCCACATTAAGTGAAGGTGGGGGCCGCATGTGGCCCCCGGGCCGCCAGTTGCCCACCCCTGCTGCTAGACCATGGGGTGGTCGCTCCAGGCAGGCAGGCTGGACAGCTTGTGCTCAGTGGCGCCCTCTATGGGCCAGCCCCAGGCCTTGAAGAAGCCGCACAGGTTGTGCCCCACGGCCTGGGAGAAGGTGGCGGCGTACAGGTTCATTTTGCCCTCCTTGTTCCCGGGAACGCTGCTCATGGCGTGGTACGCGGAGAACACCTTCTTAAAGGAGGCCCAGCCGAAGCGCTCCTGGAGCTACACAGAGAGGAGATGTACATGTTCACTACATGTTCACTACATGTTCACTACACAGAGAGGAGATGTACATGTTCACTCGCCAAGTTTTGATTGATTGATTTATTAACAGTTTGCAGAATTACAGTACATTTCAAGTACAACTCGAGTGTGGAACTATAGTGGCCCTCTAGAGTGAGTGTGGAACTATAGCGGCCCTCTGGAGTGAGTGTGGAGATATAGTGGCCCTCTGGAGTGAGTGTGGAACTATAGTGGCCCTCTGGAGTGAGTGTGGAACTATAGTGGCCCTCTGGAGTGAGTGTGGAACTATAGTGGCCCTCTGGAGTGAGTGTGGAACTATAGTGGCCCTCTGGAGTGAGTGTGGAACTATAGTGGCCCCCTGTAGTGAGTGTGGAACTATAGTGGCCCTCTGGAGTGAGTGTGGAACTATAGTGGCCCTCTGGAGTGAGTGTGGAACTATAGTGGCCCTCTGGAGTGAGTGTGGAAATATAGTGGCCCTCTGGAGTGAGTGTGGAACTATAGTGGCCCTCTGGAGTGAGTGTGGAACTATAGTGGCCCTCTGGAGTGAGTGTGGAACTATAGTGGCCCTCTGGAGTGAGTGTGGAACTATAGTGGCCCTCTGGAGTGAGTGTGGAACTATAGTGGCCCTCTGGAGTGAGTGTGGAACTATAGTGGCCCTCTGGAGTGAGAGTGGAACTATAGTGGCCCTCTGGAGTGAGCGTGGAACTATAGTGGCCCTCTTGAGTGAGTGTGGAACTATAGTGGCCCTCTGGAGTGAGTGTGGAAATATAGTGGCCCTCTGGAGTGAGTGTGGAGATATAGTGGCCCTCTGGAGTGAGAGTGGAACTATATAGTGGCCCTCTGGAGTGAGTGTGGAACTATAGTGGCCCTCTGGAGTGAGAGTGGAACTATAGTGGCCCTCTGGAGTGAGTGTGGAAATATACTGGCCCTCTGGAGTGAGTGTGGAAATATAGTGGCCCTCTGGAGTGAGTGTGGAACTATAGTGGTCCTCTGGAGTGAGTGTGGAACTATAGTGGCCCTCTGGAGTGAGAGTGGAACTATAGTGGCCCTCTGGAGTGAGAGTGGAACTATAGTGGCCCTCTGGAGTGAGTGTGGAACTATAGTGGCCCTCTGGAGTGAGTGTGGAACTATAGTGGCCCTCTGGAGTGAGTGTGGAACTATAGTGGCCCTCTGGAGTGAGAGTGGAACTATAGTGGCCCTCTGGAGTGAGTGTGGAACTATAGTGGCCCTCTGGAGTGAGTGTGGAACTATAGTGGCCCTCTGGAGTGAGTGTGGAACTATAGTGGCCCTCTGGAGTGAGAGTGGAACTATAGTGGCCCTCTGGAGTGAGTGTGGAACTATAGTGGCCCTCTGGAGTGAGAGTGGAACTATAGTGGCCCTCTGGAGTGAGTGTGGAACTATAGTGGCCCTCTGGAGTGAGTGTGGAACTATAGTGGCCCTCTCTATCACCCCTGATGTACAGTATAATGTCTCCAGGGCTGATGTACAGTATAATGTCTCACCTGCATGTACGTCTCCAGGGCGACCCACATGTGCCAGCCGTTGAGCTTCCTGCCTCCCTTTATGTAGGCCTGTGCTCTCTGCCTGCGCGCCTCCTTGGTCATGTTGGGGTGTGCCTGTAGGGGGCGCATTTCATCATTATCATTATTATTATTTCTATTCCAGATGTATTGATTGATAGACAATCACAGGCAGATAGATTGTTTTTGTACGTTTTCATTCTTTTTGGGGCTTTGATAGTATAGTGTGAACAGCAAGCTGACAGGAAAGGGGAGAGAGAGAGAGAGAGAGAGAGAGAGAGAGAGAGAGAGAGAGAGAGAGAGAGAGAGAGAGAGAGAGAGAGAGAGAGAGAGAGAGAGAGAGAGAGAGAGAGAGAGAGAGAGAGAGAGATGGGGAGTGCCACGCATCAAAGGTCGTCGGGATCGGGAGTCGAACTCGCCACACGCTGTAAGGCTGGATTAGCAGGCTAGGTGCCCGGACCGCCAGGCCGGGCCAGAAGGCGTTCTTCTAAGTATTTGTTTGGCCCTAAACATTGTGTTTATTTATTGTCATGATTTGTCACAACTCGAGTTGGCTTTGTACGCGGCGTAAATGTCTTTAAATAAATACTTTTTTAAAAGTCTATGAGGAAAATGGGGAATTATTTTCCGGGTCTCTCGATGGGGCGTGTAGGCGCCATTTGAGTGGCCAATGATGTCCACTGAGGGGTGTGGTCAATGTGAAGGTTGGACGGGTATTTAATCAGATCTCAATCAAGCAGCAGGTGTTGCTGACGAGAGGCAAAGAGTTTTCAGACTGTGTTTAGGAGGCTGTTTGGATCATTTACGTTTATTGCATTTATTTATATGTATGCTGTAGTGACTAGGCCTGCAGAAACAGATAATAAATCCTCATTATACCAACTCTACGCACATGTTTGGACGTCACTTCCTGGAGCACACGTCTTAACTACAACCCGACTGTCGGCAACCAGTAGTGCCACAAATGTAGGATTTGGGCGCTACAGGGCGGGACTGCGACACTCTATACATGGCACAGTGTTTGGCTCAGAGCATCTTGGCGTGTGTAATCCCACCTTTCCCCGGTCGATCCCCAGCACCTCCTCGTGCACGTACACGGACCACAGGTTGCACGTGCACTCCGTGGTGTTCGGGGGGAACTCCCAGAATCCCCTCTGCTGGTTGTGGCCGAGCTCGTGGATGGCGCCCCACAGGCCGGAGCGCCTCATGGCCTTGGCGTCGACCACCTCGGCTGCAGAGGCCGAGTGCATCATGATGGGGTAGCCCGCGTGCATCCACCCTGCATGGACACATGATGGACACATGATGGACATACGGACATATGATGATATATAGACACATGATGGACACATGATGGACACATGATGGACACATGATGGACACATGATGATATATAGACACATGATGGACACATGGGGCGGCGGTGGCTCAGGGGTAGAGTGGCTGGATGGTAACCGTAAGGTTGCCAGTTCGAACCCGGGCTCCCCCAGAGTTACGGTCGAAGTGTCCTTGAGCAAGACACTGAAATCCTAATTGCTCCCGATGTGCAGGTTGGTGCCTTGCATGGTTTCCGCCGCCATCGGTGTGTGAATGTGTGTGTGAATGGGTGAATGTAATGCATGTAATGCATGTCTATGTAAAGCGCCTTGGATAAAGGCGCTATATATACAAATGCACCATTTACCATTTTGAGTGAGAAAACAATGTTTTCACATTAAGCTAATCATCTGAGGATCCTCCCTCTCAAAAAAACGGTCCAATACCCAATATCCAATACATCTACAAGCTCATAGGAGCTTGTAGGTCTGCTATTTTAGAAAAAATGGAAGAACGACTGACATAGAAACACAGCTTTTTCAGAAAACTGTCAGATCTTTATAGAATCTTATCTCAGGTCAGAATGGGTTAAAGTTGGGCTTGAAAAGATAGGTTTTGCCTGACCTGCAGAGATCTGCACGTCCGCCACAAAGCGCTCTTTGCGCGGGAACTTGTGTGGGATGGCGGCCAGGTCAGCCACGCCCCTCATGATGTCATTCCAGAGAGCCGCCAGCTCGTCGGGACGCTCCAGCTTCCGGACGTTGACCGACGCCACGGTCAGGATGATGTTGTCGAACTCTAGCTCCGCCCAGGGGGAGGGGGCCGTGCGCAGCAACGACCAATCGGCCGGTGTCGTCACACCTGGGGGAGAAGAGGCATTTAAAATGTCCTTAAAATTATTTGCACTAGCCCTTACCCGTTAGATATTGATATATTGCCCCCCCATTGTGGCCGCAGGGGGTATTTTGTATTCACTAATAAATTCATTATTAATGTATACGTTGTTAAATTGGAAAGAGGGCTTCGTTAAGACCTCCATATTATTATAGTCAATGCCTGTGTGAAAAGTGGGAGTGATTGAGGAGCTACGGCAGTCACGGTGACACACAACACAGACAGACATTCAGACAGACAGACAACACAGACAGACATTCAGACAGACAGACAGAGTCAGATGATGATAACGAAAAAATTGGGAGAACCAAGTATTGGAGCTACTCTTAAAAAATAAAATACAAAAATCATCACATATTTGACAGAAGGCTGTAGAGATGCCCAGCTCTCTATAAACAGAACCATCCATCCATCTTCAACCGCTTATCCGTAGTCGGGTCGCGGGGGCAACAGCTCCACCAGAGAGCTCCCAGACTTCCCTCTCCAGGGCAACATTAGTGACTTCCTCCTGGGGGATCCCGAGACATTCCAAGGCCAGTGAGTCGATGTGTTTCCTCCAACTGCGCCTTGGTCTGCCCCGGGGTCTCCTCCCAGTGGGACGTGGTCCTTGGTCTGCCCCCCGGGGTCTCCTCCCAGTGGGACGTGGTCCTTGGTCTGCCCCGGGGTCTCCTCCCAGTGGGACGTGGTCCTTGGTCTGCCCCGGGGTCTCCTCCCAGTGGGACGTGGTCCTTGGTCTGTCCCGGGGTCTCCTCCCAGTGGGACGTGCTTTGAGGACCTCCCTAGGGAGACACCCGAGAGGCATCCTAACCAGATGCCCCGGGGTCTCCTCCCAGTGGGACGTGCCTAGAGGACCTACCTAGGGAGACACCCGAGAGGCATCCTAACCAGATGCCCCGGGGTCTCCTCCCAGTGGGACGTGCCTAGAGGACCTACCTAGGGAGACACCCGAGAGGCATCCTAACCAGATGCCCTGGGGTCTCCTCCCAGTGGGACGTGCTTTGAGGACCTCCCTAGGGAGACACCCGAGAGGCATCCTAACCAGATGCCCCGGGGTCTCCTCCCAGTGGGACGTGCCTAGAGGACCTACCTAGGGAGACACCCGAGAGGCATCCTAACCAGATGCCCCGGGGTCTCCTCCCAGTGGGACGTGCTTTGAGGACCTCCCTAGGGAGACACCCGAGAGGCATCCTAACCATAGTGGGTTTTGTAATATTACATATTCGTAGAGGGACGCACACGCAGATTAGACACACCAACGGACCGACATGCAGAAACACCGGTCAGGTGTACAGAAATACACACACACACACACACACACACACACACACACGCACACGCACACGCACCATGCTTGTAGTAGGGAGCAGGCACGGCCACTTGCACGGTGACCTCCGCCCCCTGCACCTGCGCGCGGGGCGGAGCCACCAGGTAGATGAGCCCGCCCCAAAGGTTCCACACCTGCACCATCGCCGCGGCGACGGGGAAGCACTCGTGGACGCACGGCGCCCTCTTCAGCTCGTCGGCGTTGAGATGGTCCGTCTGGCAGCCCACCTGCACCTGATTGATTGATTGAGTCATTGATTGATTGATTGATTCATTCATTCATTCATTGATTGATTCATTGATTGAAATCTGTATTCACATACTGTAGAATGGGTGCGTTTCAAACAAAAGTGAATACAAATACTGCTACGAGGCTATATACGTATAGCGTATACGGGAACCCATTTTGGTGTTATCATTATGATATGCTTTAGCTATTGAAAAATAGCAGATCTACAAGCTCGTAGCGCGCCACCGAGTGGCGCGCTACGAGCTTGTAGGTCTGCTATTTTTTGAAAAATCGAAGAGCGACTGACATAGAAGACTTTTTTTTTTTCTGATCTCAGGTCAGAATGAAAACTGTCAGGATGTAGAAGACATTTTTAGAATCTGATCTCAGGTCAGAATGGGTTAAACCATAACAAAGCACTAACTAAGACTCCTTTACATCAGGGTCTGCCATTTTCAATTCATCAGAACATTATTTTGAAGACTTACAAAAATACACTTATATGATGAAAAAATAAATCAGCATATATACAGTTAAATAAAGTTAAAAAAGGGGGAAAAACATGAACAGTATGGAGAGAAAAAAGGGAGGGGGAGGGATTTTGCTCGTTTTGAAGGATTCACATTTCTTAATGGCTGTTGGTAGGGCATTCAGGATTTCAGTGGCATCGGAGCGACATAAATTGAATCTGGGTTGCATGTGTTTGTTGAACTCCCTCTGGTGTTGTGATCAGGGACTTTGTTGACATTGAACACCGCACGTATGTTTAGTGTTCTAGGGTTAAAAGACTGACAGCAATACGTGCAGTACCGATTCTGGGCCCGCATTAACGGGCTTGCAGACTTCTATCACCCCCTTGATGTTGTTCCCACTGGGTCTATCGCCCCCTTGATTAAAAAAACAGAAAAAAAAATCTTAGGCCTACCCCACGATTTTGTAACCCATTTTTCACCCCTGTGTCAATCATCTAATGTGATCCTGGGCTCTACACACCCTCCACCAACCTAGTCCCCATATATGGGGGACAAGGGGAGACCAACCTAGTCCCCATATATGGGGGACAAGGGGAGACCAACCTAGTCCCCATATATGGGGGACAAGGGGAGAGCAACGGACTTGAACTCATGCTTCCTTCATGCCTGAGTGTCCAAGTTGCTCCTTTA
>NC_139706.1:48286280-48388780 GCF_964188405.1 Protomyctophum parallelum | reverse complement strand
GGCAAAAAACTACTGTCTGGCCTTTAATGACAGCCCATTCATCTACACAGAAAAGTCCTGTCTGATTGCATTAAACAATGTTAAACTCACCAACATTACAGCTGTTACGAAAAGCATGAATTATCCTCTTTCTATCTGCAAAGTTTTTGTTTCATGAAAATCCACCATAGAAACGTTATGAGCTACTTTCTGTCAAGAAATGCATTTGATTATTTTTCTCTAAGTGTCAGAGTTTGGAAGCGCTTGTTTTCAATAACACAACATTTTGCTGCTCAATGTTTTGCCACTCAGTCTAGATGGGGGGGGGGGGGGGGTGTCTATGCATGTGCATACTCTCTATTGCATTATATTGCATTGCATAACATACTGTCAATGCAATCACTGCATTCAATTTAGCAAAATACGGTAGTGGGCTATACCATATTTGAATCTGTAGCCACTGGCACTGCCTAGTTTGTCCATCTGTACCTGCACAGATTGATTGCTCATGCCTGCCTGAGGCCTGACACCATGTGCTTGTTTGTAGAATGTGGCAGATTTGTTTGTCTTCACCCCAGAAACTTGTGTCTTTGTTTATGATTCAATATAAACGAAGAAGCCTCTCTGAGAGTATCCTAAATGTTTAGCCTCACAATGCCAAACGTCTATTGCAAAGTTTTTGTAAAGAAAGGAAGTCAGCAGTGCCTAGAGGAGCTAGCCTACTGTAGACCTACAACAGTCCCTAGAGGAGCTAGCCTACTGTAGGCCTACAACAGTCCCTAGAGGAGCTAGCCTACTGTAGGCCTACAACAGTCCCTAGAGGAGCTAGCCTACTGTAGGCCTACAACAGTCCCTAGAGGAGCTAGCCGCTAACAGTTGTATCCTGAGGACTTCAGCTTTAAACTGGGAAACTCCACAACAGCGTCTGCCCTTGATTATGGATTACTACGTGTTTGAAGACATCAAAGGTGAGATTTTAACTGTAATTGTTGCTGAATGGATTGTGCCCATGCTGTCTGCTGCTGTGCTATGGGGTGATAACCATGTTGTCTGCTGCTGTGCTATGGGGTGATAACCATGTTGTCTGCTGCTATGCTATGGGGTGATAACCATGCTGTCTGCTGCTGTGCTATGGGGTGATAACCATGTTGTCTGCTGCTATGCTATGGGGTGATAACCATGCTGTCTGCTGCTATGCTATGGGGTGATAACCATGTTGTCTGCTGCTGTGCTATGGGGTGATAACCATGCTGTCTGCTGCTATGCTATGGGGTGATAACCATGCTGTCTGCTGCTATGCTATGGGGTGATAACCATGCTGTCTGCTGCTATGCTATGGGGTGATAACCATGCTGTCTGCTGCTATGCTATGGGGTGATAACCATACTGTCTGCTGCTATGCTATGGGGTGATAACCATGTTGTCTGCTGCTATGCTATGGGGTGATAACCATGCTGTCTGCTGCTATGCTATGGGGTGATAACCATGCTGTCTGCTGCTGTGCTATGGGGTGATAACCATGTTGTCTGCTGCTATGCTATGGGGTGCTGTCTTGCTAATTTGTCATTTGGAAGTGAGTTGAAAGAAACTAGCTAATTGTTACACTCTGCAGTCTTCAATACTCAACACTACTACTTCAATGCTATAGTAGGCTGTCTGGGAGAGTGTGCTTGTTGTTGTTTATATGGTTGTTGAGGAGCGCTCTTATGTCCAGCTTTGAGGGTTTGTGTAAACACAAACATTGTGTAAACACAGACATTGTGTTAACACAAACATTGAATGCCATTGACAATGGATGGCCAGCTTTGAATGTCTGTGTCAACACAGACATTGTGTCAACACAGACATTGTGTCAACACAGACATTGTGTAAACACAGACATTGTGTTAACACAGACATTGTGTTAACACAGACATTGTGTTAACACACACAGACATTGTGTAAACACACACAGACATTGTGTAAACACAGACATTGAAAGAAGGTGTGATTTTTTTTGTTTACATTTGGTAATGTGATGGGATGAAGTGTCTTGTATGGACCGATCACTCTCGCAATAACAGTAACTAACTGTACACTCTCAGAGTTACATTAACATTGATTTTTACAATATAAATGGGGGTCCCAGAGATAGAAATGCCATTAAATGGGGGAGGTTCTGTATAGACAAATATGCATGTGAAACTGGGGGTCCTTGGAATTAAAATGGTTGAGAATGACTGCCAGAGCCGTACAAATCTTCTCTTATGGAGGGGTCCCATCCCAGCTGGCATATCGTCTCAAACGGGGGGTCCACGGGGCTAATTTAGTGTCGATTTGGGGGTCTTTGACATGAAAAATGTTTGAGAACCACTGTCATTTTGTTCTAGAAAACCGTTAGGATTTAGAAGGAATTTTGTAGAATCTGGTCTCAGATCTTAACCCATTTTGGTGTTTGCATCATGTCGTGCTTTAGCTATCTAAAAATAGCAGATCTACAAGCTCGTAGCGCGCCACCGAGTGGCGCGCTACGAGCTTGTAGGTCTGCTATTTTTGAAAAATCAAAGAACGACTGACGTAGAAGACATTTTTTTTATAATCTGATCTCAGGTCAGAATGGAAAACTGTCAGGATGTAGAAGACATTTTTAGAATCTGATCTCAGGTCAGAATGGAAAACTGTCAGGATGTAGAAGACATTTTTAGAATCTGATCTCAGGTCAGAATGGAAAACTGTCAGGATGTAGAAGACATTTTTAGAATCTGATCTCAGGTCAGAATGGAAAACTGTCAGGATGTAGAAAGACATTTTTAGAATCTGATCTCAGGTCAGAATGGAAAACTGTCAGGATGTAGAAGACATTTTTAGAATCTGATCTCAGGTCAGAATGGAAAACTGTCAGGATGTAGAAAGACATTTTTAGAATCTGATCTCAGGTCAGAATGGAAAACTGTCAGGATGTAGAAGACATTTTTAGAATCTGATCTCAGGTCAAAATGGGGACCTTCTGTGTGGACGTCCAGGTGGATCTTGTGGTTGTGGACCACAGCCATGACGGGGTTGTTCTTGATGAGGTAGGGCAGCAGAGCGTCTGGCTGGGGACACACTTTGTACACCTCGGCCCCCACGCTGAGGAGGAGGTGCTCTTTGGGGCTTCGCACGGGACAGCCCTCGCACACCTGGGGGGGGGGGGGGGGGGGAGCATTAGGTTTGATCCACCGTTGTTTTCGTCGACGAAAAATGTTGACGAAAAATGTTCGTCGACTACCTTTTTTCACTGACGAAAACTAAATGGAAACTAAATGAAAACGAAGCTACGATGACTAAAACTAAGACTAAATATACTGACAATTTTGTCAACAAATAAAAACTAGACTAAAATGTTAGGAAGGGACTAGTGGACAAGAGATCCAGTTTAAGTCATTTTCTTGGTTGCATGTACACGTTTACACGTGCTGAAAATAGCCGATCTACAAGCTCACAACACGTCGCAGCGCGACGTGTTGTGAGCTGTAGCTTGTAGATCGTGTTGTAGCTTGTAGATCGGCTATTTTCAGCATGTGTAAAAACAGCCATTATGACGGCATCAAGGCCCGCCAAAATACATTTTAGTCGACTAAATCAACTGTAGATTTAGTCGACTAAAACTAGACTAACACTAAGAAATTCCAGGTGACTAAAATGTGACTGAAACTAAATGAAAGCCATTCAAGAGACTAAAACTAAAATCAAAATTTGCTGCCAAAAACAACACTGGTTTGACCCATTACTTTTTCAATGAATGAAATAATTCACCTTTAGCTAAGCCCTCTGCCCTCTCCCACTTAAGACACTCCCACAGCCGGGCTCATTCATTCCAATGTAAATATCATGGATTTTTACACATTAAATACTGGTTCATTTTTGGAAGCAGACCTTCAAAATATTCTTCCAAATCCGACAACAAGGCCTGCCATACTGTATGCACTGGAAAAATATGTGTGTGACTTTTCTTATTTTTATCATTATAGGAGAACTATTGGTGGAGATGTTTTGTCTAACCCATGTTATGCTTATAGCTGTGATTGGACCATAGCAGTTTTGGGAGGGGATTATAGCTACAGGTCATTATTGAGTATCAACACATCGATTAGGCTATAGATAACGGGGATGGTCATCCACAGACCCCAGTACAGTATAGCCCACCTGCGGCATGCCTGACTTCTTCAAGATGTCTGTGAGGGTGGACACCACCTGCATATATATAGGAGGGAAGGAGGATAATAATTATAAAAATCACACTTCAGGGTAGGGCTGCACGATATGGACAAAAATTCATATCACGATATATATGGCAGATATCTCAATATCGATACGATACGATATAATATATATCACGATATATATGGCAGATATCTCGATACGATACGATATAATATATATCACGATATATAGGGCAGATATCTCGATATCGATACGATACGATATATCGTGCAGCAACATATTTTCTTAATGGGCGTGGCTAGCGATTCAGGGCTGGAGCCAGGCTACAACAGGACAGAGGGACAAACGGAGTGATGGTTTATTTTCCGAGGGGCACAGGCTAAAACAGAGGGCTGGCTTTAGAAGTGGACGATATATCGATATGTCGACGATATATCTATATCGCGATACCGTTGCCTTTTTGCGATACTGATATTGTGCATGTTCATACCTCGATACCGATACGATAACGATATATTGTGCAGCCCTACTTCAGGGGGGCACAAGTGAGGGGCACTCTTATCATACATCATACATGAAATTCACAGCATTCTGTGCTCATACACACAAACACACAAAACTGTGCATTCTGGGCCCATTCCGTGCATTTCATGCGCACACACACACGCACAGCTGTGAATAGGAGGCACTAGCACCCCTAAAAAAATTACAAAATGCAATAAATAAATAATTAATAATAACAATAATAACCCATTCTGAACGGGAACCCATTTTGGTGTTAGCATCATGTCGTGCTTTAGCTATTTAAAAATAGCAGATCTACAAGCTCGTAGCGCGCCACCGAGTGGCGCGCTACGAGTCTGCTATTTTTGAAAAATCGAAGAACGACTGCATTTTTTTTTTTTAATCTGATCTCGGGTCAAAATGGGTTATAATCAGACCAGTGTGTGTGTCCAGTGGAAACCTCGTATGAATCTGATCTCAGGTCAGAATGGGTTATAATCAGACCAGTGTGTGTGTGTCCAGTGGAAACCTTGTATGAATCTGATCTCGGGTCAGAATGGGTTATAATCAGACCAGTGTGTGTGTCCAGTGGAAAGGGTATGAATCTGATCTCGGGTCAGAATGGAATAATAAGCAGCAGCACCTGTGTGTAGGAGGAACAGTCGTAAGCCTTCATGTGCAGGTAGTGGGCACAGTCTCCGCCCAGCTTCTTAAGACACGCCTCGTCCTGTTTGCTGAGCTCCGCCCCCTGGGCCACGTGACCCGCGAAGCGCCGCAGCAGTTGTCTGAAGTGGTAGCCCCGTTTACAGCTAGCCTGGCTGGAATTACAGGAAGTTTACGGTTATTACAATGCGTTTACAGCTAGCCTGGCTGGAATACAGGAAGGATCACTGTTATGATGATGCGTTTACAGCTAGCCTGGCAGGAATACAGGAAGTTTACGGTTATTACGATGCGTTTACAGCTAGCCTGGCAGGAATACAGGAAGGATCACGGTTATTACGATGCGTTTACAGCTAGCCTGGCAGGAATACAGGAAGTTTACGGTTATTACGATGCGTTTACAGCTAGCCTGGCTGGAATACAGGAAGTTTACGGTTATTACGATGCGTTTACAGCTAGCCTGGCTGGAATACAGGAAGGATCACTGTTATGACGATGCCTTTACAGCTAGCCTGGCAGGAATACAGGAAGGATCACTGTTATTACGATGCGTTTACAGCTAGCCTGGCAGGAATACAGGAAGGATCACGGTTATTACAATGCGTTTACAGCTAGCCTGGCTGGAATACAGGAACGATCACTGTTATTACGATGCGTTTAGAGCTAGCCTGGCAGGAATACAGGAAGTTTACGGTTATTACGATGCGTTTACAGCTAGCCTGGCAGGAATACAGGAAGTTTACGGTTATTACGATGCGTTTACAGCTAGCCTGGCAGGAATACAGGAAGTTTACGGTTATTACGATGCGTTTACAGCTAGCCTGACTGGAATACAGGAAGGATCACTGTTATTACGATGCGTTTACAGCTAGCCTGGCTGGAATACAGGAAGGATCACTGTTATTACGATGCGTTTACAGTTCACTGCTATGATGCGTTTACACTACAGCTAATCTGCCTTTAATACAGTTCACTGTTATTAGATGCGTTTATTAATAGTCTGCCTTTACAGTTCACTGTTGTATGATGTGTGTATTACTAGCCTGGCTGGGATCAGGGAACGTTTATTAGAGTTTTTTTTTTTTTTTTATCACACCGGTGTGAAGTGAGGGGCGCTCTTATCATCATACATCATCTCATGAACAACTGAATTTATGTGATTGGTTGGTTACATTTACGTCATATTTGGTGGACATTTGACCACATTTTTCCTTTCATTGTCAAAGGCAAATATTGAGTCGTAGAAAATATAGAAAAGCTGTACATTAGGGGCTAACGACCCTAAAAGAACCTAAAAAACATAGCAGGATAATAGACGGAAATGTGGAAATAGACAATCTACAAGGTTGTAGATCTGCAATTATCGCTTTTTGGAGCTCTTTCAACCTCGACCCATATTACAATAAATAACTGAAATCAACAATAAAAGTAAACATTTAAAAATAATGACTGTACTGTACTGTGTGTGTGCGTGTGCGCATGCGCATGTGTGCGTGTGCGTGTGTGCGTGTGTGTTAGGCTGCGCAACAGTGACACTATTTCCGAGAAGAAAGAAAACTAAACAAAACAAAACAAAAACAATGTAAATGAAATAAACCTTGGATCAGGGGCCTTGTAGCAGCCTGGGCTCAACGTCGCCCCCAACAGGCTGAGACCCATACGGGTCAGGATGTGATTCCCTGCAACACAGAAGAGAAAACGGGTGATCTGTTTGATACGTTGAACTAGAGCCAGATCACTAGATCATCCGTTTCACCTTGTTCACGTTATCGGGACTTAACATAGCAGATCTACAAGCTCACAACGCGTCACGCTGCGACACGTTGTGAGCTTGTAGATCGGCCATGTCCAGCACGCAACCAAGTGTCAAATGACTTATACTGGATCTCTTGTCCACTAGTCCCTTTAGTCAAGTTTATATTTGTTGACGAAATTGTCAGTATATTTAGTCTTAGTTTTAGTCATCGTAGCTTAGTTTTCATTTAGTTTCCATTTAGTTTTTCGTGAGTGGAAAAAAAAAGGTAGTCGACGAACATTTTTCGTCTTAGTTTTAGTCGACGAAATCAACACTGGTGCACCGTACAGACCATCCTACCTACATACTCCGTCAGGGGGTTCTGTCCGGGGTGCGTCTGGGCCAGGGGGGCAGTCAGCCAGATATTTCGTGAAGCCTCATTTGAAATCGGTAGTTCATATAATGGCCTGTTGGCGCTGGACTGGACCCAAAAAGCCCCATAGCTCCATAGAGGCCCATGTATTTTGGCCCAACTTCACCTAGACTGTATTACCTTAATAAACATGGTCATGAATACTTTCTTCTTCCAGTCACTAGTTTAAAGTCTCATTTCTAATGTCATAATATTCTTTTTGGAAAATGATGGTCCCATTAATTAAAAAAATGACCATAAAGAAAAAAAAACATCGCGTATGTTCTGAGGGGCGTGGCTACCGTTACAGTCTATGATCGGGATTCCCCTCCCACTCGAGTCAAAATAAAAACCAACGGAGAAGAAGGGGGGAAGTCCCGCCTCGTTGTCTGGGCAGCCAATGACCAGCTGGTACAAAACGGAGCCAGCCAATGGCCAGCTGGTACCAAAAGATGGCGACTTACATCAGGAATTAGCATATCATTACAGGCTTCATTTTACGTTCATGTTAGACCCGGGGAACGCTTTGTCCATATTTTTTACAGTCTATGGTCTGGGCCCAGTACCAGTACCAGTACAGACCATCCTACCTTGAGGCAGCGGTGGCCGAACGGTTTGCGGAGCGGTCTTGATATCGGAAGGTCACTAGTTCGTATCCCCGGACCGGCACGTTCAAATTACCACCGCTGAAGTGCCCTTGAGCAAGGCATTGAACCTCTACCATGAAATGTTCTATGAGCAGGACCTGGCTGTAAACAAGTTCTTGAGCTTAGTTCAGTTACCCTGGGTAAACCAGGGGGGCAGTCAGCCAGATATTTCGTGAAGCCTCATTTGAAATCGGTAGTTCATATAATGGCCTGTTGTGGCGCTGGACTGGACCCAAAAAGCCCCATAGCTCCATAGAGGCCCATGTATTTTGGCCCAACTTCACCTAGACTGTATTACCTTAATAAACATGGTCATGAATACTTTCTTCTTCCAGTCACTAGTTTAAAGTCTCATTTCTAATTTTATAAATAATAAATTAAAATTATGGTCCCATTAATTAAAAAAATGACCATAAAGTCGCGTATGTTCTGAGGGGCGTGGCTACCGTTACAGTCTATGATCGGGATTCCCCTCCCACTCAAGAGTCTTCTCCTCCCACTCGAGTCAAAATAAAAACCAACGGAGAAGAAGGGGGGAAGTCCCGCCTCGTTGTCTGGGCAGCCAATGACCAGCTGGTACAAAACGGAGCCAGCCAATGGCCAGCTGGTACCAAAAGATGGCGACTTACATCAGGAATTAGCATATCATTACAGGCTTCATTTTACGTTCATGTTAGACCCGGGGAACGCTTTGTCCATATTTTTTACAGTCTATGGGGTAAACATATAGTACCTTTCCTTTCCTTAGTTCAGTTACCCTGGGTAAACATGGTACCTTTCCTTTCCTTACCTACATACTCCGTCAGGGGGTTCTGCCCGGGGTGGGTCTGGGCCCAGTACCAGGCGTGTCCTCCGATCAACAGACCCCCTCCTTCTGCCACAAAGTCCTGGATCTCCTCGCGGTGCTCGTCACTGTACGCGTTGCACACGAAGACGCTCAGGCCTTTACGGAAGCCCGTCTTCTCGCAGCGCAGGCCCGACCCGGCCAGCAGAGGGGCGGCGAAGCCCACGTTGGGCCGCACGCCCACCAGGCCCTGCCGTCCCTCGTCCAGCCACCGGATGGCGTTGTGCCAGAACGGAGCCAGCTCCTGTCAAAGCAGTGTTCATTTTATTTTCAGCAGAGTTAAAGGGACACTTCACCCTTTTTGCAAAAAAATAAAATATATATGTTAATGACGTTTAGAAGCTTTAGAACACTTTCCTGGGGGTCTTTATGTGAGTAATATGTGGTTTTAGATATTTTAGATTGTAGCAGTGAGCCCAGTGTCTCTGATGTCATAGACACTGGGCTCACTACCTTCCTGGACTACAATTCCCATAATTCTTTGGTGCACTGCTCCTCCTTGTGGATAGGGGGGAGAGCTGTCTTACTGAGACAACATTGACTCACATTGTACGCTGAAACAGCTCTCAAAGTCACTCTATAATACCTCACGGTTCAATTTCCCCGAAGGGCCCCTGAGAGCCAAGGGCCCCTGGGCCACGGCCCCACTGGCCCAATGGCTAATTTGTCCCTGTGCGTGCGTGTGCACAAAGCCCATATGATCCCAGCTCACCTGTCGCCCCATGTAGCCCTCACCTGTCGCCCCATGAAGCCCTCACCTGTCGCCCCATGAAGCCCTCACCTGTCGCCCCATGTAGCCCTCACCTGTCGCCCCATGTAGCCCTCACCTGTCGCCCCATGTAGCCCTCACCTGTCGCCCCATGTAGCCCTCACCTGTCGCCCCATGTAGCCCTCACCTGTCGCCCCATGTAGCCCTCACCTGTCGCCCCATGTAGCCCTCACCTGTCGCCCCATGTAGCCCTCACCTGTCGCCCCATGAAGCCCTCACCTGTCGCCCCATGAAGCCCTCACCTGTCGCCCCATGTAGCCCTCACCTGTCGCCCCATGTAGCCCTCACCTGTCGCCCCATGTAGCCCTCACCTGTCGCCCCATGTAGCCCTCACCTGTCGCCCCATGTAGCCCTCACCTGTCGCCACATGTAGCCCTCACCTGTCGCCCCATGTAGCCCTCACCTGTCGCCCCATGAAGCCCTCACCTGTCGCCCCATGTAGCCCTCACCTGTCGCCCCATGTAGCCCTCACCTGTCGCCCCATGAAGCCCTCACCTGTCGCCCCATGTAGCCCTCACCTGTCGCCCCATGTAGCCCTCACCTGTCGCCCCATGAAGCCCTCACCTGTCGCCCCATGTAGCCCTCACCTGTCGCCCCATGAAGCCCTCACCTGTCGCCCCATGAAGCCCTCACCTGTCGCCCCATGTAGCCCTCACCTGTCGCCCCATGAAGCCCTCACCTGTCGCCCCATGTAGCCCTCACCTGTCGCCCCATGTAGCCCTCACCTGTCGCCCCATGTAGCCCTCACCTGTCGCCCCATGTAGCCCTCACCTGTCGCCCCATAAAGCCCTCACCTGTCTCCCCATGAAGCCCTCGTGTGTCGTCCCATGTAGCCCTCACCTGTCGCCCCATGTAGCCCTCACCTGTCGCCCCATGTAGCCCTCACCTGTCGCCCCATGTAGCCCTCACCTGTCACCCCATGTAGCCCTCACCTGTCGCCCCATGTAGCCCTCACCTGTCGCCCCATGAAGCCCTCACCTGTCGCCCCATGTAGCCCTCACCTGTCGCCCCATGAAGCCCTCACCTGTCGCCCCATGAAGCCCTCACCTGTCGCCCCATGTAGCCCTCACCTGTCGCCCCATGTAGCCCTCGTGCGTGACCACGATGACCCGGCCCTGGCCGTAGTAGGCGCCGGCCAGGAAGGCCCGTCCGTTGTCGGTGGTTCCGATGGGGAAGGCCAGCGGGCCGTGGACCAGAACCTCGGACGGGATGGCTCCTCCCTGGATGTCAAAGCTCTGCACGCCCTGCAGGAGGAAGCGCAGGTCGTCCCCGAAGTCCCGATCGATCCTGGACACAGACGGGGAGGGAGGGAGGTGGTGGTCACTCATGTCCATTCTGACCTGAGATCAGATTCAAAAAATGTCTTCTACATCCTGACAGTTTTCATTCTGACCTGAGATCAGATTCTAAAAAATGTCTTCTATGTCAGTCGCTCTTCGATTTTTTTTTTAAATAGCAGACTTACAAGCTCATAGCGCGCCACTCGGTGGAGCGCTTATGAGCTTGTAGATCTGCTATTTTTCAATAGCTAAAGCACGACATAATGCAATAACAATAACACCAAAATGGGTTATCTGGATTGACAATCCAGGCTTAAAACCCTTCTACAGTCACAAGACGGTATAGGGAGGGTTTTGCTCTTAAAAGGAGAATTTTGGACTAGAAGGCTTTCTTACATTTATCTGTAGTTGTTACGTCCCCACCAAAGAGGTCCAGGTGTTATTTGTAGTTGTTACGTCCCCACCAAAGAGGTCCAGGTGTTATTTGTAGTTGTTACGTCCCCACCAAAGAGGTCCAGGTGTTATTTGTAGTTGTTACGTCCCCACCAAAGAGGTCCAGGTGTTATTTGTAGTTGTTACGTCCCCACCAAAGAGGTCCAGGTGTTATTTGTAGTTGTTACGTCCCCACCAAAGAGGTCCAGGTGTTATTTGTAGTTGTTACGTCCCCACCAAAGAGGTCCAGGTGTTATTTGTAGTTGTTACGTCCCCACCAAAGAGGTCCAGGTGTTATTTGTAGTCGTTACGTCCCCACCAAAGAGGTCCAGGTGTTAGTTGTAGTTGTTACGTCCCCACCAAAGAGGTCCAGGTGTTATGTGTAGTTGTTACGTCCCCACCAAAGAGGTCCAGGTGTTATTTGTAGTTGTTACGTCCCCACCAAAGAGGTCCAGGTGTTATTTGTAGTTGTTACGTCCCCACCAAAGAGGTCCAGGTGTTATTTGTAGTTGTTACGTCCCCACCAAAGAGGTCCAGGTGTTATTTGTAGTTGTTACGTCCCCACCAAAGAGGTCCAGGTGTTATTTGTAGTTGTTACGTCCCCACCAAAGAGGTCCAGGTGTTATTTTGTGCAAAAAAACCCATTATTGGCCATTTCCCCTACCATAACATAAGCCCTCAATGTGTGTTGGGTTTTAGTGCTAATAACCCAACCCCCGTTGAGGGCTTATGGTAGGGGAAATGGCCAATAATGGGTTTTGCAAATAGTTACATAAAAACAGTCACATAGCTAAGTCATTAAACAAACGCTGCACATGATGAGACATTAGTTCTACATGCGAATGAAGATTATATTCCCAACATTACCTAATATTAGTAATAAACAGGAACACAACAGTTAACGAAGAAATAATAGTCCGGAATAATACAGATATGAAATACCAATGGACACACCTTATTCACAGGCGCGCTGGAAGGTATTAATACCAGGGGGGGCTGAAGGGTGGGAGGGAAATTGCGGCCGAGTGCAGCGAGTCCACGCGGAAAATTGCGGGTCTTATTCGGGTATAATTGGCCTAATAATGACTTATTTAGGACCTTGTTAACCGAGTTAATCATAATAACAGTATGTGACTCTTATGGTGTTGTTGTTTGGGTTAGATTTCTTTAAACCTGGTGCAGGTGAAAGTAAAACTACAATAGGTTTTTGCTGTCTCGTCATGTTGTGTCTACTGTCAACTCACTCGCTGTGCATTCTGCATTCAGCACACTCTGTCAAAAGATTCTCCTCCACCAGCAGGGGGTGCTGGAGCACCCTCCGTACCCCTTTTCCAGCGCTGATGCAAACACATTGTAAACAGGGTGTGTGTAGCCTACTTACGCCACAGCCAGAAAGGACGAGGGGATCTGTGGGTGAACTGGTAGACACTCCAACTCCCCACGATGCTCCGAGAAGTAGATACCCGACACACTGGACACCTGAACGCACAGTCACAAATTAAACCTCGTTGTCACATCACAGCAGTGTTGTTTTCGTCGACTAAAACTAAGACGAAAAATGTTCGTCGACTACCTATTTGCACTGACAAAAACAAATGGAAACTAAATGAAAACTAAGCTTCGATGACTAAAACTAAGACTAAATATACTGACAATTTTGTTGACAAATAAAAACGAGACTAAAATGTTAGGAAGGGACTAGTGGACAAGAGATCCAGTATAAGTCATTTTACACTTGGTTGCATGCTGAAAATAGCCGATCTACAAGCTGAGCTTGTAGATCGGCTATTTTCATCAAGACCCGCCAAAATACATTTTAGTCGACTAAATCAACTGTAGATTTAGTCGTTATTTTTATTTACGCTAAAGACGAGAGGCTGGTCTGCATTCATGCGAGTGGCGGAAGTCGAGAGTAACATATATAGCTCTAAATGCGACGCATTAGAGCTACTGTGGCTGTGGCTCAGGAGGTAGAGCAGGTCGTCCAATGATCCATGGGTCGGCGGTTCGAATCCCGGCTCCTCCTCCTCCTGACTACATGTCGAAGTGTCCTTGTGGGCATGACCAGGGGGGCAGTCAGCCAGATATTTCGTGAAGCCTCATTTGAAATCGGTAGTTCATATAATGGCCTGTTGTGGCGCTGGACTGGACCCAAAAAGCCCCATAGCTCCATAGAGGCCCATGTATTTGGGCCCAACTTCACCTAGACTGTATTACCTTAATAAACATGGTCATGAATACTTTCTGCTTCCAGTCACTAGTTTAAAGTCTCATTTCTAATGTCATAATATTCTTTTTGGAAAATTATGGTCCCATTAATTAAAAAAATGACCATAAAGAAAAAAAAACATTGCGTATGTTCTGAGGGGCGTGGCTACCGTTACAGTCTATGATCGGGATTCCCCTCCCACTCGAGTCAAAATAAAAACCAACGGAGAAGAAGGGGGGAAGTCCCGCCTCGTTGTCTGGGCAGCCAATGGCCAGCTGGTCCAAAACGGAGCCAGCCAATGGCCAGCTGGTACCAAACGGATCTAGAAAGATGGCGACTTACAGTGCAGGAATAACAGGCTTCATTTTACGTCCATGTTAGACCCGGCGAACGCTTTGTCCATATTTTTTACAGTCTATTGGCAAGACACTGAACCCCAAATTGCTCCCGATGTGCTGGTTGGTATACCTCGCATGGCTTCCGCCGCAATCGGTGTATATGAATGGGTGAATGTAAATGGGTGAATGTAAATGGGTGAATGTAATGCACAATCTATGTAAAGCGCCTTGGATAAAGGCGCTATACAGGGATGTCAAACTCAAATACACAGTGTGGGCCAAAAGAAAGAAATTGGTTCAAGTCGAGGGCCGGACTGTGTTTCAACACACGGGGCCATTTTTGGGGAGAGGGGTGTAGCTGAAAGTTGACCACAAGTTGATATACTTTCACTGCTGATCAATAGTGAAGAGAAGACGCATGCTTGCGCTTATTGCGGGCCCTCGATATACGTGACAATTCACTCGCAGTGCATTGTGGGACTTGTAGTATTATGGTGGTCCGTGCAATATACCAGAGGGCCAGTTCTAATACTAATTAACCCATTCTGGGCGAGAACCCATTTTGGTGTTAGCATCATGTTATGCTTTAGCTATTGAAAAATAGCAGATCTACAAGCTCATAGCGCGCCACCGAGTGGCGCGCTATGAGCTCGTAGCTCTGCTATTTTTGAAAAATCGAAGAACGAGAATCTGATCTCAGGTCAGAATGGGTTAAATATCATCCCGCGGGGCCAAAGATAATTCATTCACGGGCCTGATTTGGCCCCCCGGGGCCTTGAGTTTGACAAATGCACCATTTACCATCGTGTAGCTATGGACCAGAGCTATAGACGGACGAACGGACGGACGGTTCACCTTGTTGCCCGGGTATCCCAGCAGGACGTTCTCCTTGGGGTGCTCCTCGGCCCAGCTCCAGGCCTGGCCGGCCATCAGCAGGCCTCCTCCGGCCTTCACGTACGCCACCAGAGCGCGCACCACGTCCACGGAGGCCACTGCGCCGTAGGCCTTGGTCACGTACACGGCCACGCCCAGACCCAGAGCCTCGCTGAAGCTCTCCACCACGCTGCTCTGGAAGCTGGACCTGCTCAGGCTGTCCGCCACGGCCTATATAGGGAGGGGAGGGGATTTCATTATTGTTATTCCGCCGTAGTCTGAAAACCCACCTTTTTAGACTCCATCATGGCCCATAGCACTTACCCTAACCCCTTAGATAGCATTTCTGTAGACTTAGATAGCATCTGATACAGACTTATAGCATGTTATGTAGACGGCACTATAATTGCATTGTATGTAGTCATAGCACGTCATAGTACATATGTATAGCATAGTAGTATATATATATAGTTTATATGTATAGTCTCATAATATAGATATTCCACTGTTACTTTCTTAGCTTCCGCATGTTTTATGATAAATGCTTTTGTGATGTATTCCCATGCTTTTGTTCTTGATTATTGTAAGTCGCTCTGGATTAAGAGCGTCTGCTAAATGCCTAAATTGTAAATTGTAAATTATTATTTTCTTGGCAATAACTCATTTTGACCTGAGATCAGATTCTATAAAAATGTCTTCTACATCCTGACAGTTTTCTGAAATAGCTATGTTTCTATCAGTCAGTCGTTCTTAGACTTTTCAAAAATAGCAGAGGGCACAAAGATCTATGGGCATCAATTGTGTTAAAACAAAATTCAAAGATTTATTTTCAGTAACGTAAAGAGTATCGGATAAATTCCATACATCGTCGACTTCGCGCCGCGTTCTGTTTAGTTCATAAAGTTAACGTCACTGTATTGATTAAAGGCATTTGAAATTAAATACATTTTTGACTTTTTCAGGATTCCAATAAAAAAAAATAGCAACAAATAATTCAGGATTTCAATTCAAATATAGCAAAAAATAGCTGATCTACAGTCTACACGCTCAAAACATGTTTCAGTGCGACACGCTTTGAGCTCGTTGATCTGCTATTTTTGCAGTAATATGCAATGTGGCCCTCTGGAGTGAGTGTGGAAATATAGTGGCCCTCTGGAGTGAGTGTGGAACTATAGTGGCCCTCTGGGGTGAGTGTGGAAATATAGTGGCCCTCTGGAGTGAGTGTGGAAATATAGTGGCCCTCTGGAGTGAGTGTGGAGATATAGTGGCCCTCTGGAGTGAGTGTGGAACTATAGTGGCCCTCTGGAGTGAGTGTGGAGATATATGGCCCTCTGGAGTGAGTGTGGAGATATAGTGGGCCTCTCCATCGTCAAAGTTGCACCACCCCTGGGCCCTGCCCTATACCTTGGAGTTGTGGTGGACCCCCACAGAGAGGTTGTTGGCTCCGTCCCCTCGCAGCCAGACCAGGGCGTTCTCCACCAGGGCGGGGAAGGCGGTGAGGTAGGCCTCGTGGCCCAGGACCAGCATCCGTCCTCGGCCGTACACCGACGCCGCCATCAGGACCTGGCCTCTGCTGTTCATGGCCAGGGGGAAGGCGTGGTCCCCGATCAGCACCAGGTCACTGGGAACGCTGGGGCCCTGGAGGGATAGGGGAAGGTATAGAGGGTGTGGGGTCTGGTGAGCGACCCCCGCGATGGTAAGTGCGTTGCCAGGGCAACCAGGCACGCTGTCAGACAGAAGACGCCTCGGGCCGTTAGGAACGCCCTCCTCCGCCAGTTTGAGCTGATTGACGGACCGCACCCAAATCAGCTAGCGGCCACACCCGGCGTATAAAAGGAAGACTTAGTAGTCAGTCTGACAGCGGCTGGTTCACACCCACACGCTCACGGAGGCACGCACACGCAAACCGTCGGGGGGTAAGCAGACACACACGCTCTCACCAAACACACACTCATGTGTATAACTCTGCATGCCTTAACTGTCACTCTCCTCTCGTCACAGGTTTTATAGAATCCGTCCAGGGTTATGTCCGAGCGACAGAATCCGCGGGACTGGATGAAGGAAATATAACGTTGAGTTCCAGTTCTCATGTATCGGGCTGTTGCATGGAAGCCAGCCCCGCCAACGACGGCGACGTGAGAACTACAGATAATAAGGTCGGGAAGAAGCCTATAATTCTGCCTATAAGATTGAGTTCTGTCTGGCATACAGAAGAGGAGTTTCCAGTTTCCACGGACCGCGCCACAGCGACGAGGACGAGGAAACTACGAACAATAAGGTCGGAAAGAAACCTACAATTCTTTATATAATTCTGAGACATTGCATCGAGAACTGCCTAGCAAGCAGGCACTCGTTATATACGCCGGTAGGCTCAACGGCTGGTGCTCGCTCGGAGCTAAACCCCGCTATGGGAGAAGATCCTCTACAGTAAAGGCTAAATACTGACGACGTCACGAAGCAAGACTCCGCCGTCAGAGATTATTATTATTATGGTTTCTTATTATAAAGAGTACCTCCAGAGAGGAGACGTGCCGTAAGAAACTGTATAAACTGAATTGAAGCTAACATTCTGTTCTACTCCGTCTCCAGGCTGTGAAGGACACCGGTGAAGGAAATTATACTGTATGGAATATAATTTACCCAAGAAAACCTACGTGGGGTTTTCTTCTGTCTGCATAATTCTATTATTTACTGTACTGTTTTTCAATAAATAACCGTTTGAAAGTGCTGCAATTCCTTGTTCCGCCTGTTGAGGACCACAGAGCCTTCACAAGGGTCACTGGGAACGCTGGGAACGCCCTGGAGGTATAGGGGGGGTATAGAGGGTCACTGGGAACGCTGGGAACGCCCTGGAGGTATAGGGGGGGTATAGAGGGTCACTGGGAACGCTGGGAACGCCCTGGAGGTATAGGGGGGGTATAGAGGGTCACTGGGAACGCTGGGAACGCCCTGGAGGTATAGGGGGGGTATAGAGGGTCATTGGGAACGCTGGGGCCCTGGAGGTATAGGGGGGGTATAGAGGGTCACTGGGAACGCTGGGAACGCCCTGGAGGTATAGGGGGGGTATAGAGGGTCATTGGGAACGCTGGGAACGCCCTGGAGGTATAGGGGGGGTATAGAGGGTCACTGGGAACGCTGGGGCCCTGGAGGTATAGGGGGGGTATAGAGGGTCACTGGGAACGCTGGGAACGCCCTGGAGGTATAGGGGGGGTATAGAGGGTCACTGGGAACGCTGGGGCCCTGGAGGGATAGGGGGGGTATAGAGGGTCACTGGGAACGCTGGGGCCCTGGAGCAGTGTTGTTTTTGGCAGCAAATTTCCATTTTAGTTTTAGTCATAGTCTCTTGAATAGTTTTCACTTAGTTTTAGTCACCTGGAATGTATTAGTGTTAGTCTAGTTTTAGTCGACTAAATGTCATAAGATTATAGTTGACTAAAACTACAGGTGATTTAGTCGACTAAAATTTATTTTGGCGGGTCTTGTTGCCGTCATAATGACTTATTTTACACTTGAGCTTGTAGTTCGGCTATTTTCAGCATGCAACCAAGTGTAAAATGACTTATACTGGATCTCTTGTCCACTAGTCCCGGGCTAATCCCGGGCGGATCTATAGCGTTAGCAGTTTATTTAGTGTCGCGTTGCCAAACTGTTGCCTCTCGCAATGTTCGAATGCTAAAGCTAAACCTAAAGTTTAACGTAACGCTTAAAACACCAAAAGGGGTTCAACGGAAGCTCTGATCATGATTAAAATATAAATGCTTCCGTCATACAGTCTGGAGCAACGGAAGCTCTGATCATGAGTAAAATATAAATGCTTCCGTCGTACAGTCTGGAGCAACGGAAGCTCTGATCATGAGTAAAATATAAATGCTTCCGTCGTACAGTCTGGAGCAACGGAAGCTCCGATCATGATTAAAATATAAATGCTTCCGTCATACAGTCTGGAGCAACGGAAGCTCTGATCATGAGTAAAATATAAATGCTTCCGTCATACAGTCTGGAGCAACGGAAGCTCCGATCATGAGTAAAATATAAATGCTTCTGTCATACAGTCTGGAGCAACGGAAGCTCTGATCATGAGTAAAATGGTCCGGGTACCACCGGTCCGGGTATGGGTACCACCTGCAGCTAAATGATTCAGAGGTTAATTATGATGAATTCCTGTTCTGTTCTTTGGCTATATAGAAGTGTCTATCTGTACGTCTCTAAATGTTTTGATGAATTGAACAAGGTGGACCCTCTTGTAAACAAGTGTAAAGCTTAATTGGGTCGTCCACTCACAGTTAACAGTCTTTGTATTGAGTTTGTGCTTGAAATATACTGTAATTCTGCAAACTGTTAATAAATATTTCAATCAATCAAGGGTGGTAACCACATGGACCCTTAGATCTTTCATTCTTGAGTCAATCCTGATTCTTTCATTCATTTGAATGAGGTTCCTACGTGGACCCTACCCGTAGGTCCAGCTCCGTGAGGCCTCTCATGATGGACGTGTAGGCCTGCTCGTGGAGGGGGGAGGTGGGGCAGGAGGACATGGTGAACACCAGACAGATCCTGGAGAGACACAGGAGATGCATTTAATAATACTACTACTAATAATAATAGCTTACATTTATATAGCGCTTTTCTAAAATACCCAAAGCGCTTTACATAGGAACACTAGGAACAGACTTTATTAAGAAAAAAACCCCAAAGCAAAGAAAAACATAACAGATACAACAACAGTACAGGGTTAAAAAGATAAAAGGATAAACGAGACCTCAGCTGGGGAAAGCTATCCTGAAGAGGTGGGTTTTTTATTTTTTTATCCCACAATTTTGTAACCCATTTTTCACCCCTGTGTCAATCATCTAATGTGATCCTGGGCTCTACACACCCTCCACCAACCTAGTCCCCATATTATATGGGGGACAAGGGGAGACCAACCTAGTCCCCATATATGGGGGACAAGGGGAGAGCAACGGACTTGAACTCATGCTTCCTTCATGCCTGAGTGTCCAAGTTGCTCCTTTACACCTGACAGGGGGGAGTTTTCCTGGTTGGACGTAGCGCGTGGAAGGAACACGTTATTCCAACCAGTTCCTTTCCCCTCCATCAGGCGCCCCGGCTGGCCAGGGGGAGGCAGTTTAGAGACCAGGATTACTGCATGTTTTTGTGAGGGTACCTACCTACCCTAGGGGACACGGGGAGAACATGCAAACTCCACACAAGAGAGGTGGGTTTTGAGTGAGGTTTTGAAAGAGAGGAGAGAGGGAGCAACTCTGAGATGGTTAGG
Organism: Protomyctophum parallelum; assembly: GCF_964188405.1. Classification (NCBI taxonomy): domain Eukaryota; kingdom Metazoa; phylum Chordata; class Actinopteri; order Myctophiformes; family Myctophidae; genus Protomyctophum; species Protomyctophum parallelum. Next base: position 48,368,638 of record NC_139706.1, on the reverse strand, counting down.
GAGTTCATTCCAGAGTTTGGGGGCCGAAACGTATAGAAGGCCCTAGCTGTCCCCCCAGGTGCGGTACTGTAGAATATAGCATTTTATGTAGACATAGCACTCTATAGTGTATACTGTATAGTACACGGATAGTTTCATTATATAGATATTCCACTGTTAGGTTCTTAGCTTACGTAAGTAGGATTCATGATGACTATTTTTATGTATTTGTTGTAATACCATGTTTTTGTTCTTGCTTACTCTACGTCTCTCTTGATTAGGAGCGTCTGCTAAATGCCTAAATTGTAAAACAAACTGGAGGAAATTGATCAAGCTGATCTTGTGATGCGTTGTGAGCTTGTAGATCTGCCATTTTGGAAAAAGCTTGACAATCTTTAAAAAACGTGAGTACTTTTTACTCCAATTTTAACCCATTTAGACCTGAGGACGATTCTACAAATGCCTTCTAAGTCCTGACAAAAAAACATGTTTCTGTGTCAGTCGTTCTCAAACATCTTCATGTCAAGGACCCCCAAAAATATATGTAATTGGCCGCCGACCCCCATCTGAAAATATGTTGTTCCGGCGGGGACCTCCACAGAAGAAAGATTTGAGTTAAAAACATTCACTGAAAGAATATATTCAATGATTTGTGCCGCATCTTCACAATTTTTTTTTAAATAGCAGATCTACAAGCTCGAGCTTGAGGATTTTTCAATAGCTAAAGTAGAACATAATGCTTCACACACACACACACACACACACACACACACACACACGCACACAGGCCGCTCAAAAATAATGTGAGATTGATGGCATGCGATGTACAAACCTGCAATTAAAAAAAAAAAGCAGAAAACAAAAGTCAGCTTGTTGTGGATGTTAGGAATGTTAGAATGATGGAAGCGGCAGGCTGGAGTGAGCAGGTTAAGATGTAATGGTTTATACAGTAGCTGTTGAACCAGGCTGGAGTGAGCAGGTTAAGATGTAATGGTTTATACTGTACAGTAGCTGTTGAACCAGGGTGGAGTGAGCAGGTTAAGATGTAATGGTTTATACAGTAGCTGTTGAACCAGGGTGGAGTGAGCAGGTTAAGATGTAATGGTTTAAATACAGTAGCTGTTGAACCAGGCTGGAGTGAGCAGGTTTTTGATTGATTGATTGAAATATTTATTAACAGTTTGTAGAATTTACAGTACATTTTAAGCACAAACTCAATACAAAGACTGTCAACTGTGAGTGGACGACCCAATTAAGCATTACACTTGTTTACAACAGGGTCCACATTGTTCAATTCATCAAAACATTTAAAGACATACAAACATTTAGAGACATACAAATAGACATTTCTATGTAGCTAAATTCATCATATGGGAAGCAAAAAAGGGAAAAGATACAATATACAGTGAGGGAAAATGGGGTGGGGGGGGTGGGGGGGATTCAGATTTTACAGAGGCCAGTTTCGAATTGCAGCCATCCGTAGGTGCCCTTTGAGAGCGGTTTTGAAGGAGTCAAGGGATTCACATGTCTTAATGACTGTTGGTAGGGCGTTCCACATTTTGGTGGCATAGGAGCGAAAAGAATTTAGTCCCTTGTTTGTGCCGAATCTGGGTTGTACATGGTTTGTTGTACTCCCTCTGGTGTTGTGGGTGTGGACTTCGTTTACACTAAGGAAGTATTTAGACAGGTACATGGGTATCTTGGTGGTGTATCGAATCTTGTGGACCAGACCCATTGCAAGATGCTGTACTCTGTCGTCGACCCTAAGCCATCCCAGCCTGTCAAAGTGGGCAGGGGTGAGGTGGGTTCGGGGTGTAATGTAATGGTAATGTAATGTAATGGTTTATATAGTAGCTGTTGAACCAGGTTGGAGTGAGCAGGTTAAGATGTAATGGTTTAAATACAGTAGCTGTTGAACCAGGGTGGAGTGAGCGTGTTAAGATGTAATGGTATATTGAACCAGGCTGGAGTGAGCATGTTAAGATGTAATGGTATGTTGAACCAGGCTGGAGTGAACATGTTAAGATGTACTGGTATGTTGAACCAGGGTGGAGTGAGCAGGTTAAGATGTAATGGTTTATACAGTAGCTGTTGAACCAGGCTGGAGTGAGCAGGTTAAGATGTAATGGTTTATACAGTAGCTGTTGAACCAGGCTGGAGTGAGCAGGTTAAGATGTAATGGTTTTTACTGTACAGTAGCTGTTGAACCAGGGTGGAGTGAGCAGGTTAAGATGTAATGGTGGAGTGAGCCGGTTAAGATGTACTGGTATGTTGAACCAGGGTGGAGTGAGCAGGTTAAGATGTAATGGTTGAGTGAGCCGGTTAAGATGTACTGGTATGTTGAACCAGGGTGGAGTGAGCCGGTTAAGATGTACTGGTATGTTGAACCAGGGTGGAGTGATGTGGACTGGAGTGGTTTATAATCTCTCACGCCAAAAGGGTGTGTTTGCTCCGATCTGCCAACAGCAGATCCTGTGGGAAGAACAAACAACTGACGGAGAGAAAGTTCAATGGAGTGGCCGCTACTGTTTGGTGTAATAACTAGGGCCGGGACTAATTGCGATTATTTGCGATTAATTAACTACAGAAAAATTAATGCATTAAAAAAATTAACGCATTTTAATCGCACTATTTTTTTCACCACGGAACGTTGTCACTGGACAGTTTTCAGATGGACCTGCGCACCAAGTGTCCGTGTCCTCTTCAGACAATAACACCACCAGAAACCGCAGACAGTTCACCAGACTGGGGGAAGCCGCTGAGATCACTTTGCTAGTTTGCTTGTCCCCGTGGATTGGAAATAGGATTTAAAAGGCTATCCGATGGTAGCGTGGATTACAGCACAGTTGTGTGCAATTATTCAATAAATAATTATTACCCCTATTACTACAAAAACAATGTTTTATTGCTTAAACTTATGTATTCACTATTCATTGATTCACTAGTACAGGGATTTTCAACTGATTATGAACCAGGGACCACCACCCTGACTGAGAATCAACCTGGGGACCACTGTTGTGTTCCCCTTAACAGCCATTATGTATTTTATATATATATATATATATATATATATATATATATATATATATATATATATATATATATATTATATATGGGCACATTTCCTATTCCTAATAATGGTGACTCAACCAGTCAATCTTGAACCCCTACCATGAAATGTTCTATGAGCAGGGCCTGGCTGTAAACAAGTTCTTTCTTGAGCTTAGTCCAGTTACCCTGGGTAAACATAGTACCTTTCCTTTCCCGTACAGTGTGAGGGGCATACACTTTCCTGTACAAGTCAACTGTGGAATTTCCTGACATCCAACTTTCCAGTAAATGTAAACATTAAACATTGTAAACATTGACATTGTCAGTTACAGTCACCTATTTGTGCAAATAAAGGCACTTGTCACAGCATCGGAGCCCACCGTGTGCGAGCGTCTCCGAGCGTATTATACTATCGCCGCTCGGCACCTGCCCACGTTTGGCTTGGATGTGCGTGTTTTTGTACTTTTTTTTGTGTAACATTGACGTGTCATCATACATCACCAGGTCATTTAGTGCACTCTGTTTCACAACTTTGCATATGGTCAGGGACCACATACAATACCTTCACGGACCACCAGTGGTCCACGGACCACCTGTTGAAAACCTCTGCACTAGTATACCAAAATCCATTTGAAAAAATGTCTCTCACAGTTCTTGGGTGAAATAATGATATGCGATTAAAATGCGATTAATCTAGATTAATTAACTACAAAGCCTCTGATTAATTAGATTTTTTTTTTTTAATCGAGTCCCAGCTCTAGTAATAACCCCATTCAGGGCGGGAACCCCTTTTGGTGTTTTCTTAAGCATTATGTTATACTTTAGCTATTGAAAAATAGCAGATCTACAAGCTCATAGCGCGGCTCATGAGCTTGTAGATCTGCTATTTCTTGAAAATTCGTGAAAATGTGTTGCAAATCATGGAATATAATTATGTTCTTTCAGAGACAACATTTTGAACTCAAATTTTGCTTCAGGGTCCCTGGAACTACATATTTTGCAGCCAAATACAGATAATTCTGGGGGTCCTTGACATGAAAAAGGTTGAGCACCACTGACATAGAAACCTAGGGTTTTCAGAGAACTAACAGGATTTTAGAAGACATTTCTTTTATAATCAGCCTCAGGTCTATATGCGGTAAAGGACAACTTTAGTTTTTTACAACCAAGGTTCATGTTTCAGGTTGTTATTAGAGAAAGTAAAAGGTGAGTGTTCATTTTCTTATGAACACTGTGTGTGTGACAAATTGACATATTGAGCCTATACACACAGTATAAGCCTTCCCCCAGTAGGCTACCTTCACATTCAGTAGATCCTGTGATCTTATGTGGCCAGATGTAATTTCCTGGGGTTTATTAGGACTATAGTAAATAATACAAAAATAAATCACCGTAACATTTTGTAAAACTATACATATTTAGCCCCATGCTCGAATGCCCCCGCCCCCCTGTCAAAAACTGCAAAAATCCCCAAAACGAAAGAAAGCAGCAAATGAAAAATGAATGAAAAAATGAATGAAAACATCTTTTACTAACCTAATAACCTGAAACATGAACCTTGGTTGAAAAAACTAAAGTTGTCCTTTAACCCATTTTGGGCGGAAACCCCTTTTGATGTTATGCTTTTAGCTATTGGAAAATAGCAGATCTACAAGCTCATAGCGGTCTGCTATTTTGAACAACTGACATAGAAACATAGCTTTTTCAGAAAACTGTCAGGATCTAGAAGACATTTTTAGAATTTTTAGATCTCGGGTCAGAATGGGTTTTAAGCACTTTGAATTGCCTTGTGTTTGAAATGTGCTCCACACATAAACCTGCCTGGACGTTGAGTCACTCTTTCTACCCAGAGTGAGCATCGTTTTCTGGGATGACTCCCCTTTTCTCGGTTTTTCTGTAAACCTGCCACGAACCTAAATAAATAAATGCAAAGTCTACAAACAAACACTATTTCATTTCCAATGACTCTCTGGCAAACACACTGCTACTGAAGGCACATCCATTATCACAAACACACTGCTACTGAAGGCACTTCCATTATCACAAACACACTGCTACTGAAGGCACATCCATTATCACAAACACACTGCTACTGAAGGCACATCCATTATCACAAACACACTGCTACTGATGGCACATCCATTATCACACAAACACACTGCTACTGATGGCACATCCATTATCACACAAACACACTGCTACTGATGGCACATCCATTATCACAAACACACTGCTACTGATGGCACATCCATTATCACACAAACACACTGCTACTGATGGCACATCCATTATCACAAACACACTGCTACTGATGGCACATCCATTATCACAAACACACTGCTACTGATGGCACATCCATTATCACAAACACACTGCTACTGATGGCACATCCATAATCATAATCCAATAGTAAAACTGAACTTTTTTTTACCTGAGGAGCAGAACTTAAAGATCCAACACGCTTATATTCCGCAGAACAAACAAACAGTGACACGGTCGAGAGGAGAGAGAGAGAGAGAGAGAGAGAGAGAGAGAGAGAGAGAGAGAGACATTCGGGAGGAACACGTACACAAACCAGGGGGAGGTGTGAGTGAGTTTGTTGTTTTTCGTTACCTGAAGAAAAGCAGAATCGCGTCTGATTGGTCGGTGTGCACGGAGGAGGAGGGTGTGGCCTGCGGTGCTCTGTCTATGAATAGATTATTCTACTGGTTTCTCAACGTAGGGCGCGGGGTCCACTAGACGGGTCCTGGAGGGACATGACGGAGGCCCAGTGGACCCAGCCAGGAAACAGGACCCCTAGTGCGGGTCCATTTGGTCGTATACGCTCTCTGAGTTACAGACCCGTAAGGGTCCATTTGGTCGTATACGCTCTCTGAGTTACAGACCCGTAAGGGTCCATTTGGTCGTATACGCTCTCTGAGTTACAGACCCGTAAGGGTCCATTTGGTCGTATACGCTCTCTGAGTTACAGACCCGTAAGGGTCCATTTGGTTGTATACGCTCTCTGAGTTACAGACCCGTAAGGGTCCATTTGGTTGTATACGCTCTCTGAGTTACAGACCCATAAGGGTCCATTTGGTACCATGTGTTACACTCTCAGTTACAGAGCTGTAAGGGTCCATTTGGTACCATGTGTTACACTCTCAGAGTTACAGACCCGTAAGGGTCCATTTGGTACCATGTGTTACACTCTCAGAGTTACAGACCCATAAGGGTCCATTTGGTACCATGTGTTACACTCTCAGAGTTACAGACCCATAAGGGTCCATTTGGTACCATGTGTTACACTCTCAGAGTTACAGACCCGTAAGGGTCCATTTGGTACCATGTGTTACACTCTCAGAGTTACAGACCCATAACGGTCCATTTGGTACCATGTGTTACACTCTCAGAGTTACAGACCCGTAAGGGTCCATTTGGTTCCATGTGTTACACTCTCTGAGTTACAGACCCATGAGGGTTCCCATGCTCCACTGGTGAGAGGGAGAGTGTGTGTGTGTGTGTGTGTGTGTGTGTGTGTGTGTGTGTGTGTGTGTGTGTGTGTGTGTGTGTGTGTGTGTGTGTGTGTGTGTGTGTGTGTGTGTGTGCGCCCGCATTATAACGAGGGTTTGGCTGCATTCCTAGAAATTAGAATACAACTGTGCTTAAACCGCCGTGATCGGAACTGGTTTACGGACAAAAACAATGAGAAACCTGTCCATCCCGTTTGGAACAATGCAGTGTCATCAGAGCACACAGGCCTGCACCTATACTGCATCATCATAATGTCTACATAAATGTAAACAGCAATATGATTATTACCTACAGTAGCTGCCTCATCACAGCATAGCAGCACCACCCAATGTGATTATTACCTATAGCTCCCTCACCACAGCATAGCAGCACCACCCAATGTGATTATTACCTATAGCTGCCTCATCACAGCATAGCAGCACCACCCAATGTGATTATTACCTATAGCTGCCTCATCACAGCATAGCAGCACCACCCAATGTGATTATTACCTATAGCTGCCTCATCACAGCATAGCACCACCACCCAATGTGATTATTACCTATAGCTGCCTCATCACAGCATAGCAGCACCACCCAATGTGATTATTACCTATAGCTGCCTCACCACAGCATAGCAGCACCACCCAATGTGATTATTACCTACAGTAGCTGCCTCACCACAGCATAGCAGCACCACCAACATTTGCAACACTTATTTTTAATGGGTTGAATCTAGAGTTCTCATGGTTTAAAGTTTTCAGTCATGTGCACCGAAAATAGCAGATCTACAAGCTACAAACACTGTGACATGTTGTGAGCGAGCTTGTAGATTGGCTATTTTCAGTCATTAGTTATTTTAAACGGCGTTTAAACAGCGTAACTGCCGTAAAACAACAAAAAGAAGAAGAGCGATTGAGCTATTTCCAACGAGCGCACATGCACACACACACACACACACACACACACACACACACACACACACACACACACACACACACACACACACACACACACACACACACTCAGCTACTAGGTGGAGTAGCACTGAGTCTGACTCGCACAGGGTGGGGCACTGGGGTAGCTACAGTGTAATGGCAGTTCTGACTCACTCACAAGCAACAACAACAACATTACAACAAGGACAAAGGACTGCATGTTTGTCAGTGTCCACCTCCAGTCCTGGAGACGTGGGGGTGAACACGTTTCGTCAGTAAAAGTTTTTTTTTCTTCTCTCAACTGATTCTTGTAGCTTGGGGTCACCTCTTAAGAATTATTCAAGAGGGTTGCCCAGCGATATCCCCTGGGCATGTGTTATGTCATTGACCCCTTAATGCCCGAAACACTAAGAAATCCCAGAAAATAAAGCTTTATGATAATATGCATGCAGGTATTTAATGCAAATTACTTGGTCAAAATGCATCAGATTTGCTTCGGTAAATGGTGCATTTATATAGCGCCTTTATCCAAGGCGCTTTACATAGATTGTGCATTACATTCACCCATTCACACACACATTCATACACCGATGGCGGCGGAAACCATGCAAGGCACCAACTAGCACATCGGGAGCAATATGGGGTTCAGTGTCTTGCCCAAGGACACTTTCAACGACATGTAGACAGGAGGAGCCAGGATTCGAACCGCCGACCCATGGATCATTGGACGACCTGCTCTACCTCTAGCCACAGTCGCTTTCTACAGTGTTTATGAATGTGGATATGTACAATGTATTTGATTAAGGATTAATGCATTATTAAAATAATGGATATTATAAACCCCTTCATGCCCGAAAACCCTCAAAACCCATAAATTATATATTTTGAGATCTAAATGCATCACATTAGCTTTCTAGAGTTTTTAATCCATGAATGTGGATATGTACAATATATTTGATTTCAGAATAGGGGCATTTTTAAACCCCTTCATGCTTAAAAACAGCAAAACCCTATAAAATACAATAATCGTTATTTTGGAAGTGGTCATGTCCACCACATCCCCTTTCCTTTGAATGAACTCTTAGAGGCTTATGTAAGTAAGTAAGTAAGTAAATTGTATGTATAGCACTTCTCACAGAGAAAACTCACAAAGTGTTTTAACCCATGCAGAAATTAAAAACAAAGACAGGCAAAAAACAGAATAGTCAAACTAAAAACAGGACCATACAATTGATCTAAGAAAAAATAACAACACATTAAAATAAACAACACAACCATTATGTTACATTAGGAAAATCAAGCTTGTGCAAATAGCAAAGTTTTGAGTTGATTTTCTTTTAAATGTCAACCGAGGCTGCGGATCTCAACACCTGTGTGAGGGCATTCCACAGTGTGGGCGCTACAACCTGAAAGGCTCTGCATGTCACCTTTTGTTTTACGTAAACCAGGTTTATAATTGTAGCCTACGTCTGTTCGGTACGCCATCTACATCAGTTCACAGCTCATCACACCGATCACTCACTCACTCACTCACTCTCACCAGTTTGGAATCATCAATCATCACCACACCCTAGTTTAAAGCACAGCCCTTTTGTCTCAGTGAGTGAGGTGCACGTCACTGGCTGTGGCAGGTCTGTGTAGCCCTTCTTCTACAAACATTTTTTACTAGGGCCGGGACTAATTGCGATTCATTTAGATTAATTAACTACAGAGAAATTAATCGCGATTAACTACAGATAAATTAATCGCACCTTTTTTTTCACCGCGGAACGTTTCTCACTGGGCGCTTTTCTATAGTACTGAAAACTGGAAATAATAAAAAGTCACCCCATTGTGTGTTGCCTGGAGGTCTGACAAAAAACAGTAACAATATGAAGTAAGTACAGCTTTGTGATGTCACTGAGATGTACTTGTTACTGTTACTAATTTTTTTTCAGACCTCCAGTTCTAGGCAACACAGAATGGGGTGACTTTTTATTATTATTTCCACAGGTATATTAATGACAGTAAAATGTTGAAAATGAGTGGTATCCTGTAGTCACTATTTGTTGATTCACTGGGATACCAAAAAACATTTAAGAAAAAGGTTTCTCGCTGTTCTCGGGTTGAATATTGATATGCAATTAAAATGTGATTAATCTAGATTAATTAATCGCAAAGCCTCTGATTAATTAGATTATTTTTTTTAATCGAGTCCCAGCTCTAATTTTTACTCTTCACTGACCTGAAGATCGAAGATCGAAACGTTGTCTTTTTTCAATAAAGTAATTCTTTACCAAAATAATGGTGTTTCAAAAATAGCAGACCTACATAAAGCTCGTAGCGCGCCACTAGATCTGCTATTTTTCATATAGCTAAAGCATAACATGATGCTGACACCAAAAGGGGTTCCCGTCCCAAAATGGGTTAAAGTTAAATCATGAAGGCATGCATATAGCAGGAAAAAGTTACACATGTATGAATTATTGTGATTATACGCTGTACTTCTAACCCAAGGAAGCTCTTCTCCACTTTCACCTCCCTCCTTAAACCCCCTCCCCCCTCCCCCCACTCAACCCTCATCCCTCACTGCTGATGTTTTTGTCAACTACTTCGAGAAGAAGGTTGATGATATCAGCAGCTCCTTTCCTCCCCTCCCACATAAAGTGGCATCTGACTCAACCAACACCAACCCCAACATACCATGCATGTCCTCCTTCTCTCCTCTTTCCCCAGACGAGGTTCTACAACTAGTAACATCCTCTAGACCTACCACTTGTCCTCTTGACCCTGTCCCGTCTCCAATCTTCCAGACCATCGCACCTGATCTGCTCCCCTTCATCACCTCCATCATCAACACCTCAGTAACCTCAGGCTGCGTCCCATCTGCCCTCAAGTCAGCCAGAGTAACACCACTCCTCAAAAAACCAACCCTTGACCCCTCAGATGTCAAGAACTACAGACCGGTATCACTCCTTTCATTTATTTCTAAAACCATTGAACGTGTCGTCTCCAACCAGCTCTCTCTCCATCTCTCACAGAACAACCTGCTGGATCCCAACCAGTCCGGATTCAAGAAGGCCCACTCCACAGAAACTGCCCTGCTGGCAGTCACAGAAGCACTACATGCTGCCCAAGCTGCTTCCCACTCTGCAGTACTGATTCTCCTAGACCTATCAGCAGCATTTGACACAGTGAACCACCAGCTGCTCCTAGAAACCCTAGCGGAGCTAGGCATCGGTGGAACGGCACTAAAGTGGTTCTCCTCCTACCTCACCGATCGGACCTACCAGGTTTCCTGGAAAGGTCTGCTATCATCCCCCCGAACCCTCCAAACTGGGGTCCCACAGGGATCTGTACTTGGTCCCCTCCTTTTCTCACTGTACACTAAATCCCTTGGCACTATCATCTCTGCTCACAATATATCCTATCACTGCTACGCCGATGACACACAACTGTTCCTATCCTTCCCCCCCTCTGCCACTCAGGTGGAAGAGCGCATCACTGCATGCCTGGCTGACATATCACAGTGGATGTCCTCCAACCACCTCAAGCTGAACCCAGACAAGACTGAGCTTCTCTTCTTCCCAGCTAAGTCCTGCCCTATGCGGGAGCTAACTATTTCCGTAGACAACGCCCTGGTAACGTCTGTCCCAACAGCCAGGAATCTTGGTGTTGTCCTGGACAGTCAGCTCTCGTTCAAAGCTCACATCACAGCTGTCACTCGATCATGTAGGTTCACACTCTATAACATACGACGAATTAGACCGTTCCTCACCCAGGAATCAGCCCAGCTCCTAATCCAGACAACAGTCTTGTCAAAACTCGACTATTGTAACTCCCTCCTTACTGGCCTACCAGCATGTGCACTTAAGCCTCTCCAGCTGATCCAAAATGCAGCAGCTCGCTTGGTCTTCAACCAGCCAAAATTCTCACATGTCTCCCCCCTGCTCCGCTCCCTCCACTGGCTCCCGGTCGCTGCCCGCACAGAATACAAAACTCTGATGCTGGCATTCAAAGCAACCAAAGGTATGGCTCCCCCATATCTTACAAGTATGATTGAACCCTACAAACCCTCCCGCGCACTCAGATCAGCCAACGCAGGGAAACTGGAAGTACCCTCACTAAAAACGCCGGGACAACGCTCCACACGTCCCAAACTCTTCTCCCTTCTGGCTCCAAAACTGTGGAATGCACTTCCCATTGCAGTCAGAACTGCAGCATCACTCCCAATCTTCCGCCGTAGCCTGAAAACCCACCTTTTCAGACTCCATCATGGCCCATAGCACTTACCCTAACCCCTTAGATAGCATTTCTGTTGGCTTAGATAGCATTTGACACAGACTTATAGCATGTTATGTAGACAGCACTATAATTGTATTGTATATAGTCATAGCACGCCATAGTACATATGTATAGCATAGTAGTGAATATGTATAGTTTATTATGTATAGTGTATGTATAGTTTCATCATATAGATATTCCACTGTTACCTTCTTAGCTTACGCATGTTTCATGATAAATGCTTTTATGTGATGTATTCCCATGCTTTTGTTCTTGCTTAAATGTAAGTCGCTCTGGATTAAGAGCGTCTGCTAAATGCCTAAATTGTAAATTGTAGCCTACAGCAATTAATTGAAATGTATAGCTGTAATACTATACCCCTCCCCCCCCCCCCCCCCCCCGGTGTCCGAAACGGTCCAGAAATGACAGTTACGGCGTGGGGGTCCCCGGGGGTCCCCGGAACATCCAGGAATGCGCCCAGGGAAGCTGCCCGCGTCCGAAACGGTTGAGAAATGATGAAAACCAACCAAGCTATTTTCGTGCTAGTGTAGCAGTTGTTCAGAGCCTCTGCCTGATGGCCTCAAAAGTCTAATATCTCCCCCAGTCCAGAGGGATATCCCTTTGGTCTAGTGGTTAAGATGTTGGACTTTCACGCGGGAGGCCCGAGTTCGAATCCCGTGCGTTACACTTGGACGGACGGACGGACGGACGGACAGACCCAGGGACACACATAGCTGTTTAATGGAGATGGTTGCACCACTCAAAATATGCTACTTTAGTCCACTAAAATAAATTAACATAGTCAGCTGAATAAAGTAGCATAGGCCTAATTATTTTGAGTTGTGCAACAACTCCATTTAACTCTATTTTTGTGAGAAATGTTTGGTAGATGTTTGGTGGACGCAGTACCACGCCGTGACCCGTGGGACCAGTACTTTTTTGACGCGCACGCGCAGGGACGGGACGGAACGGTGCATGTGCGTGGCGTGCATGCACGCTAGAACGCGTCCCGTCTAGACTCAAGAGAAGACGCACCTAACCTAATCAACCCCGTCATGTCACCAGACTTTCCAAGACGCACAAAGTACCCATGCAGTGGTCTAGGTTTACTTCACGCCGTGTACTGTAAAGCACCGTGCCGAATCAAATGGCTACTGTAGGCTACTTTGCAGAACAACCGGACAGCTGTTTATACCTGAGCGCACGGTAAGCATGCACAGCTTTAACTGTTTATACCTGAGCGCACGGTAAGCATGCACAGCTTTAACTGTTTATACCTGAGCGCACGGTAAGCATGCACAGCTTTAACTGTTTATACCTGAGCGCACGGTAAGCATGCACAGCTTTAACTGTTTAATACCTGAGCGCACGGTAAGCATGCACAGCTTTAACTGTGTTATACCTGAGCGCACGGTAAGCATGCACAGCTTTAACTGTTTATACCTGAGCGCACGGTAAGCATGCACAGCTTTAACTGTTTATACCTGAGCGCACGGTAAGCATGCACAGCTTTAACTGTTTAATACCTGAGCGCACGGTAAGCATGCACAGCTTTAACTGTTTATACCTGAGCGCACGGTAAGCATGCACACTTACGGCAGTAGGCGATGTAGTCAAGTGTAGGCCTACTGCTGCTGTGCTGTGTGTGTTCCCACAGATTACAACCACACACGGAGATTTTGAAAACATGACCAATGACAAAAAACTCCCATATCTGCTGGGCGAAGTACAACAATGTGCAAACACAGCAGCAAGATTTGTGGGCTGCTGTGATAGGAGAAGGATATCAAATGGAACACAACCACCCTAAAGACTAATCATTGTGTATATTCCTGCACTATACCTGCATCGAGTGATCTTGGTACATAGAAGTTGATCTATTGAAGATCCTGACCTTCAATATACATCATTTTTGTTTTGATTGTATTGCTGTATTGTTGTATTGTTGTATTGTTCGTTCTGCTTTGGCAATGTAAACGTATGTTTTCTCATGCCAATAAAGCCCTTTGAATTGAATTGAATTGTGTGTGTGTGTGTGTGTGTGTGTGTGTGTGTGTGTGTGTGTGTGTGTGTGTGTGTGTGTGTGTGTGTGTGTGTGTGTGTGTGTGTGTGTGTGTGTGTGTGTGTGTGTGTGTGTGTGTGTGTGTGTGTGTGTGTGTGGTGTTCTGCACGCAAGAAGGATGCCTCCTCCAGAACAGATTAATTCGTCCAATTTACACTCAGAGCCTCAGACAGACACTGCCATTATATTATGTGATGTCAACACGATTGTCACATATTTCAGCAGGGCACCAATTTCACCGTAACACCACCATGATGCTGGAGTGACCGAGTGGCCGATATTTAATTAGTAGAGGCTTCAGTGTAATGACACAGTCACACAGACAGACAGACAGACATCAACATTTAAAAAAACCCAAATACCTTTTAGAATATGGTTAGAATCTTCTTATGATGCCAAGTAAAGCAGTCTCAGGTTTTGACATGTTCCTATGGGTGTGAATAGAATTAAATACAGATCCACGACATGGTTTGACAGCTATAGCTATAGCCAGCTCATAAAACAAAGTGATAGGCTATCCGGTCCGGATAAGGAACTCTCTTGGTTTTATGGCAGTTTACCACAGGTCTCTGGGTTGTTATACCGCCACCTACTGTATATATATATATAGTGTTTCTGCTTGACCTATTAGAATAATGGTATCTGTGCAAACTCATTTTACAGCAGTGGTTCTTAAAGTGGGGTCTGGGGACCCCCAGGGGTCCTTGAGGGAGTTCCAGAGGGTCCCCAGCTAAATGATAGTTCTGAACCAAATGGACCCTGCATGCAGGGTCTCTAACTCTGAGAGTGTATTGATTGATTGATTGAAATATTTATTAACAGTTTGCAGAATTACAGTACATTTCAAGCACAAACTACAATACAAAGGCTGTTAACTGTGAGTGGACGACCCAATTAAGCATTACACTTGTTTACAACAGGGTCCACATTGTTCAATTCATCAAAACATTTAGAGACGTACAAATAGACACTTCTTCTATATAGTTAAAGAACAGAACAGGAATTCATCATATAGGAAGCAAAAAGGGAAAAGAAACATATACAGTGAGGGGAAAGGGAGGGGGGGGGGCGGTGGGGGGAGATTCGAAATACGAATGGAACCATTTTAATTTCAAGGACCCCCCAGTTTGACATGCATTAGGCTACAGACCCTCTTCTAAATGGCATCTATGGGACTCTAATGTATACAGTAAACATCAATGTTAATTTAACCCATTCTGACCTGAGATCAGATTCTATACGAGGTTTCCACTGGACACACACTGGTCTGATGAACCCATTCTGACCTGAGATCAGATTCTAAAAAAATGTCAGTCGCTCTTCGATTTTTCAAAAATAGCAGACCTACAAGCTCGTATCGCGCCACTCGGTGGCGCGATACGAGCTTGTAGATTTGCTATTTTTAAATAGCTAAAGCATAACATGATGCTGACACCAAAATGGGTGGCCGGTCAGAATCGGTTAACTCTGAGAGTGTAGGCTACAAATGGACCAAATGGACCCGCTATGGTCAATCTGGTTCCATTTGTAGCCTATATATACTACACTCTCAGAGTTACAGATCGACCCATAAGGGTCCATTTGGTTACAAACTATATAATTTAGCTGGGGACCCCCTGGAACTCCATCAAGGACCCCACTTTGGGAACCACTGCTTTGCCTCACTAATTATAAACTCACGGTTATGTCATTTATAGGGCCTATCTATAAGGGCATATCTAGTTTATCTAGAGAGTGTTAGCAGAGATCTCTAGCAGCACATTTACATGACATGACTGCCATCTGGTGGCAGTGCACGGTGGACACAGTCAGAACAAACCGGCACACGCGATTTGCACACCCCAAGATTTGAGTCAAAAACGTTCGCTCTTTATTTATTGTCGTGTCCTGCACACAAGGTGCCCAACCCTCATGGGGTTATAAGACACCATTTCACATTTACCGTTACAGCATATGTTTACATTATAATTATATTCATAATACATTAAAATACAACGAGTTATGCAGTGTTCTGTCTTCTCTCCCAAGCTTGACATATAAATTCAGCCACAAACAACAAATACTCCTTTGCCAAAACATAAATCATTTTTTTTCATATTTTAACTCAAGGGAATCCGTACAAACAGAAGATATCTTATTGTCTCCACCAGGCCGAAGGCATGTGGGGAGAGTATGTTTTGCACTCCGTCCGTCCGTCCGTCCGTCCGTCCGTCCGTGTGTCCGTGTGTCCGTGAACAGCTAATCTCGGCCACCGTTAACCCGGTCGATGCCATATTTTGCACACACACTCCCTGGATGCCAACCATGAACCTCTGCCCCAAACTTTCCAGAACGGCCTGTTATAGCGCCACCAGGAGGCCGCTTTGTGCAAAACAAGTTTTTGCACAGTACACCTACAGATTTTGTCCAAACATCACGCAAATTGGTACACAGTCTCTCTAGAGCCATTCAACGAAACGGGTCTTTCAGATTTATCAGACTCCATCCTGATTGGTTAAGATTGGCTTCCAAAGTTCACAGGAGTGCTCAGTTTCAAACAAAATGCTGCAAATCATGAACACATCGCGTGATTTCCGTGAAATTGTGCACCCACATTCCCACTAGGCCGAGGACGAAATGCCACATGAACAATTTCAACTCAGCCTCAAGGTGGCGCTATAACTGGCCGAAAAGTGTTTTTACCTCTAACTGCACGGATCTGTGGATAACCTGGTGGAGACCTGTGCCCGGAAGGGCACTTTTTCTAGTTAACAAATACTTCTCTTATATGACTTATGTCATCATATTTAGAGCAGTAAAACAAAAAGTGGAACTCATTTTCAACAACAGAACAAGCCGTACTGTATATGGGCATACAAGGTGGATCTGGTCCCTATGCCCATATATGGTAATGTACAGTACATACAGTGTTTTAGTTTTCGTCCAGGGCGATGATTGATGTGTATGCGCCGTGCCAGCGTATGACGTAATGACGACTTGTGCTTGATATGGCAGTGGTGTCAGATTACATACATGTATACATACATGCATACATACACAGGAGCATTACCTTTAATCCTCCCGACACTAAAACATATCGTCATTACGTCACCATCGAAAACCAATTACACTCTGGCATTGGGTCCTTTAATCCACATCTTTATTACGTCATCGTTGAGAGGTAGTTATACCAGTTATACCCTGACGTCATATGCTGTTACGATACATATACGCATCAAAAGTGGTGCAAAGTAACCACAGTATACCGCTAATCAACTTACAAATTATTATAGGATAAAACTCTAATAAAACTATAGGATAAAACTCTAATAAAACTATATGATAAAACTCTAATAAAACTCTAATAAAACTATAGGATAAAACTCTTATAAAACTATACGATAAAACTCTAATAAAACTATAGGATAAAACTCTTATAAAACTATACGATAAAACTCTAATAAAACAAAACTCTAATAGGATAAAACTCTAATAATACAAAACTATTAAAACAAAACTCTAATAAAACTGTAACTCTAAAACAAACTCTAAAAACAACTAGACCTGACATGTAACACATAAGCAGTCGGCTGGAGGGAAGGCCACACGCTGGAGTGCTCCCACGCCACACGCAGCAGTGTTCCCACCCCGAAGTCCAGGCATAGAGTGAGCTTTATAGTCCAGAAAAGGTGCTGCCACGCTATCAAAAGAGCTGCGCACGTTTTCGGCTGCGCACAGCTTCAAAACCGGGTTTTTAGACAGCCGGTGGATGGGAAATTTCCCATTCCACCGGCTGTCTAAAAACCAGCTGCGCACACGCCGCACAGCTTCTTCTGTCCGCGGCGCAAAACCGTTTTACGCTGAGGTGTAGAAAGGGCTGTAGCGAGGCCTGAACTGCCACAGGACCAATCCGAGGGCTGATCAGGCTCCAAGCCAGGCCCTCCTCAGGACGGCAACACATTAGGGACACAATGCTCAAAACTGACTATAGGATAAAACTACAGGATAAATCTATGACTACAGGATCAAACTACAGGATAAATCTATGACTACAGGATCAAACTACAGGGTAAAACTATGACTACAGGATCAAACTACAGGATACAACTATGACTACAGGATCAAACTACAGGATAAAACTATGACTATAGGATAAAACTACAGGATAAAATTAGCAACACCCTGACTCTGTTTGACCAGAAAACGGAACAGAGCCTTCATTGTAGTAACATCGGCATGGGCGGAGCTTGAGGGGGTTCAGGCTTTTTGAGGGTTTTTTTTTTTTTAAACTTAACTTCTGACTGTAGTTTGTAATCATCTCTCTTATCATGATATGATGACTCGCTATATGGCTGTAGTGCATGTGTGTATGTGTGTGAGCTGCTGTACTACCTAAATAACTCATTTTTAGGGGTTAGGCAGCAGGGGTCCTCAACTAGAAATGATGAAGGTCCACAAATATTTTTTTGAATAAGACAGAGGTCCGGTCCCATGCGCGGCGTCCATCGGAGAGCGGGGCTCTATGCCCGTTTAGTATGGTCAAGCCAAGCTTATACAAATCAGATCCCCTTCCACCCAACTAATAATGGGGTGCAGAGTGCAGGCCCGGAGTGGAACTCCAAATCAGGCCGGGAGTTATACGCTCTGGCAGGCCACACTGTGCGCGCGTATCGCGCGCCAGAATTTTGGGGGCCCTTGGGGGACATTTTGGGGGCCTTTGCAGCAATTTCACATGAGAAATGTATACCATCTGATGTTATTTATATTATTAACTTAAAAATAAAAATAAAATAAAAGATTTTTTTTTTTTTTTTTTGGGTGGTCCGCAAAGAGGTGACCGGACCGCGGTCCGCCAGTTGAATACCCCTGGGTTAGGGCATTGTAAAAACGCTAAAATAATAAAATAAAGGTAAAAAAAATCGCGCGCGCACAAATCGCGTGAAACTTTACTAAAATTAAAATTGTGGGAGAGAGCAAGGCAGTGAGTGAGCGAGAGAGAGAGAGTGGGCCAAGAGTGGCGGGGGTTGACTGAGGGGACCTCAGTGCACTGTACACTCTTGCTTTGTGTCCCAGGTTGGCTTGGTGTGGAATGTGCTAATTTGTCCCCTATATTCAAAGTCTGATTTCCATTGATTGTTGGCTGTGTTTAGCATGTATATGGCTGTGGAGTTTTGGTACAAAATCAAAACACCTTGTCTAATATTTTGGCATGTTTAAACCTCCAGGAAAATCCGTGTTGAGGTTCTTGATCCACTGTTTTCCATTAAAACGTCTTTGTCCTTCTGTCCAGTTGGGATTGTGTTGAAGTCCAGGTATACTTTTAGAGCTTCAATGCCATGTGCCATGTAATGTTGAACAATCCTTTTAGTTGTCTTTTTTGCATTGTTAATATTGTATTTGTGTTGTCTCAGCCTTGCAGCTATTGTTTTACTCGTTTCTCCGACATATTGTAAGCCACATTTTTCACATGTGATTAAATAAACACAGTTGCTGGTGCTGGCTGTTATCTGTTGTTTAATCTCCAACGTGTGTTTTGTAGTTCTATTTTTAACTATTTGTTTGGGTTTGAAGTATTCTGGTCTCTGGCGTGCTGGTTGATTGATTCCTTTAAGCTTGCTGTGTACCAGATAAAATGGTAAATGGTGCATTTATATAGCGCCTTTATCCAAAGCGCTTTACATAGATTGTGCATTACATTCACACACCGATTGCGGCAGAAGCCATGCAAGGCACCAACCAGCACATCGGGAGCAATTTGGGGTTCAGTGTCTTTGCCCAAGGACACTTCGACATGTAGACAGGAGGAGCCGGGATTCGAACCGCCGACCCATGGATCATTGGACGACCTGCTCTACCTCTTGAGCCACAGTCGCCCTTAAGAGTTTTGTTTTTTTCTGTAGGCCGAGTTTCGCGATCATTATTTTTTTGGCAGAAGGAGAAGGAAAAACACAACTAACAATAACAATAAAGGACCAAGCCCTTTCAGGACTCCTTGGTCCTTTAAATAAAAAAGATCATAGAAATAAATTTACAATAAAGAGAGTTCCACCGTGTTCAGTTTGGAACATACAGACACAGGTTTGTGTTTCCACCGCATTGTGTTGGACGGAACAATTGTCATTGTTTGATGCCTAGCTGAATGGTTGGAGAGCTTGTTTGGAGAGAAGGAGTCTCCTGAGGTTTGAATCTCAGTAAGTGATGCTGAGAGGTGGCTCACCATCAGGTGGGATGAGATGTTGATCCATCATTTCTTGATCTTTCTGCTGTTCCTTCGTTTGGAATGTGGTCTCGGTTGTTATTGTTGTTGTCGTCTGTTGTCGTTGGTTGCCATGGCTGCCAGTTCCCACCTGATGTCGTGTGGGAGTTCTGATTGGTCCAGAGCGTACTGAATAACTTCTAGCTTGCATAACGTCTTAAGACAAGGACTCAAGTCTAAGATGAACAGCTCATCAGAGATAATGTGATCTCCTTTGTATCCTCCAAAGAGGATGATACGATCTCCCACAATGCAACAGCACATACCATTCATTGGACATGGTCCTTTCCCCTTGGGCTCAACCTTCTTCCAGGAGAAGGTCTCTGGACTGAATTTCCACACATCATTGAAGTACTGGTTACCGTTCCAGCCACCAAATATGTACAGCTCTCCATTGTAGGTAAATGCTGAATGACAATAGCGTCCTTCTGGTAGAAGTTGTGCAGAAGGTGTGTCCAGCCAGGCGTTTGTCTCTGTATCAAACACTCTGATGCTGTTGTAGAAGCCCTTGTACCCCCTCCAGCCCCCGAATACAAACATCTTGGTACCAATGATGGTGGCAGAGTGACAGCGTGAAGCAGGAGGTGGAGTTCCTCTGGGGTTAATTAAAGTCCAGACCATTGTGCTGGTGTCCAACTTGTACATGTCATTAGTGTATCCAGTCAGCTTGGTCTGTCCTCCATGGATAAACATGACCTTCTCCAACACACAGGCTGAGTGGAAGCTCCTCCCTTCTGGAACAGTCCCAGAAACCCTGGGTTTGAACCATCTGTGGGCGTCAACATCAAATGCATAAAGCACATTGCAGTAAGGATAGTCTCCCCAGATGTAGACTGTATCTTCAACCAACACAGCTCTGTGGCCGCAGCGCTCAGATGGAACCTCAAGGTGACCGTCTCCTCTTCCTGGTTCCACTGGAGGTAACTTCTTCCAGCATAAAGACACTGTTACTGTGTTGAAGACATGGACTACCATCTGTCCCTGCATGTTGTTGATGGTCCTTCCATCACTGTAGCCTCCAAAGGAATACAGTTTGTTCCTCACTGCAACAGCAGCATGATAGACTCGCTTTGGTCCTCCTGTTTTGGAAACGGTCCAAGACAACATCACTCTGTCTGTCTGTCTCTCTCTTCTCTCTCGATGTCTACAGTCATTTTCAACACGGTGCATCATCTTATATCTTCTGGTGTGAAATCACACGCGACACAAACTGTTGCCATGCACGCCTTAACGACGCCAATTAGTGCAGCTGTTCTTCATCTGCACCCTTTGAACTCTATTGCTATATTTATTACTTCATTGCGGCTACCTTGGGGTCTATGAATCTATGGATATATGGGGCTTCCACACGTATAGCATAGTATAGTGTATAGTTTATAATATAGTTTCATTATAGATAGTCCACTGTTACGTTCTTAGCTTATGCATGTTTCATGATAAATGCTTTTTATGTGATACATTCCCATGATTTTTTGTTCTTGCTTAATGTAAGTCACTCTGGATTAAGAGCGTCTGCTAAATGCCTAAATTGTAAATTGCTACAGCGTTCCCTAACACTGAGCTGTGTTGTATTTTGAGGCTGTGTGTGTGTGTGTGTGTGTGTGTGTGTGTGTGTGTGTGTGTGTGTGTGTGTGTGTGTGTGTGTGTGTGTGTGTGTGTGTGTGTGTGTGTGTGTGTGTGTGTGTGTGTGCGCGGAATGTGCTCAAGCTGACTGGGTGAGCACGGAATGTGATGTATGGTGATAACAGTGCCGCTCACGTCACGTGGGTGTGATATTTTCCTCCATATCGCTGTGTGAGAGACAGTCCACTGAGCAACTCAAAGTGAGGCTGAATGACAAGCATTTTGCATTCTGGCTCTTTGAGGGGAGCTAGCGCCCCCTATGGCCAGCTTGGTGTGTTTGTGTGTTCTCAGGAATCTGGAGGCCCGTTTCAAGACCAAATATGAGGCCCCCACATACCTATGACATCATTATTTTGTTGAGGCCCCCTGAGGGTGGAGGCCCGTTTCAATTGAAACTGGTGAAACATACTTAAGGCCTCCTATGGGTCCACAGAAACCAGACCTAAATGGTGTGGTCATCAGGAACAAACCATTGTCATGGGGAGAGGCGCAACATGCTTCCATGGACCGAATGCAATGGAGAGCACTCAGTGAAGCCTTATGTCCCAATAAATCATATTTGAACTGGAGAAGGACTTGGAATTGTAGCAGTTAATGTATTCAATTCATTGCGTAAACACAAATTTTGAAGACGAAGGTGAGGACACAAATTCTAATTGGCCGGAATGAGATGATGTATTACGATGTATTACTATAGTAAAGTCTGTTGATTACTTGTGGTGCAGTAATCAACAGTAACATTTCAGGGGGTATTTCGAGGTATTGGAAAAAGGTCTTAAAAGTCCTTATTCACTGTCATCCGGGGACCCTCCCAAAATCATGTGGGGAGTCTGGGGACCCACCCCATGGAGGTCAAAGTCGTGTTTTACCGCAGAGAAATTTGTTTGCCACATTTGACCCGTCTCTTGGAGCGGTGAGCCGCCGCAGCGTGCGCCGGAATCATTTGATTCGTTGATTTGACCCCCCCAATTCAACCCATTGACGCTGGTCCCATTTTTACAGTCTTTGGTATGACCCGGTCGGCCGGGGATCGAACCCCCGACCTCCCAGTTTGAGGACGGACACTCTACCCCGCAATTCCACTGTCTGGTCTCGACCCACATGTCGAGAACTACTGCCATAGAGGACGAAGAGGAGTAAGTAAGTATAAGTGGCCTATTAGCGGACAGGCTTTCCTTCCAGGACAGCAAAGATGTCCTCTAAGGATGTGTGAACACACTGCAGGAACTCGTGCACATTGCGAGCTGGGTAGCTGGAGACGTTGCAGCCGATCCACTCGTCATGGACAACATAGCCCACGCCGAAGCCATCCGGGACCACGGGGGCAAAGCCTCCTATGCCGAGGGCGGGGCTTGTGAGTGTGCTTGTGGAGAGGATGTTGTGGTTGATTGCGGCGTAGGCTGGGTCTTTGTATAGGCCGTGTAGAGGCCGTCCCCGGGAGTTCGCCAGGTAACGCAGGGAAAACAGGTGCCGGTCAAACCCTTGGCCCATAGCTGCTTCCTTGGTAAGTCGCCCGTGGTATTCGGAGCATTCAGTGAGCATGGCCATCAGCTTCTCGGCACTATGTTGTCCCGGCCGGCAGACAAAGGCCTGCGAACAGGACTGTGTATGCATGGTGGCTGGACGGATGGTCTCCGTGCGTCCGTGTTTGAATGCCGCCGTGCTGCACGACTCGTATGTAGCCACCGTCCTCCCGTACTGCCTCAGGAAGCCCATCTGAAAGGCCAGCTGGGCCACGGCATCCGGACTCAAGTTCTTATCCTTCAGTTGTTTCTTTCCGCCCTTCCTGAACTCCATGACGCCGATGGTGAGCTTCGACACGGCCGCGTCAAACTTCTCCTTGGCCTCCGCGACCGCGCTCTCCAGCTCGGCGCCCAGGTCGAATTGGAGCCTGCGCACGGCAGCGGCCGAGTCCACAGCAGCGGGGGCAGAGTCCGGGTTCACCAGCGGCCTCTCCGTGGTGTCTTTGAAGACCTCGTTCAGGAGTCGGAGCACGGCCACGCCGTCGCCCCAGGAATGTTCAAAATTGACGGCCGCCTGTCCGTCTTTGGCCAGAATGAGGCTGAAGGATTTGTCGTACCAGCGGTTGCAGCCGTCCCCGTGCAGCATGTTGTGGGACATGTGGATGTTGTCCCGCATGCTCTCGTCGTCCAGACAGAGGCAGAAGAGGGCACTGTCGACGATCTGCAGCAACTCGCCGTTTCCGGCAGCGAGTAGCTCGTCCCTCAGTGCGGCCCACACGTCCCTGTTCTCGCTGGTCAGGACCCCAAGAGGAAAGGCGGGTGCGGGGGTAGGGTCGGCCAAGATATACTTCAAGTGGGACTGGATGTCCGCCGGATTCACCAAGTTCCCGTCCACGTCCACCGCGTCGAACACATACATGTTGCCCTTCCTCATCACCAAGAGATGTCGCCCTTTCTCGTCGGTGAAGAGCTCGTCTCGGCCGCGCTTGGGGATGCGGGTGGCATTGAAGAGGCGACAGTGCTGGGACATGTCCAGCGGGTACGCCTTTACCATGTAGGCTCCGAACCAGGACAGAGACGGGGGCACCCAGCGGATGAACTTCTTGAAGGTGTCCGTGTCGCTCCTAGCCGGGTCGAGGTGGAAGACCTCGGGCTCCAGCAGTCCGGCGCGTAGGGTCTTCATGAAGCGAACAGCGGAACACACCATGTTGGTGCCTCGTACCAGCTGGTCATTGTATTCTGTCTTTGGATCGGGACGGAAGGACATGAAGGGATTGTAGTTCAACACGACGGATTCCCGCGCAGACAGATACATGTCAAACCACGGCGCTGAAATGTAGCTGGTGTTCTTATTATTGTCGTCCTGAGCTACTAGTTCTTCGTGCAACTGTTTCCCCACACTGCTCATGAAGTCATGTGCCAGTTTCCCCGTTTCCCTGAACTGGTCATCATCCAACAGTGGCCTCTGTGCAGCCAAATACCTCTTAATTGTGTCTTCTAGTTTAGGGATAGGTAGTCTTGGCAAGCTCCTTTGATAGTGCATAGAGGGTACAATACTTTGATGCAAGTACTCCAGTGGAGGCCCATTTTGGCCCAGTGTTTCTGGAGAGGTAATTCCGCTTATTGATGACTGGTGCTTGACCAGTGCTTTGATCCTGAAGCATTTTAGACTGTGGGAAAAGAGTGGTAATGTCTTTACCATTCTCTCGCCTCTTCGATCTCTGCCGGATTCACCAAGTTCCCATCCAAGGGATTCGATCTCTGCCGGATTCACCAAGTTCCCATCCAAGGGAAAGAGGAGTTCCGTAGCCTGAAAATTAAGTAATCTATATCTGTATTTGTGTCCCTTTATGCCTACATATGGAGATCACTGACATCCTAATACTGACATCATAACACTGATGTCATAGATAGCTGATGTCATAGACTTCCCTTCAAGTAATATTAACAAGGATATATCACACAAGTAGATCTTTCTTATCCTTGCCTGGGACCAAGGATTGGTGTGATTCCAGGCCAGCTAAGTTGACGTGTGGCCTATCCATCCATCCATCCATCCATCCATCCATCCATCCATCCATCCATCCATCCATCTATCTATACCCTGATTTATATATGTATTGTGTATGTGTGTATTGTAACCTCGGCTACATTGAAAATGAGGGCTTGCCCTCAATTCTTTTTTTTTTATATATATTTTTTATCCCACGATTTTGTAACCCATTTTTCACCCCTGTGTCAATCATCTAATGTGATCCTGGGCTCTACACACCCTCCGCCAACCTGGGGAGAGCAACAGACTTAACTCATGCTTCCTTCATGCTTGAGTGTCCAAGTTGCTCCTTTACACCTGACAGGGGGGAGTTTCCCTGGTTGGACGTAGCGCGTGGAAGGAACACGTTATTCCAACCAGTTCCTTTCCCCTCCATCAGGCGCCCCGGCTGGCCAGGGGGAGGCAGTTTAGAGACCAGGATTACTGCATGTTTTTGTGAGTGTATCTACCCTAGGGGACACGGGGAGAACATGCAAACTCCACACAGAAAGGCCCTTTCGCCAACCCCGCCTTCGGGTATGGGCACTGATGACGCGGAGGAGGAAACACGCCGCCAGCACCCACAGCGCCCCGAGCAGGAATCGAACCCAGGACCTTCTAGCTGTGAGGCGACAGCATTGCCCTCAATTCTACTTCCGAGTTGGGAGATCTAAAGGTCAGAGGTCTTTTGAGTCTGTGACCGTTTCCCATGACCCTCTAGTCTACCATATTCCCAAGAAGAAAATACGGTATAAAAACAGTAGGGGCCTACGACTCCCTCAGGCTTGGCTCCTAATGGTGCGACCTACTCCTCCCGTGAAATGAGCTGTGGTTTATATATTTGCCGGTGACTATTTTATTCATTTATTGATGTATTTTTTTTTGTTTGTTTATTTTCTGTTCCTGTTGGTCATGGCTGCCAGATCCCACCTGATATCAAGTGGGAGTTCTGACTGCTCCAGACCGTACCGAAGAACTGCTAACTTGGATAAAGTCTTCAGACTAGGACTCAAGTCCAAGATGTACAGGTCATCCCCCGAAGATGATGACACAGTCTCCCACCATGCAACAGCACATCCCAGGCATCCCTGAACGTGGGCTTTTCCCCTTGGGCTCAACCTGCCTCCAGGAGAAGGTCTCTGGAGTGAATCTCCACAGATCACTGAAGATCTGGCTAGATTGTTCACCACCAATGATGTACAGCTCTCCATTGTAGGCAAAGGCTGAATGAAACCTGCGTTCTTCTGTGAGCAGCTGTCTAGACTGTGCACTCAGCCAGAGATTGGTCTTTGTGTCAAACACTCTGACGCTGTTGTAATAGTTCCTCTGTCGCTCTCCGCCTGCAAATACAAACATGCTTGTGCCAATGACGGTGGCAGAGTGACCTGACGAAGCAGCCGTAGGAGTGACTCCCGCGTTAACTAAAGCCCAGGCCATTGTGGCGGTGTCCAACTTGTACATGCTATCAGTGTGTCCCATCTGGGTGTATCCCGCATGGATATACATGACCTTCCCCAGCACGCAGGCCGAGTGGTTATACCTCGCCTCTGGAACAGCCCCGGAACTCTCGGGCTTCAACCATGTGTGGGCGTCGGCATCGAATGCGTAAAGCCGGTTGCAGTAAGGCCTCCCTCTCCAGACGTATATCGCATCATCTTCTATCGGGACAGCTGTGTGTCCCCTGTGGCCGGAAGGGACCTCCGGGGGACGTTCTCCTCTTCTAGTTGTCTCTTCTGGGGGCAACTTCGTCCAACGTAAAGACACTGTGTTGAAGACATGCACCTGGATCTGATCACTGTCGTTGTCCCAGTAGTCCACAAAGCAGAACACCTTGTGCTCCACAGTGACGGCAGCAGAACCGTACGCTGCCGGAGCTCCGTCCAGAGGTGACGTCCAGCGGAGCATTTCTCACGCCACGGATCGAGTTGGGTTTGCCTTAAGACTCTGTAAAACAGTCGAGTCCCAATGCTTATAGGAATTTGGTTCAGTGGGACAAACTGTCACACAGAGTTGTATACAACCACACAGAAGATGAGTTGGGTTGGCCAATCAGGAAAGCTGACTACTGTTGATTCCCCTTATATAGAACATTGAAATATTAGTCACAACTGGCTACATAATCGGTCGGTAAAATGTTTCTAAATAGAGGTCGTATTTGTTCGATGGTTCATTTTGTGATGATGGCATTGTGACGTCATGTGTGTGATGATGTCATTACTCCAACTGATTCTCCAAACCCACCTTTTCAGACTCCATCATGGCCCGTAGCACATTATGTAGACTTAGATAGCATTTTAAACAAACTTATAGCATGTTACGTAGACAGCACTAGAATTGCATTTCATGTATTCATAGCACTTTATAGTACATATGTATAGTATAATGTAGTATAGTATGTATGGTTCATATACCTGTAGGCCTATATAGTTTCATGATATAGATACTCCACTGCTGCATAAGGAGAAGAGACTGGAGCAGCACGGACATTTAGAGCCTT
Organism: Protomyctophum parallelum; assembly: GCF_964188405.1. Lineage (NCBI taxonomy): Eukaryota > Metazoa > Chordata > Actinopteri > Myctophiformes > Myctophidae > Protomyctophum > Protomyctophum parallelum. The sequence goes on along the minus strand of NC_139706.1, from coordinate 48,341,004 downwards.
TTATTTAGGTGCTGAGCATACAAAACGACTAACGTTTCCACCTTGCGGTCTTCATCAGAGTCATAGGTGGTAGCATTTGGGCATGTCTTATATACAGGCTGGGCTATCAATGAGCCAATGACAGGGTACCATATGATAAAGTTATTTGTTTTGGTTGTCTCAGGAAAAAAAGTATTGTATTTCTCCTTGCCAATCTATTGTCCTAGTTCTTCACTAGTGGTGTGTGTGTGTACAAATGTGATGTGGCGGTATGTGACTTATGTCTGGTATCATGGTAGCATGTAGCCTGCTTAACACTGTTTACAGCCTTCTATGCTGTAGATCTGTCCAAACTAACGGGAAGAAAATTATGGCAGATTTTCTTCCTTGGTTGGTATGTGTTTTGTTTAGTGCTGATATTGAAGGTAAGTGAGCGTAGTTCATTATCTTTGGCTGTCGGGCAGAAACCTTGTATCTCCATAGTTCAATATTCTTTTGTAAATGAATTTCCTTACTTGGTCATGCTACAGTGTCACACACTAAAGTAGCAAATAGCTGATCTACAAGCTCACGATGCAAAGATCATCCATTATTGAATATAACCTATTATATATATATATATATATATATATATATATTTAATGTATCGAACCGTTGAAGTATAAACAAGAGCTTGTGACTAAATAACATTGGAACACAGATTATTATTAATACTAAATAATATCACATATATGTTTTTGGTCCAGAAAAAAATGTTTTGGACGTGCACGGTTTCTACCCAACCTTTCATCTTCTCTTCTATTCTTTGCTTTAATAAAGTTATTAAAGTTAAGTTTTTGTGGTGTCAGAGTTTCATGACAACACACACAATATTTCGGGCCAAACAAATAATTACAAAGAAGAAAAACAACAAAAGTGTGCCGTTTTTTTCTACTTTCTAATTCTTTGTTTGGCCGAAATATTGTGTGTGTTGTCATGATTTGTTCACGACAAGAGTTGGCTTCGTACGACGCTTAAAAGGTCTTTAAATAAATTAAATAAAAACTGCCTATGGGAAAAATGCATTGCGTTTTCATTTCCTGGGCCGTTCGTTGTTCTGAAAGGGGGAGGGACTGTGCCGTTCTATTGTTGGCAGAGATGGGCAAAATACATTGAAAATATATTTTGATACAAAATACAAATACTGGGTCAAATGTATCTAAATACAAAATACATCTTCCATCCCCATCGAAATACAAATTACAAAATATAAAAAAGTATTTCAAATACGTATTTCAAATACATGTATTTCAAATACTGCCCATCTCTGATGGGCAAAATATATTGAAAATGTATTTTGATACAAAATACAAATACTGGGTCAAAAAATTTATCTAAATACAAAATACATCTCATTTCTTCCATGTCAGCGAAATACAAATTACAAAATACAAAAAAGTATTTCAAATACATGTATTTCAAATACTGCCCATCTCTGATTGTTGGTGCTATATTATCAGATCTAATTTGTGAGTAAAGCTTCATCAAGTAAGCCCACATCACATATGAACACAGGCCCGGTATGTGATGTGTGTTTATGTCTTGTATCATTTCACATTTTGTGAGTAAGGCTTCATAAAGTCATCCCCAAATCACATGATGAACTTAGGGTTAGGGCTAGGGTTAGGTATGTGATGTGGATTGATGTGATGCATGTCTTTTATAATGTGCGAGTGAAGCTTCATCGTGTCAGTTCAGATCACATGACATTATGTGGTGTGTATTGATGCGATTTATTTATGCTGCAATTTGCAGCTAAAACTTCATTCATGCCGGTCAGTAGGCGAGGCATTGATGATGGGCCTAGGACCCAAAAGGTTTCTGCTGAACTTTTCACTTTTATCACTTTGCAGCACTTTATAAGCATGAAAAAATGCTTAGTTTATGTCTGAGGAGTTTTCCTCCATTTGTGGAGTGAGTCTTCTGGATTTCAATTGTATAAAGATATAATCATGACTATCATTTATAGTCCGTTATGATACAAATTGTTATATTGTGATTGCTTTTGGACCTGTAAATTACAACAAAACCAACTAAGGCACTGGTGTGGTACTACTGGTTTACCAGAATGGGGTTCAACTCCCTGCGGTGCCCTCAATTTGTTGTATTTACATGGTTAATTTTCTGCTCAAGGCTCATGCCTTTTTCATAGATGATAACCCCCAGGTTCTTTCCTGTTGTCACTCCTTCCATGACCGTGTCAGTCGTTTCTGTTTACTGATGAGTTTATTGAGCCCTCACTCTCAATAGACCAACGTAAAAACTGATAAACGCAAAGAATAAACAACGATCAGTACATGAACAAACTTAAGCACATAAACATGACCATATAATGCATACATTTTTTACTTTTTTAGAAAATGCTCAAATTGTGAAATGGCACCCTATAGCATGTGCTCCGAGACGATGGACTATAGCCCCTTTTATTTGGCACCAGACCGTGGGTTTGGTGAACAGTCTCCCCAGGATTCAAACCCTAGTGCAGTGGTTCCCAAAGTGGGGTCCGGGGACACACAGGGGGCCTTGACGGAGTTCCAGGGGGTCCCCAGCTAAATAGTTTAGAACCAAATGTATCGAGTGTACACATGTGTAGACTCTCAGAGTTACATTAACATTGATTTTACATTAACTTTGACTATAAATATAAATTTATTTTGGAACCAGACCGTGGTTCGATCCAATGATGGTTCCATCAATAGCCCATGGTCCAAAATGATGAAAAACGAGGATTAAAAAAAAATTAAAAATCAAAAAAACGATGGGCTATAACCCATCGCTTTTTTCATTTTTTCATTTTTTTCAAATCCTCAAAAATGATGAAAAACGGCGTGCTATAGTATGCCGTACAATATGGGCTTTCTCATTTCTCGCTTTCTCGCTTTCTCATTTCTCGCTTTCTCGCTTTCTCATTTCTCGCTTTCTCATTTCTCGCTTTCTCATTTCTCATTTCTCGCTTTCTCATTTCTCACTTTCTCGCTTTTCCATTTCTCATTTCTCGCTTTCTCGCTTTCTCGCTTTCTCGCTTTCTCATTTCTCGCTTTCTCATTTCTCATTTCTCGCTTTCTCATTTCTCATTTCTCGCTTTCTCATTTCTCGCTTTCTTGCTTTCTCATTTCTCGCTTTTCCATTTCTCGCTTTCTCGCTTTTCCATTTCTCATTCCTCGCTTTCTCATTTCTCGCTTTCTCGCTTTCTCATTTCTCGCTTTAATTTCTCGCTTTCTCGCTTTTCCATTTCTCATTTCTCGCTTTCTCATTTCGCGCTTTCTCATTTCTCGCTTTCTCATTTCTCGCTTTCTCGCTTTTCCATTTCTCATTTCTCACTTTCTCATTTCTCATTTCTCGCTTTCTCATTTCTCGCTTTCTCATTTCTCGCTTTTTTTCATTTCTCATTTCTCGCTTTTCCATTTCTCGCTTTCTCGCTTTTCCATTTCTCATTTCTCGCTTTCTCATTTCTCGCTTTTCCATTTCTCGCTTTTCCATTTCTCATTTCTCGCTTTCTCATTTCTCGCTTTCTCGCTTTCTCATTTCTCGCTTTCTCATTTCTCGCTTTCTCGCTTTTCCATTTCTCGCTTTCTCGCTTTCTCGCTTTTCCATTTCTCATTTCTCGCTTTCTCATTTCTCGCTTTCTCGCTTTCTCGCTTTCTCATTTCACGCTTTCTCATTTCTCATTTCTCGCTTTTCCATTTCTCATTTCTCGCTTTTTCATTTCTCGCTTTCTCATTTCTCGCTTTCTCGCTTCCTAATTTCTCATTTCTCATTTCTCGATTTCTCACTTTTCCATTTCTCATTTCTCGCTTTCTCATTTCTCGCTTTCTCGCTTTTCCATTTCTCGCTTTCTCATTTCGCGCTTTCTCATTTCTCGCTTTCTCATTTCTCGCTTTTCCATTTCTCGCTTTCTCGCTTTTCCATTTCTCATTTCTCACTTTCTCATTTCTCATTTCTCGCTTTCTCATTTCTCGCTTTCTCATTTCTCGCTTTTTTTCATTTCTCATTTCTCGCTTTTCCATTTCTCGCTTTCTCGCTTTTCCATTTCTCATTTCTCGCTTTCTCATTTCTCGCTTTTCCATTTCTCGCTTTTCCATTTCTCATTTCTCGCTTTCTCATTTCTCGCTTTCTCGCTTTCTCATTTCTCGCTTTCTCATTTCTCGCTTTCTCGCTTTTCCATTTCTCGCTTTCTCGCTTTCTCGCTTTTCCATTTCTCATTTCTCGCTTTCTCATTTCTCGCTTTCTCGCTTTCTCGCTTTCTCATTTCACGCTTTCTCATTTCTCATTTCTCGCTTTTCCATTTCTCATTTCTCGCTTTTTCATTTCTCGCTTTCTCATTTCTCGCTTTCTCGCTTCCTAATTTCTCATTTCTCATTTCTCGATTTCTCACTTTTCCATTTCTCATTTCTCGCTTTCTCATTTCTCGCTTTCTCGCTTTTCCATTTCTCGCTTTCTCATTTCGCGCTTTCTCATTTCTCGCTTTCTCATTTCTCGCTTTTCCATTTCTCGCTTTCTCGCTTTTCCATTTCTCATTTCTCACTTTCTCATTTCTCATTTCTCGCTTTCTCATTTCTCGCTTTCTCGCTTTTCCATTTCTCATTTCTCGCTTTCTCATTTCTCGCTTTCTCGCTTTCTCATTTCTCGCTTTCTCATTTCTCATTTCTCGCTTTCTCATTTCTCGCTTTCTCATTTCTCGCTTTCTTGCTTTCTCATTTCTCGCTTTCTCATTTCTCGCGTTCTCATTTATCGCTTTCTCATTTCTCATTTCTCGCTTTCTCATTTCTTATTTCTCGCTTTTCCATTTCTCGCTTTCTCGCTTTTCCATTTCTCATTCCTCGCTTTCTCATTTCTCGCTTTCTCGCTTTCTCATTTCTCGCTTTCTCGCTTTTCCATTTCTCATTTCGCGCTTTCTCATTTCTCGCTTTCTCATTTCTCGCTTTTCCATTTCTCGCTTTCTCGCTTTTCCATTTCTCATTTCTCGCTTTCTCATTTCTCGCTTTCTCATTTCTCATTTCTCGCTTTCTCATTTCTCGCTTTCTCATTTCTCGCTTTTCCATTTCTCGCTTTCTCGCTTTTCCATTTCTCATTTCTCGCTTTCTCGCTTTCTCATTTCTCGCTTTCTCGCTTTCTCATTTCTCATTTCTCGCTTTCTCGCTTTCTCATTTCTCATTTCTCGCTTTCTCATTTCTCGCTTTTCCATTTCTCGCTTTCTCATTTCTTGCTTTCTCATTTCTCGCTTTCTCATTTATTTTAAATACAAAGTTCCTATAACCCATTTTTTTCAAATCCTCAAAAATGATGAAAAACTGCGTGCTGTAGTATGCCGTACGTTATGGGCTATAGCCCATGGTCAAAAATGATGAAAAACGAGGTTAATTTGTTTTCAAAAATTCAAAAAACGATGGGCTATAACCCATGTTTTTTTTTCATTAAATTCAAATCTTTAAAAATGATGAAAAACGGCGTGCTATAGTATACCGTACGGTGTACGATATGGGCTATTAGACGAGCGTCTAAAAATGGGATAAAAAACGTCTATTTATATATATATATTTTTAGACGTTTTTTAGACGTCTATTTTTAGACGGTTTTTATCCCATTTTTAGACGCTCGTCTGATAGCTGGCTATTGCTCAGTGGGATGGTCAAAAATGATGAAAAACGAGGATTAAAAAATAAATTAAAACATTTTTTTCAAATCCTCAAAAATGATGAAAAACTGCGTGCTATAGTATGCCGTACGGTATGGGCCATAGCCCATGGTCAAAAATGTTGAAAAACGAGGATAAAAACATTTCAAAAATTCAAAAAACAATGGGCTATAACCCATGTTTTTTGAAATTTTTCATTTTTTTCAAATCCTCAAAAATGATGAAAAACGGCGTGCTATAGTATGTCGTACGGTATGGGCTATATCCCATGTTAAAAAATGATGAAAAACGAGGTTAATTTTATTTTCCAAAATTTCAAAAAACGATGGGCTATAACCCATGTTTTTTGAAAATTTTTAAAAAATTCAAATCCTCAAAAGTTATGAAAAACGGCTTGCTATAGTATGCCGTACGGTATGGGCTATATCCCATGTTCAAAAATGATGACAAACAAGGTTAATTTTAATTTTCAAAATTTCAAAAAACGATGTGCTATAACCCATGTTTTTTGAAATTTTTCATTTTTTTCAAATCCTCAAAAATGATGAAAAACGGCTTGCTATAGTATGCCGTACGGTATGGGCTATAGCCCATGTTCAAAAATGATGAAAAACGAGGTTAATTTTATTTTTCAAATTTTCAAAAAACGATGGGCTATAACCCATGTTTTTTTTTAATTTTTCATTTTTTTCAAAACCTCAAAAATGATGATAAACGTCTTGCTATAGTATGCCGTACGGTATGGGCTATAGCCCATGTTAAAAAATGATGAAAAACAAGGTTAATTTTTTTTTTCAAAATTTCAAAAAACGATGGGCTATAACCCATGTTTTTTGAAATTTTTCATTTTTTTCAAAACCTCAAAAATGATGATAAACGTCTTGCTATAGTATGCCGTACGGTATGGGCTATAGCCCATGTTCAAAAATGATGAAAAACGAGGTTAATTTTATTTTTCAAAATTTCAAAAAACGATGGGCTATAACCCATGTTTTTTGAAATTTTTCATTTTTTTAAAATCCTCAAAAATGTAGAAAAACGGCGTGCTATAGTATGCCGTACGGTATGGGCTATATCCCATGTTAAAAAATGATGAAAAACGAGGTTAATTTTATTTTCCAAAATTTCAAAAAACGATGGGCTATAACCCATGTTTTTTGAAAAAAAATTTTTTTTTCAAATCCTCAAAAATGATGAAAAACGGCTTGCTATAGTATGCCGTACGGTATGGGCTATATCCCATGTTCAAAAATGATGAAAAACAAGGTTAATTTTATTTTTCAAAATTTCAAAAAACGATGGGCTATAACCCATGTTTTTTTTTAATTTTTAATTTTTTTCAAATCCTCAAAATTGATGAGAAACGTCTTGCTATAGTATGCCGTACGGTATGGGCTATAGCCCATGTTCAAAAATGATGAAAAACGAGGTTAATTTTATTTTTCAAATTTTCAAAAAACGATGGGCTATAACCCATGTTTTTTGAAATTTTTCATTTTTTTCAAAACCTCAAAAATGATGATAAACGTCTTGCTATAGTATGCCGTACGGTATGGGCTATAGCCCATGTTCAAAAATGATGAAAAACGAGGTTAATTTTATTTTTCAAAATTTCAAAAAACGATGGGCTATAACCCATGTTTTTTGAAATTTTTCATTTTTTTAAAATCCTCAAAAATGATGAAAAACGGCGTGCTATAGTATGCCGTACGGTATGGGCTATATCCCATGTTAAAAAATGATGAAAAACGAGGTTAATTTTATTTTCCAAAATTTCAAAAAACGATGGGCTATAACCCATGTTTTTTGAAAATTAAATTTTTTTTCAAATCCTCAAAAATGATGAAAAACGGCTTGCTATAGTATGCCATACGGTATGGGCTATATCCCATGTTCAAAAATGATGAAAAACAAGGTTAATTTTATTTTTCAAAATTTCAAAAAACGATGGGCTATAACCCATGTTTTTTGAAATTTTTCATTTTTTTCAAAACCTCAAAAATGATGATAAACGTCTTGCTATAGTATGCCGTATGGTATGGGCTATATCCCATGTTAAAAAATGATGAAAAACGAGGTTAATTTTATTTTCCAAAATTTCAAAAAACGATGGGCTATAACCCATGTTTTTTGAAAAAAAAATTTTTTTTCAAATCCTCAAAAATGATGAAAAACGGCTTGCTATAGTATGCCGTACGGTATGGGCTATATCCCATGTTCAAAAATGATGAAAAACAAGGTTAATTTTATTTTTCAAAATTTCAAAAAACGATGGGCTATAACCCATGTTTTTTTTAATTTTTTATTTTTTTCAAATCCTCAAAATTGATGAGAAACGTCTTGCTATAGTATGCCGTACGGTATGGGCTATAGCCCATGTTCAAAAATGATGAAAAACGAGGTTAATTTTATTTTTCAAATTTTCAAAAAACGATGGGCTATAACCCATGTTTTTTGAAATTTTTCATTTTTTTCAAAACCTCAAAAATGATGATAAACGTCTTGCTATAGTATGCCGTACGGTATGGGCTATAGCCCATGTTCAAAAATGATGAAAAACGAGGTTAATTTTATTTTTCAAAATTTCAAAAAACGATGGGCTATAACCCATGTTTTTTGAAATTTTTCATTTTTTTAAAATCCTCAAAAATGATGAAAAACGGCGTGCTATAGTATGCCGTACGGTATGGGCTATATCCCATGTTAAAAAATGATGAAAAACGAGGTTAATTTTATTTTCCAAAATTTCAAAAAACGATGGGCTATAACCCATGTTTTTTGAAAATTAATTTTTTTTTCAAATCCTCAAAAATGATGAAAAACGGCTTGCTATAGTATGCCATACGGTATGGGCTATATCCCATGTTCAAAAATGATGAAAAACAAGGTTAATTTTATTTTTCAAAATTTCAAAAAACGATGGGCTATAACCCATGTTTTTTTTAATTTTTTATTTTTTTCAAATCCTCAAAATTGATGAGAAACGTCTTGCTATAGTATGCCGTACGGTATGGGCTATAGCCCATGTTCAAAAATGATGAAAAACGAGGTTAATTTTATTTTTCAAATTTTCAAAAAACGATGGGCTATAACCCATGTTTTTTGAAATTTTTCATTTTTTTCAAAACCTCAAAAATGATGATAAACGTCTTGCTATAGTATGCCGTACGGTATGGGCTATATCCCATGTTCAAAAATGATGAAAAACAAGGTTAATTTTATTTTTCAAAATTTCAAAAAACGATGGGCTATAACCCATGTTTTTTGAAATTTTTCATTTTTTTCAAATCCTCAAAAATGATGAAAAACGGCTTGCTATAGTATGCCGTACGGTATGGGCTATATCCCATGTTCAAAAATGATGAAAAACAAGGTTAATTTTATTTTTCAAAATTTCAAAAAACGATGGGCTATAACCCATGTTTTTTTTTAATTTTTAATTTTTTTCAAATCCTCAAAATTGATGAGAAACGTCTTGCTATAGTATGCCGTACGGTATGGGCTATAGCCCATGTTCAAAAATGATGAAAAACGAGGTTAATTTTATTTTTCAAATTTTCAAAAAACGATGGGCTATAACCCATGTTTTTTGAAATTTTTCATTTTTTTCAAAACCTCAAAAATGATGATAAACGTCTTGCTATAGTATGCCGTACGGTATGGGCTATAGCCCATGTTCAAAAATGATGAAAAACGAGGTTAATTTTATTTTTCAAAATTTCAAAAAACGATGGGCTATAACCCATGTTTTTTGAAATTTTTCATTTTTTTAAAATCCTCAAAAATGATGAAAAACGGCGTGCTATAGTATGCCGTACGGTATGGGCTATATCCCATGTTAAAAAATGATGAAAAACGAGGTTAATTTTATTTTCCAAAATTTCAAAAAACGATGGGCTATAACCCATGTTTTTTGAAAATTAATTTTTTTTTCAAATCCTCAAAAATGATGAAAAACGGCTTGCTATAGTATGCCATACGGTATGGGCTATATCCCATGTTCAAAAATGATGAAAAACAAGGTTAATTTTATTTTTCAAAATTTCAAAAAACGATGGGCTATAACCCATGTTTTTTTTAATTTTTTATTTTTTTCAAATCCTCAAAATTGATGAGAAACGTCTTGCTATAGTATGCCGTACGGTATGGGCTATAGCCCATGTTCAAAAATGATGAAAAACGAGGTTAATTTTATTTTTCAAATTTTCAAAAAACGATGGGCTATAACCCATGTTTTTTGAAATTTTTCATTTTTTTCAAAACCTCAAAAATGATGATAAACGTCTTGCTATAGTATGCCGTACGGTATGGGCTATAGCCCATGTTCAAAAATGATGAAAAACGAGGTTAATTTTATTTTTCAAAATTTCAAAAAACGATGGGCTATAACCCATGTTTTTTGAAATTTTTCATTTTTTTAAAATCCTCAAAAATGATGAAAAACGGCGTGCTATAGTATGCCGTACGGTATGGGCTATATCCCATGTTAAAAAATGATGAAAAACGAGGTTAATTTTATTTTCCAAAATTTCAAAAAACGATGGGCTATAACCCATGTTTTTTGAAAATTAATTTTTTTTTCAAATCCTCAAAAATGATGAAAAACGGCTTGCTATAGTATGCCATACGGTATGGGCTATATCCCATGTTCAAAAATGATGAAAAACAAGGTTAATTTTATTTTTCAAAATTTCAAAAAACGATGGGCTATAACCCATGTTTTTTGAAATTTTTCATTTTTTTCAAATCCTCAAAAATGATGAAAAACGGCTTTCTATAGTATGCCGTACGGTATGGGCTATATCCCATGTTCAAAAATGATGACAAACAAGGTTAATTTTATTTTTCAAAATTTCAAAAAACGATGGGCTATAACCCATGTTTTTTGAAAATTTTCTTTTTTTTCAAATCCTCAAAAATGATGAAAAACTGCTTGCTATAGTATGCCGTACGGTATGGGCTATAGCCCATGTTCAAAAATGATGAAAAACGAGGTTAATTTTATTTTTCAAAATTTTAAAAAACGATGGGCTATAACCCATGTTTTTTGAAAATTTTCATTTTTTTTAAATCCTCAAAAATGATGAAAAACGGCTTGCTATAGTATGCCGTACGGTATTGTCTATATCCCATGTTCAAAAATGATGAAAAATGAGGTTAATTTTATTTTTCAAAATTTCAAAAAACGATGGGCTATAACCCATGTTTTTTGAAATTTTTCATTTTTTTCAAATCCTCAAAAATGATGAAAAACTTCTTGCTATAGTATGCCGTACGGTATGGGCTATAGCCCATGTTCAAAAATGATGAAAAACGAGGTTAATTTTATTTTTCAAAATTTCAAAAAACGATGTGCTATAACCCATGTTTTTTGAAATTTTTCATTTTTTTCAAATCCTCAAAAATGATGAAAAACGGCTTGCTATAGTATGCCGTACGGTATGGGCTATAGCCCATGTTCAAAAATGATGAAAAACGAGGTTAATTTTATTTTTCAAATTTTCAAAAAACGATGGGCTATAACCCATGTTTTTTTTTAATTTTTCATTTTTTTCAAAACCTCAAAAATGATGATAAACGTCTTGCTATAGTATGCCGTACGGTATGGGCTATAGCCCATGTTAAAAAATGATGAAAAACAAGGTTAATCTTTTTTTTCAAAATTTCAAAAAACGATGGGCTATAACCCATGTTTTTTGAAATTTTTCATTTTTTTCAAAACCTCAAAAATGATGATAAACGTCTTGCTATAGTATGCCGTACGGTATGGGCTATAGCCCATGTTCAAAAATGATGAAAAACGAGGTTAATTTTATTTTTCAAAATTTCAAAAAACGATGGGCTATAACCCATGTTTTTTGAAATTTTTCATTTTTTTAAAATCCTCAAAAATGATGAAAAACGGCGTGCTATAGTATGCCGTACGGTATGGGCTATATCCCATGTTAAAAAATGATGAAAAACGAGGTTAATTTTATTTTCCAAAATTTCAAAAAACGATGGGCTATAACCCATGTTTTTTGAAAAAAAAAATTTTTTTCAAATCCTCAAAAATGATGAAAAACGGCTTGCTATAGTATGCCGTACGGTATGGGCTATATCCCATGTTCAAAAATGATGAAAAACAAGGTTAATTTTATTTTTCAAAATTTCAAAAAACGATGGGCTATAACCCATGTTTTTTTTTAATTTTTAATTTTTTTCAAATCCTCAAAATTGATGAGAAACGTCTTGCTATAGTATGCCGTACGGTATGGGCTATAGCCCATGTTCAAAAATGATGAAAAACGAGGTTAATTTTATTTTTCAAATTTTCAAAAAACGATGGGCTATAACCCATGTTTTTTGAAATTTTTCATTTTTTTCAAAACCTCAAAAATGATGATAAACGTCTTGCTATAGTATGCCGTACGGTATGGGCTATAGCCCATGTTCAAAAATGATGAAAAACGAGGTTAATTTTATTTTTCAAAATTTCAAAAAACGATGGGCTATAACCCATGTTTTTTTAAATTTTTCATTTTTTTCAAATCCTCAAAAATGATGAAAAACGGCGTGCTATAGTATGCCGTACGGTATGGGCTATATCCCATGTTAAAAAATGATGAAAAACGAGGTTAATTTTATTTTCCAAAATTTCAAAAAACGATGGGCTATAACCCATGTTTTTTGAAAAATTTCATTTTTTTAAAAACCTCAAAAATGATGATAAACGTCTTGCTATAGTATGCCGTACGGTATGGGCTAAAGCCCATGTTCAAAAATGATGAAAAACAAGGTTAATTTTATTTTTAAAAATTTCAAAAAACATGGGTTATAGCCCATCGTTTTTTTAAATTTTTCATTTTTTTCAAATCCTCAAAAATGATGAAAAACGGCTTGCTATAGTATGCCGTACGGTATGGGCTATATCCCATGTTAAAAAAATGATGAAAAACGAGGTTAATTTTATTTTTCAAAATTTCAAAAAACGATGGGCTATAACCCATGTTTTTTGAAAATTTTCATTTTTTTCAAAACCTAAAAAATGATGATAAACGTCTTGCTATAGTATGCCGTACGGTATGGGCTAAAGCCCATGTTCAAAAATGATGAAAAACAAGGTTAATTTTATTTTTTAAAAATTCAAAAAACATGGGTTATAGCCCATCGTTTTTTTAAATTTTTCATTTTTTTCAAATCCTCAAAAATGATGAAAAACGGCTTGCTATAGTATGCCGTACGGTATGGGCTATATCCCATGTTAAAAAAATGATGAAAAACGAGGTTAATTTTATTTTTCAAAATTTCAAAAAACGATGGGCTATAACCCATGTTTTTTGAAAATTTTCATTTTTTTCAAAACCTAAAAAATGATGATAAACGTCTTGCTATAGTATGCCGTACGGTATGGGCTATATCCCATGTTCAAAATTGATGAAAAACAAGGTTAATTTTATTTTTCAAAATTTCAAAAAACGATGGGCTATAACCCATGTTTTTTTTTTTTTTTTTTTTTTGCCGTAGTATGCCGTACGGTATGGGCTATAGCCCATGTTCAAAAATGATGAAAAACGAGGTTAATTTTATTTTTCAAAATTTCAAAAAACGATGGGCTATAACCCATGTTTTTTTTTTTTTTTTTTTTTTTTTTAAATCCTCAAAAATTATGAAAAACGGCTTGCTATAGTATGCCGTACGGTATGGGCTATATCCCATGTTCAAAAATGATGACAAACAAGGTTAATTTTAATTTTCAAAATTTCAAAAAACGATGGGCTATAACCCATGTTTTTTGAAATTTTTCATTTTTTTTAAATCCTCAAAAATGATGAAAAACGGCTTGCTATAGTATGCCGTACGGTATGGGCTATATCCCATGTTCAAAAATGATGACAAACAAGGTTAATTTTAATTTTCAAAATTTCAAAAAACGATGGGCTATAACCCATGTTTTTTGAAATTTTTCATTTTTTTTAAATCCTCAAAAATGATGAAAAACGGCTTGCTATAGTATGCCGTACGGTATGGGCTATATCCCATGTTCAAAAATGATGAAGAACAAGGTTAATTTTATTTTTCAAAATTTCAAAAAACGATGGGCTATAACCCATGTTTTTTTTTTTTTTTTTTTTTTTTTCAAAACCTCAAAAATGATGATAAACGTCTTGCTATAGTATGCCGTACGGTATGGGCTATAGCCCATGTTCAAAATTGATGAAAAACAAGGTTAATTTTATTTTTCAAAATTTCAAAAAACGATGGGCTATAACCCATGTTTTTTTTTTTTTTTTTTTTTTGCCGTAGTATGCCGTACGGTATGGGCTATAGCCCATGTTCAAAAATGATGAAAAACGAGGTTAATTTTATTTTTCAAAATTTCAAAAAACGATGGGCTATAACCCATGTTTTTTTTTGTTTTTTTTTTTTTTTTAAATCCTCAAAAATTATGAAAAACGGCTTGCTATAGTATGCCGTACGGTATGGGCTATATCCCATGTTCAAAAATGATGACAAACAAGGTTAATTTTAATTTTCAAAATTTCAAAAAACGATGGGCTATAACCCATGTTTTTTGAAATTTTTCATTTTTTTTAAATCCTCAAAAATGATGAAAAACGGCTTGCTATAGTATGCCGTACGGTATGGGCTATATCCCATGTTCAAAAATGATGAAGAACAAGGTTAATTTTATTTTTCAAAATTTCAAAAAACGATGGGCTATAACCCATGTTTTTTTTTTTTTTTTTTTTTTTTTAAAACCTCAAAAATGATGATAAACGTCTTGCTATAGTATGCCGTACGGTATGGGCTAAAGCCCATGTTCAAAAATGATGAAAAACAAGGTTAATTTTATTTTTAAAAATTTCAAAAAACATGGGTTATAGCCCATCGTTTTTTTAAATTTTTCATTTTTTTCAAATCCTCAAAAATGATGAAAAACGGCTTGCTATAGTATGCCGTACGGTATGGGCTATATCCCATGTTAAAAAAATGATGAAAAACGAGGTTAATTTTATTTTTCAAAATTTCAAAAAACGATGGGCTATAACCCATGTTTTTTGAAAATTTTCATTTTTTTCAAAACCTAAAAAATGATGATAAACGTCTTGCTATAGTATGCCGTACGGTATGGGCTAAAGCCCATGTTCAAAAATGATGAAAAACAAGGTTAATTTTATTTTTTAAAAATTCAAAAAACATGGGTTATAGCCCATCGTTTTTTTAAATTTTTCATTTTTTTCAAATCCTCAAAAATGATGAAAAACGGCTTGCTATAGTATGCCGTACGGTATGGGCTATATCCCATGTTAAAAAAATGATGAAAAACGAGGTTAATTTTATTTTTCAAAATTTCAAAAAACGATGGGCTATAACCCATGTTTTTTGAAAATTTTCATTTTTTTCAAAACCTAAAAAATGATGATAAACGTCTTGCTATAGTATGCCGTACGGTATGGGCTATATCCCATGTTCAAAATTGATGAAAAACAAGGTTAATTTTATTTTTCAAAATTTCAAAAAACGATGGGCTATAACCCATGTTTTTTTTTTTTTTTTTTTTTTGCCGTAGTATGCCGTACGGTATGGGCTATAGCCCATGTTCAAAAATGATGAAAAACGAGGTTAATTTTATTTTTCAAAATTTCAAAAAACGATGGGCTATAACCCATGTTTTTTTTTTTTTTTTTTTTTTTTTAAATCCTCAAAAATTATGAAAAACGGCTTGCTATAGTATGCCGTACGGTATGGGCTATATCCCATGTTCAAAAATGATGACAAACAAGGTTAATTTTAATTTTCAAAATTTCAAAAAACGATGGGCTATAACCCATGTTTTTTGAAATTTTTCATTTTTTTTAAATCCTCAAAAATGATGAAAAACGGCTTGCTATAGTATGCCGTACGGTATGGGCTATATCCCATGTTCAAAAATGATGACAAACAAGGTTAATTTTAATTTTCAAAATTTCAAAAAACGATGGGCTATAACCCATGTTTTTTGAAATTTTTCATTTTTTTTAAATCCTCAAAAATGATGAAAAACGGCTTGCTATAGTATGCCGTACGGTATGGGCTATATCCCATGTTCAAAAATGATGAAGAACAAGGTTAATTTTATTTTTCAAAATTTCAAAAAACGATGGGCTATAACCCATGTTTTTTTTTTTTTTTTTTTTTTTTTCAAAACCTCAAAAATGATGATAAACGTCTTGCTATAGTATGCCGTACGGTATGGGCTATAGCCCATGTTCAAAATTGATGAAAAACAAGGTTAATTTTATTTTTCAAAATTTCAAAAAACGATGGGCTATAACCCATGTTTTTTTTTTTTGTTTTTTTTTGCCGTAGTATGCCGTACGGTATGGGCTATAGCCCATGTTCAAAAATGATGAAAAACGAGGTTAATTTTATTTTTCAAAATTTCAAAAAACGATGGGCTATAACCCATGTTTTTTTTTTTTTTTTTTTTTTTTTCAAATCCTCAAAAATTATGAAAAACGGCTTGCTATAGTATGCCGTACGGTATGGGCTATATCCCATGTTCAAAAATGATGACAAACAAGGTTAATTTTAATTTTCAAAATTTCAAAAAACGATGGGCTATAACCCATGTTTTTGAAATTTTTCATTTTTTTTAAATCCTCAAAAATGATGAAAAACGGCTTGCTATAGTATGCCGTACGGTATGGGCTATATCCCATGTTCAAAAATGATGACAAACAAGGTTAATTTTAATTTTCAAAATTTCAAAAAACGATGGGCTATAACCCATGTTTTTTGAAATTTTTCATTTTTTTTAAATCCTCAAAAATGATGAAAAACGGCTTGCTATAGTATGCCGTACGGTATGGGCTATATCCCATGTTCAAAAATGATGAAGAACAAGGTTAATTTTATTTTTCAAAATTTCAAAAAACGATGGGCTATAACCCATGTTTTTTTTTTATTTTTAATTTTTTTCAAAACCTCAAAAATGATGATAAACGTCTTGCTATAGTATGCCGTACGGTATGGGCTATAGCCCATGTTCAAAAATGATGAAAAACAAGGTTAATTTTATTTTTCAAAATTTCAAAAAACGATGGGCTATAACCCATGTTTTTTGAAATTTTTCATTTTTTTCAAAACCTCAAAAATGATGATAAACGTCTTGCTATAGTATGCCGTACGGTATGGGCTATAGCCCATGTTCAAAAATGATTAAAAACGAGGTTAATTTTATTTTTCAAAATTTCAAAAAACGATGGGCTATAACCCATGTTTTTTTAAATTTTTCATTTTTTTCAAAACCTAAAAAATGATGATAAACGTCTTGCTATAGTATGCCGTACGGTATGGGCTAAAGCCCATGTTCAAAAATGATGAAAAACAAGGTTAATTTTATTTTTTAAAAATTAAAAAAACATGGGTTATAGCCCATCGTTTTTTTAAATTTTTCATTTTTTTCAAATCCTCAAAAATGATGAAAAACGGCTTGCTATAGTATGCCGTACGGTATGGGCTATATCCCATGTTAAAAAAATGATGAAAAACGAGGTTAATTTTATTTTTCAAAATTTCAAAAAACGATGGGCTATAACCCATGTTTTTTGAAAATTTTCATTTTTTTCAAAACCTAAAAAATGATGATAAACGTCTTGCTATAGTATGCCGTACGGTATGGGCTATATCCCATGTTCAAAATTGATGAAAAACAAGGTTAATTTTATTTTTCAAAATTTCAAAAAACGATGGGCTATAACCCATGTTTTTTTTTTTTTTTTTTTTTGCCGTAGTATGCCGTACGGTATGGGCTATAGCCCATGTTCAAAAATGATGAAAAACGAGGTTAATTTTATTTTTCAAAATTTCAAAAAACGATGGGCTATAACCCATGTTTTTTTTTTTTTTTTTTTTTTTTTCAAATCCTCAAAAATTATGAAAAACGGCTTGCTATAGTATGCCGTACGGTATGGGCTATATCCCATGTTCAAAAATGATGACAAACAAGGTTAATTTTAATTTTCAAAATTTCAAAAAACGATGGGCTATAACCCATGTTTTTTGAAATTTTTCATTTTTTTTAAATCCTCAAAAATGATGAAAAACGGCTTGCTATAGTATGCCGTACGGTATGGGCTATATCCCATGTTCAAAAATGATGACAAACAAGGTTAATTTTAATTTTCAAAATTTCAAAAAACGATGGGCTATAACCCATGTTTTTTGAAATTTTTCATTTTTTTTAAATCCTCAAAAATGATGAAAAACGGCTTGCTATAGTATGCCGTACGGTATGGGCTATATCCCATGTTCAAAAATGATGAAGAACAAGGTTAATTTTATTTTTCAAAATTTCAAAAAACGATGGGCTATAACCCATGTTTTTTTTTTGTTTTTTTTTTTTTTCAAAACCTCAAAAATGATGATAAACGTCTTGCTATAGTATGCCGTACGGTATGGGCTATAGCCCATGTTCAAAATTGATGAAAAACAAGGTTAATTTTATTTTTCAAAATTTCAAAAAACGATGGGCTATAACCCATGTTTTTTTTGTTTTTTTTTTTTTGCCGTAGTATGCCGTACGGTATGGGCTATAGCCCATGTTCAAAAATGATGAAAAACGAGGTTAATTTTATTTTTCAAAATTTCAAAAAACGATGGGCTATAACCCATGTTTTTTTTTTTTTTTTTTTTTTTTTCAAATCCTCAAAAATTATGAAAAACGGCTTGCTATAGTATGCCGTACGGTATGGGCTATATCCCATGTTCAAAAATGATGACAAACAAGGTTAATTTTAATTTTCAAAATTTCAAAAAACGATGGGCTATAACCCATGTTTTTGAAATTTTTCATTTTTTTTAAATCCTCAAAAATGATGAAAAACGGCTTGCTATAGTATGCCGTACGGTATGGGCTATATCCCATGTTCAAAAATGATGACAAACAAGGTTAATTTTAATTTTCAAAATTTCAAAAAACGATGGGCTATAACCCATGTTTTTTGAAATTTTTCATTTTTTTTAAATCCTCAAAAATGATGAAAAACGGCTTGCTATAGTATGCCGTACGGTATGGGCTATATCCCATGTTCAAAAATGATGAAGAACAAGGTTAATTTTATTTTTCAAAATTTCAAAAAACGATGGGCTATAACCCATGTTTTTTTTTTATTTTTAATTTTTTTCAAAACCTCAAAAATGATGATAAACGTCTTGCTATAGTATGCCGTACGGTATGGGCTATAGCCCATGTTCAAAAATGATGAAAAACAAGGTTAATTTTATTTTTCAAAATTTCAAAAAACGATGGGCTATAACCCATGTTTTTTGAAATTTTTCATTTTTTTCAAATCCTCAAAAATGATGAAAAACGGCGTGCTATAGTATGCCGTACGGTATGGGCTATATCCCATGTTAAAAAATGATGAAAAACGAGGTTAATTTTATTTTCCAAAATTTCAAAAAACGATGGGCTATAACCCATGTTTTTTGAAAAATTTCATTTTTTTCAAAACCTCAAAAATGATGATAAACGTCTTGCTATAGTATGCCGTACGGTATGGGCTAAAGCCCATGTTCAAAAATGATGAAAAACAAGGTTAATTTTATTTTTAAAAATTTCAAAAAACATGGGTTATAGCCCATCGTTTTTTTAAATTTTTCATTTTTTTCAAATCCTCAAAAATGATGAAAAACGGCTTGCTATAGTATGCCGTACGGTATGGGCTATATCCCATGTTAAAAAAATGATGAAAAACGAGGTTAATTTTATTTTTCAAATTTTCAAAAAACGATGGGCTATAACCCATGTTTTTTGAAAATTTTCATTTTTTTCAAAACCTAAAAAATGATGATAAACGTCTTGCTATAGTATGCCGTACGGTATGGGCTAAAGCCCATGTTCAAAAATGATGAAAAACAAGGTTAATTTTATTTTTTTTAAATTAAAAAAACATGGGTTATAGCCCATCGTTTTTTTAAATTTTTCATTTTTTTCAAATCCTCAAAAATGATGAAAAACGGCTTGCTATAGTATGCCGTACGGTATGGGCTATATCCCATGTTAAAAAAATGATGAAAAACGAGGTTAATTTTATTTTTCAAAATTTCAAAAAACGATGGGCTATAACCCATGTTTTTTGAAATTTTTCATTTTTTTTAAACCCTCAAAAATGATGAAAAACGGCTTGCTATAGTATGCCGTACGGTATGGGCTATATCCCATGTTCAAAAATGATGAAAAACGAGGTTAATTTCATTTTTCAAAATTTCAAAAAACGATGGGCTATAACCCATGTTTTTTGAAATTTTTCATTTTTTTCAAATCCTCAAAAATGATGAAAAACGTCTTGCTATAGTATGCCGTACGGTATGGGCTATAGCCCATGTTCAAAAATGATGAAAAACGAGGTTAATTTTATTTTTCAAAATTTCAAAAAACGATGGGCTATAACCCATGTTTTTTGAAATTTTTCATTTTTTTTAAATCCTCAAAAATGATGAAAAACGGCTTGCTATAGTATGCCGTACGGTATGGGCTATATCCCATGTTCAAAAATGATGAAAAACAAGGTTAATTTTATTTTTCAAAATTTCAAAAAACGATGGGCTATAACCCATGTTTTTTTTAAATTTTTAATTTTTTTCAAAACCTCAAAAATGATGATAAACGTCTTGCTATAGTATGCCGTACGGTATGGGCTATAGCCCATGTTCAAAAATGATGAAAAACGAGGTTAATTTTATTTTTCAAAATTTCAAAAAACGATGGGCTATAACCCATGTTTTTTGAAATTTTTCATTTTTTTCAAATCCTCAAAAATGATGAAAAACGGCTTGCTATAGTATGCCGTACGGTATCGGCTATATCCCATGTTAAAAAATGATGAAAAACGAGGTTAATTTTATTTTCCAAAATTAAAAAAAACGATGGGCTATAACCCATGTTTTTTTTAAATTTTTCATTTTTTTCAAATCCTCAAAAATGATGAAAAACGTCTTGCTATAGTATGCCGTACGGTATGGGCTATAGCCCATGTTAAAAAATTATGAAAAACAAGGTTAATTTTATTTTTCAAAATTTCAAAAAACGATGGGCTATAACCCATGTTTTTTTTTAATTTTTCATTTTTTTCAAATCCTCAAAAATGATGAAAAACGTCTTGCTATAGTATGCCGTACGGTATGGGCTATAGCCCATGTTAAAAATGATGAAAAACAAGGTTAATTTTATTTTTAAAAATTTCAAAAAACGATGGGCTATAACCCATGTTTTTTGAAATTTTTCATTTTTTTTAAATCCTCAAAAATGATGAAAAACGGCTTGCTATAGTATGCCGTACGGTATGGGCTATATCCCATGTTCAAAAATGATGAAAAACAAGGTTAATTTTATTTTTAAAATTTTCAAAAAACGATGGGCTATAACCCATGTTTTTTGAAATTTTTCATTTTTTTAAAATCCTCAAAAATGATGAAAAACGGCGTGCTATAGTATGCCGTACGGTATGGGCTATATCCCATGTTCAAAAATGATGAAAAACAAGGTTAATTTTATTTTTCAGAATTTCAAAAAACGATGAGCTATAACCCATGTTTTTTTTTAATTTTTAATTTTTTTCAAAACCTCAAAAATGATGATAAACGTCTTGCTATAGTATGCCGTACGGTATGGGCTATAGCCCATGTTCAAAAATGATGAAAAACGAGGTTAATTTTATTTTTCAAAATTTCAAAAACGATGGGCTATAACCCATGTTTTTTGAAATTTTTCATTTTTTTCAAATCCTCAAAAATGATGAAAAACGGCGTGCTATAGTATGCCGTACGGTATGGGCTATATCCCATGTTCAAAAATGATGAAAAACAAGGTTAATTTTATTTTTCAGAATTTCAAAAAACGATGGGCTATAACCCATGTTTTTTTTAATTTTTAATTTTTTTCAAAACCTCAAAAATGATGATAAACGTCTTGCTATAGTATGCCGTACGGTATGGGCTATAGCCCATGTTCAAAAATGATGAAAAACGAGGTTAATTTTATTTTTCAAAATTTCAAAAAACGATGGGCTATAACCATGTTTTTTGAAATTTTTCATTTTTTTCAAATCCTCAAAAATGATGAAAAACGGCGTGCTATAGTATGCCGTACGGTATGGGCTATATCCCATGTTCAAAAATGATGAAAAACAAGGTTAATTTTATTTTTCAAAATTTCAAAAAACGATGGGCTATAACCCATGTTTTTTTTAAATTTTTAATTTTTTTCAAAACCTCAAAAATGATGATAAACGTCTTGCTATAGTATGCCGTACGGTATGGGCTATAGCCCATGTTCAAAAATGATGAAAAACAAGGTTAATTTTATTTTTCAAAATTTCAAAAAACGATGGGCTATAACCCATGTTTTTTGAAATTTTTAATTTTTTTCAAATCCTCAAAAATGATGAAAAACGGCTTGCTATAGTATGCCGTACGGTATGGGCTATATCCCATGTTAAAAAATGATGAAAAACGAGGTTAATTTTATTTTCCAAAATTAAAAAAAACGATGGGCTATAACCCATGTTTTTTGAAATTTTTCATTTTTTTCAAATCCTCAAAAATGATGAAAAACGGCTTGCTATAGTATGCCGTACGGTATGGGCTATATATATCCCATGTTCAAAAATGATAAAAAACAAGGTTAATTTTATTTTTCAAAATTTCAAAAAACGATGGGCTATAACCCATGTTTTTTTTAAATTTTTCATTTTTTCAAATCCTCAAAAATGATGAAAAACGTCTTGCTATAGTATGCCGTACGGTATGGGCTATAGCCCATGTTAAAAAATTATGAAAAACAAGGTTAATTTTATTTTTCAAAATTTCAAAAAACGATGGGCTATAACCCATGTTTTTTTTAAATTTTTCATTTTTTTTCAAATCCTCAAAAATGATGAAAAACGTCTTGCTATAGTATGCCGTACGGTATGGGCTATAGCCCATGTTAAAAATGATGAAAAACAAGGTTAATTTTATTTTTAAAAATTTCAAAAAACGATGGGCTATAACCCATGTTTTTTAAAATTTTCATTTTTTTCAAATCCTCAAAAATGATGAAAAACGGCGTGCTATAGTATGCCGTACGGTATGGGCTATATCCCATGTTCAAAAATGATGAAAAACAAGGTTAATTTTATTTTTAAAAATTTCAAAAAACGATGGGCTATAACCCATGTTTTTTTTAAATTTTTCATTTTTTTCAAAACCTCAAAAATGATGATAAACGTCTTGCTATAGTATGCCGTATGGTATGGGCTATAGCCCATGTTCAAAAATGATGAAAAACGAGGTTCATTTTATTTTTCAAAATTTCAAAAAACGATGGGCTATAACCCATGTTTTTTTAAATTTTTCATTTTTTTCAAATCTCAAAAATGATGAAAAACGGCGTGCTATAGTATGCCGTACGGTATGGGCTATATCCCATGTTAAAAAATGATGAAAAACGAGGTTAATTTTATTTTCCAAAATTTCAAAAAACGATGGGCTATAACCCATGTTTTTTTTTAATTTTTAATTTTTTTCAAAACCTCAAAAATGATGATAAACGTCTTGCTATAGTATGCCGTACGGTATGGGCTATAGCCCATGTTCAAAAATGATGAAAAACAAGGTTAATTTTATTTTTCAAAATTTCAAAAAACGATGGGCTATAACCCATGTTTTTTGAATTTTTTCATTTTTTTCAAATCCTCAAAAATGATGAAAAACGGCGTGCTATAGTATGCCGTACGGTATGGGCTATATCCCATGTTAAAAAATGATGAAAAACGAGGTTAATTTTATTTTCCAAAATTTCAAAAAACGATGGCTATAACCCATGTTTTTTGAAAATTTTCATTTTTTTCAAAACCTCAAAAATGATGATAAACGTCTTGCTATAGTATGCCGTACGGTATGGGCTAAAGCCCATGTTCAAAAATGATGAAAAACAAGGTTAATTTTATTTTTCAAAATTTCAAAAAACGATGGGCTATAACCCATGTTTTTTGAAATTTTTCATTTTTTTCAAAACCTCAAAAATGATGATAAACGTCTTGCTATAGTATGCCGTACGGTATGGGCTATAGCCCATGTTCAAAAATGATGAAAAACGAGGTTAATTTTATTTTTCAAAATTTCAAAAAACGATGGGCTATAACCCATGTTTTTTTTAAATTTTTCATTTTTTTCAAATCCTCAAAAATGATGAAAAACGGCGTGCTATAGTATGCCGTACGGTATGGGCTATATC
Organism: Protomyctophum parallelum; assembly: GCF_964188405.1. Taxonomy (NCBI): domain Eukaryota; kingdom Metazoa; phylum Chordata; class Actinopteri; order Myctophiformes; family Myctophidae; genus Protomyctophum; species Protomyctophum parallelum. The sequence goes on along the minus strand of NC_139706.1, from coordinate 48,317,107 downwards.
CCATGTTAAAAAATGATGAAAAACGAGGTTAATTTTATTTTCCAAAATTTCAAAAACGATGGGCTATAACCCATGTTTTTTGAAAATTTTCATTTTTTTCAAAACCTCAAAAATGATGATAAACGTCTTGCTATAGTATGCCGTACGGTATGGGCTAAAGCCCATGTTCAAAAATGATGAAAAACAAGGTTAATTTTATTTTTAAAAATTTCAAAAAACATGGGTTATAGCCCATCGTTTTTTTAAATTTTTCATTTTTTTCAAATCCTCAAAAATGATGAAAAACGGCTTGCTATAGTATGCCGTACGGTATGGGCTATATCCCATGTTAAAAAAATGATGAAAAACGAGGTTAATTTTATTTTTCAAAATTTAAAAAAACGATGGGCTATAACCCATGTTTTTTGAAAATTTTCATTTTTTCAAAACCTCAAAAATGATGATAAACGTCTTGCTATAGTATGCCGTACGGTATGGGCTAAAGCCCATGTTCAAAAATGATGAAAAACAAGGTTAATTTTATTTTAAAAATTTCAAAAAACATGGGTTATAGCCCATCGTTTTTTTAAATTTTTCATTTTTTTCAAATCCTCAAAAATGATGAAAAACGGCTTGCTATAGTATGCCGTACGGTATGGGCTATATCCCATGTTAAAAAAATGATGAAAAACGAGGTTAATTTTATTTTTCAAAATTTTAAAAAACGATGGGCTATAACCCATGTTTTTTGAAATTTTTCATTTTTTTATATCCTCAAAAATGATGAAAAACGGCTTGCTATAGTATGCCGTACGGTATGGGCTATATCCCATGTTCAAAAATGATGAAAAACAAGGTTAATTTTATTTTTCAAAATTTCAAAAAACGATGGGCTATAACCCATGTTTTTTGAAATTTGTCATTTTTTTCAAATCCTCAAAAATGATGAAAAACGTCTTGCTATAGTATGCCGTACGGTATGGGCTATAGCCCATGTTCAAAAATGATGAAAAACGAGGTTAATTTTATTTTTTTAAATTTCAAAAAACGATGGGTTATAACCCATGTTTTTTGAAATTTTTCATTTTTTTTAAATCCTCAAAAATGATGAAAAACGGCTTGCTATAGTATGCCGTACGGTATGGGCTATATCCCATGTTCAAAAATGATGAAAAACAAGGTTAATTTTATTTTTCAAAATTTCAAAAAACGATGGGCTATAACCCATGTTTTTTTTAATTTTTAATTTTTTTCAAAACCTCAAAAATGATGATAAACGTCTTGCTATAGTATGCCGTACGGTATGGGCTATAGCCCATGTTCAAAAATGATGAAAAACGAGGTTAATTTTATTTTTCAAAATTTCAAAAACGATGGGCTATAACCCATGTTTTTTGAAATTTTTCATTTTTTCAAATCCTCAAAAATGATGAAAAACGGCTTGCTATAGTATGCCGTACGGTATGGGCTATATCCCATGTTAAAAAATGATGAAAAACGAGGTTAATTTTATTTTCCAAAATTAAAAAAAACGATGGGCTATAACCCATGTTTTTTGAAATTTTTAATTTTTTTCAAATCCTCAAAAATGATGAAAAACGCCTTGCTATAGTATGCCGTACGGTATGGGCTATATATATCCCATGTTAAAAAATGATGAAAAACAAGGTTAATTTTATTTTTCAAAATTTCAAAAAACGATGGGCTATAACCCATGTTTTTTTTTAATTTTTCATTTTTTTCAAATCCTCAAAAATGATGAAAAACGTCTTGCTATAGTATGCCGTACGGTATGGGCTATAGCCCATGTTAAAAAATGATGAAAAACAAGGTTAATTTTATTTTTAAAATTTTCAAAAAACGATGGGCTATAACCCATGTTTTTTGAAATTTTTCATTTTTTTCAAATCCTCAAAAATGATGAAAAACGGCGTGCTATAGTATGCCGTACGGTATGGGCTATATCCCATGTTCAAAAATGATGAAAAACAAGGTTAATTTTATTTTTCAAAATTTCAAAAAACGATGGGCTATAACCCATGTTTTTTTTTTTTTTTGAATTTTTTTCAAAACCTCAAAAATGATGATAAACGTCTTGCTATAGTATGCCGTACGGTATGCCCATGTTCAAAAATGATGAAAAACTAGGTTAATTTTATTTTTCAAAATTTCAAAAAACGATGGGCTATAACCCATGTTTTTTGAAATTTTTCATTTTTTTCAAAACCTCAAAAATGATGATAAACGTCTTGCTATAGTATGCCGTATGGTATGGGCTATAGCCCATGTTCAAAAATGATGAAAAACGAGGTTCATTTTATTTTTCAAAATTTCAAAAAACGATGGGCTATAACCCATGTTTTTTTAAATTTTTCATTTTTTTCAAATCCTCAAAAATGATGAAAAACGGCGTGCTATAGTATGCCGTACGGTATGGGCTATATCCCATGTTAAAAAATGATGAAAAACGAGGTTATTTTTATTTTCCAAAATTTCAAAAAACGATGGGCTATAACCCATGTTTTTTGAAAATTTTCATTTTTTTCAAAACCTCAAAAATGATGATAAACGTCTTGCTATAGTATGCCGTACGGTATGGGCTAAAGCCCATGTTCAAAAATGATGAAAAACAAGGTTAATTTTATTTTTAAAAATTTCAAAAAACATGGGTTATAGCCCATCGTTTTTTTAAATTTTTCATTTTTTTCAAATCCTCAAAAATGATGAAAAACGGCTTGCTATAGTATGCCGTACGGTATGGGCTATATCCCATGTTAAAAAAATGATGAAAAACGAGGTTAATTTTATTTTTCAAAATTTCAAAAAACGATGGGCTATAACCCATGTTTTTTGAAAATTTTCATTTTTTTCAAAACCTCAAAAATGATGATAAACGTCTTGCTATAGTATGCCGTACGGTATGGGCTAAAGCCCATGTTCAAAAATGATGAAAAACAAGGTTAATTTTATTTTTAAAAATTTCAAAAAACATGGGTTATAGCCCATCGTTTTTTTAAATTTTTCATTTTTTTCAAATCCTCAAAAATGATGAAAAACGGCTTGCTATAGTATGCCGTACGGTATGGGCTATATCCCATGTTAAAAAAATGATGAAAAACGAGGTTAATTTTATTTTTCAAAATTTCAAAAAACGATGGGCTATAACCCATGTTTTTTGAAATTTTTCATTTTTTTTATATCCTCAAAAATGATGAAAAACGGCTTGCTATAGTATGCCGTACGGTATGGGCTATATCCCATGTTCAAAAATGATGAAAAACAAGGTTAATTTTATTTTTCAAAATTTCAAAAAACGATGGGCTATAACCCATGTTTTTTGAAATTTTTCATTTTTTTCAAATCCTCAAAAATGATGAAAAACGTCTTGCTATAGTATGCCGTACGGTATGGGCTATAGCCCATGTTCAAAAATGATGAAAAACGAGGTTAATTTTATTTTTTAAAATTTCAAAAAACGATGGGTTATAACCCATGTTTTTTGAAATTTTTCATTTTTTTTAAATCCTCAAAAATGATGAAAAACGGCTTGCTATAGTATGCCGTACGGTATGGGCTATATCCCATGTTCAAAAATGATGAAAAACAAGGTTAATTTTATTTTTCAAAATTTCAAAAAACGATGGGCTATAACCCATGTTTTTTTTTAATTTTTAATTTTTTTCAAAACCTCAAAAATGATGATAAACGTCTTGCTATAGTATGCCGTACGGTATGGGCTATAGCCCATGTTCAAAAATGATGAAAAACGAGGTTAATTTTATTTTTCAAAATTTCAAAAAACGATGGGCTATAACCCATGTTTTTTTGAAATTTTTCATTTTTTTCAAATCCTCAAAAATGATGAAAAACGGCTTGCTATAGTATGCCGTACGGTATGGGCTATATCCCATGTTAAAAAATGATGAAAAACGAGGTTAATTTTATTTTCCAAAATTAAAAAAAACGATGGGCTATAACCCATGTTTTTTGAAATTTTTAATTTTTTTCAAATCCTCAAAAATGATGAAAAACGCCTTGCTATAGTATGCCGTACGGTATGGGCTATATATATCCCATGTTAAAAAATGATGAAAAACAAGGTTAATTTTATTTTTCAAAATTTCAAAAAACGATGGGCTATAACCCATGTTTTTTTTAAATTTTTCATTTTTTTCAAATCCTCAAAAATGATGAAAAACGTCTTGCTATAGTATGCCGTACGGTATGGGCTATAGCCCATGTTAAAAAATGATGAAAAACAAGGTTAATTTTATTTTTAAAAAATTCAAAAAACGATGGGCTATAACCCATGTTTTTTGAAATTTTTCATTTTTTTCAAATCCTCAAAAATGATGAAAAACGGCGTGCTATAGTATGCCGTACGGTATGGGCTATATCCCATGTTCAAAAATGATGAAAAACAAGGTTAATTTTATTTTTCAAAATTTCAAAAAACGATGGGCTATAACCCATGTTTTTTTTTTATTTTGAATTTTTTTCAAAACCTCAAAAATGATGATAAACGTCTTGCTATAGTATGCCGTACGGTATGCCCATGTTCAAAAATGATGAAAAACTAGGTTAATTTTATTTTTCAAAATTTCAAAAAACGATGGGCTATAACCCATGTTTTTTGAAATTTTTCATTTTTTTCAAAACCTCAAAAATGATGATAAACGTCTTGCTATAGTATGCCGTATGGTATGGGCTATAGCCCATGTTCAAAAATGATGAAAAACGAGGTTCATTTTATTTTTCAAAATTTCAAAAAACGATGGGCTATAACCCATGTTTTTTTAAATTTTTCATTTTTTTCAAATCCTCAAAAATGATGAAAAACGGCGTGCTATAGTATGCCGTACGGTATGGGCTATATCCCATGTTAAAAAATGATGAAAAACGAGGTTAATTTTATTTTCCAAAATTTCAAAAAACGATGGGCTATAACCCATGTTTTTTTTTAATTTTAATTTTTTTTCAAAACCTCAAAAATGATGATAAACGTCTTGCTATAGTATGCCGTACGGTATGGGCTATATCCCATGTTAAAAAATGATGAAAAACGAGGTTAATTTTATTTTCCAAAATTTCAAAAAACGATGGGCTATAACCCATGTTTTTTGAAAATTTTCATTTTTTTCAAAACCTCAAAAATGATGATAAACGTCTTGCTATAGTATGCCGTACGGTATGGGCTAAAGCCCATGTTCAAAAATGATGAAAAACAAGGTTAATTTTATTTTTAAAAATTTCAAAAAACATGGGTTATAGCCCATCGTTTTTTTAAATTTTTCATTTTTTTCAAATCCTCAAAAATGATGAAAAACGGCTTGCTATAGTATGCCGTACGGTATGGGCTATATCCCATGTTAAAAAATGATGAAAAACGAGGTTAATTTTATTTTTCAAAATTTCAAAAAACGATGGGCTATAACCCATGTTTTTTGAAATTTTTCATTTTTTTTAAATCCTCAAAAATGATGAAAAACGGCTTGCTATAGTATGCCGTACGGTATGGGCTATATCCCATGTTCAAAAATGATGAAAAACAAGGTTAATTTTATTTTTCAAAATTTCAAAAAACGATGGGCTATAACCCATGTTTTTTGAAATTTTTCATTTTTTTCAAATCCTCAAAAATGATGAAAAATGTCTTGCTATAGTATGCCGTACGGTATGGGCTATAGCCCATGTTCAAAAATGATGAAAAACGAGGTTAATTGTATTTTCCAAAATTAAAAAAAACGATGGGCTATAACCCATGTTTTTTGAAAATTTTCATTTTTTTCAAATCCTCAAAAATGATGAAAAACGCCTTGCTATAGTATGCCGTACGGTATGGGCTATATATATCCCATGTTCAAAAATGATGAAAAACAAGGTTAATTTTATTTTTCAAAATTTCAAAAAACGATGGGCTATAACCCATGTTTTTTTTTAATTTTTCATTTTTTTCAAATCCTCAAAAATGATGAAAAACGTCTTGCTATAGTATGCCGTACGGTATGGGCTATAGCCCATGTTAAAAAATGATGAAAAACAAGGTTAATTTTATTTTTAAAAATTTCAAAAAACGATGGGCTATAACCCATGTTTTTTGAAATTTTTCATTTTTTTCAAATCCTCAAAAATGATGAAAAACGGCGTGCTATAGTATGCCGTACGGTATGGGCTATATCCCATGTTCAAAAATGATGAAAAACAAGGTTAATTTTATTTTTCTAAATTTCAAAAAACGATGGGCTATAACCCATGTTTTTTTTTAATTTTAATTTTTTTTCAAAACCTCAAAAATGATGATAAACGTCTTGCTATAGTATGCCGTACGGTATGGGCTATAGCCCATGTTCAAAAATGATGAAAAACGAGGTTAATTTTATTTTTCAAAATTTAAAAAAACGATGGGCTATAACCCATGTTTTTTGAAATTTTTCATTTTTTTCAAATCCTCAAAAATGATGAAAAACGGCGTGCTATAGTATGCCGTACGGTATGGGCTATATCCCATGTTCAAAAATGATGAAAAACAAGGTTAATTTTATTTTTCAACATTTCAAAAAACGATGGGCTATAACCCATGTTTTTTTTTAATTTTTAATTTTTTTCAAAACCTCAAAAATGATGATAAACGTCTTGCTATAGTATGCCGTACGGTATGGGCTATAGCCCATGTTCAAAAATGATGAAAAACGAGGTTAATTTTATTTTTCAAAATTTAAAAAAACGATGGGCTATAACCCATGTTTTTTGAAATTTTTCATTTTTTTCAAATCCTCAAAAATGATGAAAAACGGCTTGCTATAGTATGCCGTACGGTATGGGCTATATCCCATGTTAAAAAATGATGAAAAACGAGGTTAATTTTATTTTCCAAAATAAAAATAAACGATGGGCTATAACCCATGTTTTTTGAAATTTTTCATTTTTTTCAAATCCTCAAAAATGATGAAAAACGGCTTGCTATAGTATGCGGTACGGTATGGGCTATATATATCCCATGTTCAAAAATGATGAAAAACAAGGTTAATTTTATTTTTCAAAATTTCAAAAAACGATGGGCTATAACCCATGTTTTTTTTAAATTTTTCATTTTTTTCAAATCCTCAAAAATGATGAAAAACGTCTTGCTATAGTATGCCGTACGGTATGGGCTATAGCCCATGTTAAAAAATGATGAAAAACAAGGTTAATTTTATTTTTCAAAATTTCAAAAAACGATGGGCTATAACCCATGTTTTTTTTAAATTTTTCATTTTTTTCAAATCCTCAAAAATGATGAAAAACGTCTTGCTATAGTATGCCGTACGGTATGGGCTATAGCCCATGTTAAAAAATGATGAAAAACAAGGTTAATTTTATTTTTAAAAATTTCAAAAAACGATGGGCTATAACCCATGTTTTTTAAAAATTTTCATTTTTTTCAAATCCTCAAAAATGATGAAAAACGGCGTGCTATAGTATGCCGTACGGTATGGGCTATATCCCATGTTCAAAAATGATGAAAAACAAGGTTAATTTTATTTTTCAAAATTTCAAAAAACGATGGGCTATAACCCATGTTTTTTGAAATTTTTCATTTTTTTCAAAACCTCAAAAATGATGATAAACGTCTTGCTATAGTATGCCGTATGGTATGGGCTATAGCCCATGTTCAAAAATGATGAAAAACGAGGTTAATTTTATTTTTCAAAATTTAAAAAAACGATGGGCTATAACCCATGTTTTTTGAAATTTTTCATTTTTTTCAAATCCTCAAAAATGATGAAAAACGGCGTGCTATAGTATGCCGTACGGTATGGGCTATATCCCATGTTCAAAAATGATGAAAAACAAGGTTAATTTTATTTTTCAAAATTTCAAAAAATGATGGGCTATAACCCATGTTTTTTTTTAATTTTTAATTTTTTTCAAAACCTCAAAAATGATGATAAACGTCTTGCTATAGTATGCCGTACGGTATGGGCTATAGCCCATGTTCAAAAATGATGAAAAACAAGGTTAATTTTATTTTTCAAAATTTCAAAAAACGATGGGCTATAACCCATGTTTTTTGAAATTTTTCATTTTTTTTCAAATCCTCAAAAATGATGAAAAACGGCTTGCTATAGTATGCCGTACGGTATGGGCTATATCCCATGTAAAAAAATGATGAAAAACGAGGTTAATTTTATTTTCCAAAATTAAAAAAAACGATGGGCTATAACCCATGTTTTTTGAATTTTTTAATTTTTTTCAAATCCTCAAAAATGATGAAAAACGGCTTGCTATAGTATGCCGTACGGTATGGGCTATATATATCCCATGTTCAAAAATGATGAAAAACAAGGTAAATTTTATTTTTCAAAATTTCAAAAAACGATGGGCTATAACCCATGTTTTTTTTAAATTTTTCATTTTTTTCAAATCCTCAAAAATGATGAAAAACGTCTTGCTATAGTATGCCGTACGGTATGGGCTATAGCCCATGTTAAAAAATGATGAAAAACAAGGTTAATTTTATTTTTCAAAATTTCAAAAAACGATGGGCTATAACCCATGTTTTTTTTAAATTTTTCATTTTTTTCAAATCCTCAAAAATGATGAAAAACGTCTTGCTATAGTATGCCGTACGGTATGGGCTATAGCCCATGTTAAAAAATGATGAAAAACAAGGTTAATTTTATTTTTAAAAATTTCAAAAAACGATGGGCTATAACCCATGTTTTTTAAAATTTTTCATTTTTTTCAAATCCTCAAAAATGATGAAAAACGGCGTGCTATAGTATGCCGTACGGTATGGGCTATATCCCATGTTCAAAAATGATGAAAAACTAGGTTAATTTTATTTTCCAAAATTTCAAAAAACGATGGGCTATAACCCATGTTTTTTGAATTTTTTTTTTTTTTTCAAATCCTCAAAAATGATGAAAAACGGCTTGCTATAGTATGCCGTATGGTATGGGCTATAGCCCATGTTCAAAAATGATGAAAAACGAGGTTCATTTTATTTTTCAAAATTTCAAAAAACGATGGGCTATAACCCATGTTTTTTTTAATTTTTCATTTTTTTCAAATCCTCAAAAATGATGAAAAACGGCGTGCTATAGTATGCCGTACGGTATGGGCTATATCCCATGTTAAAAAATGATGAAAAACGAGGTTAATTTTATTTTCCAAAATTTCAAAAAACGATGGGCTATAACCCATGTTTTTTGAAAATGTAATTTTTTTTCAAATCCTCAAAAATGATGAAAAACGGCTTGCTATAGTATGCCGTATGGTATGGGCTATAGCCCATGTTCAAAAATGATGAAAAACGAGGTTAATTATATTTTTCAAAATTTCAAAATACGATGGGCTATAACCCATGTTTTTTTTAATTTTTCATTTTTTTCAAATCCTCAAAAATGATGAAAAACGGCGTGCTATAGTATGCCGTACGGTATGGGCTATATCCCATGTTAAAAAATGATGAAAAACTAGGTTAATTTTATTTTCCAAAATTTCAAAAAACGATGGGCTATAACCCATGTTTTTTGAAAATTTTCATTTTTTTCAAATCCTCAAAAATTATGAAAAACGGCTTGCTATAGTATGCCGTACGGTATGGGCTATATCCCATGTTCAAAAATGATGACAAACAAGGTTAATTTTATTTTTCAAAATTTCAAAAAACGATGGGCTATAACCCATGTTTTTTTTTTAATTTTTAATTTTTTTCAAAACCTCAAAAATGATGATAAACGTCTTGCTATAGTATGCCGTACGGTATGGGCTATAGCCCATGTTCAAAAATGATGAAAAACGAGGTTAATTTTATTTTTCAAAATTTCAAAAAACGATGGGCTATAACCCATGTTTTTTGAAAATTTTCATTTTTTTCAAATCCTCAAAAATTATGAAAAACGGCTTTCTATAGTATGCCGTACGGTATGGGCTATATCCCATGTTCAAAAATGATGACAAACAAGGTTAATTTTAATTTTCAAAATTTCAAAAAACGATGGGCTATAACCCATGTTTTTTGAAATTTTTCATTTTTTTCAAATCCTCAAAAATGATGAAAAACGGCTTGCTATAGTATGCCGTATGGTATGGGCTATAGCCCATGTTCAAAAATGATGAAAAACGAGGTTCATTTTATTTTTCAAAATTTCAAAAAACGATGGGCTATAACCCATGTTTTTTTAAATTTTTCATTTTTTTCAAATCCTCAAAAATGATGAAAAACGGCGTGCTATAGTATGCCGTACGGTATGGGCTATATCCCATGTTCAAAAATGATGAAAAACAAGGTTAATTTTATTTTTCAAAATTTCAAAAAACGATGGGCTATAACCCATGTTTTTTGAAATTTTTCATTTTTTTCAAAACCTCAAAAATGATGATAAACGTCTTGCTATAGTATGCCGTATGGTATGGGCTATAGCCCATGTTCAAAAATGATGAAAAACGAGGTTAATTTTATTTTTCAAAATTTCAAAAAACGATGGGCTATAACCCATGTTTTTTGAAAATTTTCATTTTTTTCAAAACCTCAAAAATGATGATAAACGTCTTGCTATAGTATGCCGTATGGTATGGGCTATAGCCCATGTTCAAAAATGATGAAAAACGGCTTGCTATAGTATGCCGTACGGTATGGGCTATATCCCATGTTCAAAAATGATGAAAAACAAGGTTAATTTTATTTTTCAAAATTTCAAAAAACGATGGGCTATAACCCATGTTTTTTGAAATTTTTCATTTTTTTCAAATCCTCAAAAATGATGAAAAACGTCTTGCTATAGTATGCCGTACGGTATGGGCTATAGCCCATGTTCAAAAATGATGAAAAACGAGGTTAATTTTTTTTTTCAAAATTTCAAAAAACGATGGGCTATAACCCATGTTTTTTTTTTTTTTTTAATTTTTTTCAAAACCTCAAAAATGATGATAAACGTCTTGCTATAGTATGCCGTACGGTATGGGCTATATCCCATGTTCAAAAATGATGAAAAACAAGGTTAATTTTATTTTTCAAAATTTCAAAAAACGATGGGCTATAACCCATGTTTTTTGAAAATTTTCATTTTTTTCAAATCCTCAAAAATGATGAAAAACGTCTTGCTATAGTATGCCATACGGTATGGGCTATAGCCCATGTTCAAAAATGATGAAAAACGAGGTTAATTTTAATTTTCAAAATTTCAAAAAACGATGGGCTATAACCCATGTTTTTTGAAATTTTCCATTTTTTTCAAATCCTCAAAAATGATGAAAAACGGCGTGCTATAGTATGCCGTACAGTATGGCCTATAACCCATGTTCAAAAATGATGAAAAACGAGGTTAATTCTATTTTTCTAAATTTTGAAAAACGATGGGCTATAACCCATGTTTTTTGAAATTTTACATTTTTTTCAAATCCTCAAAAATGATGAAAAACTGCTTGCTATAGTATGCCATACGGTATGGGCTATATCCCATGTTCAAAAATGATGACAAGCGAGGTTAAGTTTTTTTTTCAAAATTTCAAAAAACGATGGGCTATAACCCATGTTTTTTTTAATTTTTCATTTTTTTCAAATCCTCAAAAATGATGAAAAACGGCTTGCTATAGTATGCCGTACGGTATGGGCTATAGCCCATGTTCAAAAATGATGAAAAACGAGGTTAATTTTATTTTTCAAAATTTTAAAAAACGATGGGCTATAACCCATGTTTTTTTTAATTTTTCATTTTTTTCAAATCCTCAAAAATGATGAAAAACGGCTTGCTATAGTATGCCGTACGGTATGGGCTATAGCCCATGTTCAAAAATGATGAAAAACAAGGTTAATTTTATTTTTCAAAATTTAAAAAAACGATGGGCTATAACCCATGTTTTTTGAAATTTTTCATTTTTTTCAAATCCTCAAAAATGATGAAAAACGGCGTGCTATAGTATGCCGTACAGTATGGGCTATTAGACGAGCGTCTAAAAATGGGATATAAATGTCTCAAAATAGACGTCTAATACACGTCTAAAAATAGACGTGTTTTAGACGTCTATTTTTAGACGTTTTTTATCCCATTTTTGACCATGGGCTATAGCCCATACTGTACGGCATACTATAGCATGCCGTTTTTCATCATTTTTGAGGATTTGAAAAAACAAACAAAATAAATAAATAAACGATGGGCTATAACCCATCGTTTTTTTTTTTTTTTTTTTTTCAAATCCTCAAAAATGATGAAAAACGGCGTGCTATAGTATGCCGTACAGTATGGGCTATTAGACGAGCGTCTAAAAATGGGATATAAATGTCTAAAAATAGACGTCTAATACACGTCTAAAAATAGACGTGTTTTAGACGTCTATTTTTTGACGTTTTTTATCCCATTTTTGACCATGGGCTATAGCCCATACTGTACGGCATACTATAGCATGCCGTTTTTCATCATTTTTGAGGATTTGAAAAAACAAACAAAATAAATAAATAAACGATGGGCTATAACCCATCGTTTTTTTTTTTTTTTCTTTTTTCAAATCCTCAAAAATGATGAAAAACGGCGTGCTATAGTATGCCGTACAGTATGGGCTATTTGACGAGCGTCTAAAAATGGGATAAAAATGTCTAAAAATAGACGTCTAAAACACGTCTAAAAATAGACGTGTTTTAGACGTCTATTTTTAGACGTTTTTTATCCCATTTTTGACCATGGGCTATAGCCCATACTGTACGGCATACTATAGCATGCCGTTTTTCATCATTTTTGAGGATTTGAAAAAACAAACAAAATAAATAAATAAACGATGGGCTATAACCCATCGTTTTTTTTTTTTTTTCTTTTTTCAAATCCTCAAAAATGATGAAAAACGGCGTGCTATAGTATGCCGTACAGTATGGGCTATTAGACGAGCGTCTAAAAATGGGATAAAAATGTCTAAAAATAGACGTCTAAAACACGTCTAAAAATAGACGTGTTTTAGACGTCTATTTTTAGACGTTTTTTATCCCATTTTTTACCATGGGCTATAGCCCATACTGTACGGCATACTATAGCATGCCGTTTTTCATCATTTTTGAGGATTAAAAAAAAAAAAAAAAAAAAAACGATGGGCTATAACCCATCCTTTTTTTTCAAATCCTCAAAAATGATGAAAAACGGCGTGCTATAGTATGCCGTACAGTATGGGCTATTAGACGAGCGTCTAAAAATGGGATAGAAATGTCTAAAAATAGACGTCTAAAACACGTCTAAAAATAGACGTGTTTTAGACGTCTATTTTTAGACGTTTTTTATCCCATTTTTGACCATGGGCTATAGCCCATACTGTACGGCATACTATAGCATGCCGTTTTTCATAATTTTTGAGGATTTGAAAAAACAAACAAAATAAATAAATAAACGATGGGCTATAACCCATCGTTTTTTTTTTTTTTTCTTTTTTCAAATCCTCAAAAATGATGAAAAACGGCGTGCTATAGTATGCCGTACAGTATGGGCTATTTGACGAGCGTCTAAAAATGGGATAAAAATGTCTAAAAATAGACGTCTAAAACACGTCTAAAAATAGACGTGTTTTAGACGTCTATTTTTAGACGTTTTTTATCCCATTTTTGACCATGGGCTATAGCCCATACTGTACGGCATACTATAGCATGCCGTTTTTCATCATTTTTGAGGATTTGAAAAAACAAACAAAATAAATAAATAAACGATGGGCTATAACCCATCGTTTTTTTTTTTTTTTCTTTTTTCAAATCCTCAAAAATGATGAAAAACGGCGTGCTATAGTATGCCGTACAGTATGGGCTATTAGACGAGCGTCTAAAAATGGGATAAAAATGTCTAAAAATAGACGTCTAAAACACGTCTAAAAATAGACGTGTTTTAGACGTCTATTTTTAGACGTTTTTTATCCCATTTTTTACCATGGGCTATAGCCCATACTGTACGGCATACTATAGCATGCCGTTTTTCATCATTTTTGAGGATTAAAAAAAAAAAAAAAAAAAAAACGATGGGCTATAACCCATCCTTTTTTTTCAAATCCTCAAAAATGATGAAAAACGGCGTGCTATAGTATGCCGTACAGTATGGGCTATTAGACGAGCGTCTAAAAATGGGATAGAAATGTCTAAAAATAGACGTCTAAAACACGTCTAAAAATAGACGTGTTTTAGACGTCTATTTTTAGACGTTTTTTATCCCATTTTTGACCATGGGCTATAGCCCATACTGTACGGCATACTATAGCATGCCGTTTTTCATAATTTTTGAGGATTTGAAAAAACAAACAAAATAAATAAATAAACGATGGGCTATAACCCATCGTTTTTTTTTTTTCATTTTTTTCAAATCCTCAAAAATGATGAAAAACGTCTTGCTATAGTATGCCGTACGGTATGGGCTATAGCCCATGTTCAAAAATGATGAAAAACGAGGTTAATTTTAATTTTCAAAATTTCAAAAAACGATGGGCTATAACCCATGTTTTTTGAAATTTTCCATTTTTTTCAAATCCTCAAAAATGATGAAAAACGGCGTGCTATAGTATGCCGTACAGTATGGCCTATAACCCATGTTCAAAAATGATGAAAAACGAGGTTAATTCTATTTTTCTAAATTTTGAAAAACGATGGGCTATAACCCATGTTTTTTGAAATTTTACATTTTTTTCAAATCCTCAAAAATGATGAAAAACTGCTTGCTATAGTATGCCATACAGTATGGGCTATATCCCATGTTCAAAAATGATGACAAGCGAGGTTAAGTTTTTTTTTCAAAATTTCAAAAAACGATGGGCTATAACCCATGTTTTTTTTAATTTTTCATTTTTTTCAAATCCTCAAAAATGATGAAAAACGGCTTGCTATAGTATGCCGTACGGTATGGGCTATAGCCCATGTTCAAAAATGATGAAAAACGAGGTTAATTTTATTTTTCAAAATTTAAAAAAACGATGGGCTATAACCCATGTTTTTTTTAATTTTTCATTTTTTTCAAATCCTCAAAAATGATGAAAAACGGCTTGCTATAGTATGCCGTACGGTATGGGCTATAGCCCATGTTCAAAAATGATGAAAAACGAGGTTAATTTTATTTTTCAAAATTTTAAAAAACGATGGGCTATAACCCATGTTTTTTTAATTTTTCATTTTTTTCAAATCCTCAAAAATGATGAAAAACGGCTTGCTATAGTATGCCGTACGGTATGGGCTATAGCCCATGTTCAAAAATGATGAAAAACGAGGTTAATTTTATTTTTCAAAATTTTAAAAAACGATGGGCTATAACCCATGTTTTTTTAATTTTTCATTTTTTTCAAATCCTCAAAAATGATGAAAAACGGCTTGCTATAGTATGCCGTACGGTATGGGCTATAGCCCATGTTCAAAAATGATGAAAAACGAGGTTAATTTTATTTTTCAAAATTTAAAAAAACGATGGGCTATAACCCATGTTTTTTGAAATTTTTCATTTTTTTCAAATCCTCAAAAATGATGAAAAACGGCGTGCTATAGTATGCCGTACAGTATGGGCTATTAGACGAGCGTCTAAAAATGGGATATAAATGTCTAAAAATAGACGTCTAATACACGTCTAAAAATAGACGTGTTTTAGACGTCTATTTTTAGACGTTTTTTATCCCATTTTTGACCATGGGCTATAGCCCATACTGTACGGCATACTATAGCATGCCGTTTTTCATCATTTTTGAGGATTTGAAAAAACAAACAAAATAAATAAATAAACGATGGGCTATAACCCATCGTTTTTTTTTTTTTTTTTTTTTCAAATCCTCAAAAATGATGAAAAACAGCGTGCTATAGTATGCCGTACAGTATGGGCTATTAGACGAGCGTCTAAAAATGGGATATAAATGTCTAAAAATAGACGTCTAATACACGTCTAAAAATAGACGTGTTTTAGACGTCTATTTTTAGACGTTTTTTATCCCATTTTTGACCATGGGCTATAGCCCATACTGTACGGCATACTATAGCATGCCGTTTTTCATCATTTTTGAGGATTTGAAAAAACAAACAAAATAAATAAATAAACGATGGGCTATAACCCATCGTTTTTTTTTTTTTTTTTTTTTTCAAATCCTCAAAAATGATGAAAAACGGCGTGCTATAGCATCTAAAAATGGGATAAAAATGTCTAAAAATAGACGTCTAAAACACGTCTAAAAATAGACGTGTTTTAGACGTCTATTTTTAGACGTTTTTTATCCCATTTTTTACCATGGGCTATAGCCCATACTGTACGGCATACTATAGCATGCCGTTTTTCATCATTTTTGAGGATTTAAAAAACAAACAAAAAAAAAAAAAAAACGATGGGCTATAACCCATCCTTTTTTTTCCTTTTTTTCAAATCCTCAAAAATAATGAAAAACGGCGTGCTATAGTATGCCGTACAGTATGGGCTATTAGACGAGCGTCTAAAAATGGGATAAAAATGTCTAAAAATAGACGTCTAAAACACGTCTAAAAATAGACGTGTTTTAGACGTCTATTTTTAGACGTTTTTTATCCCATTTTTGACCATGGGCTATAGCCCATACTGTACGGCATACTATAGCAAGCCGTTTTTCATCATTTTTGAGGATTTGAAAAAAAAAAAAAAAAAAAAAAAACGATGGGCTATAACCCGTCGTTTTTTTTTTTTCATTTTTTTCAAATCCTCAAAAATGATGAAAAACGGCGTGCTATAGTATGCCGTACAGTATGGGCTATTAGACGAGCGTCTAAAAATGGGATAAAAATGTCTAAAAATAGACGTCTAAAACACGTCTAAAAATAGACGTGTTTTAGACGTCTATTTTTAGATGTTTTTTATCCCATTTTTGACCATGGGCTATAGCCCATACTGTACGGCATACTATAGCAAGCCGTTTTTCATCATTTTTGAGGATTTGAAAAAAAAAAAAAAACGATGGGCTATAACCCATCGTTTTTTTTTTTTTCATTTTTTTCAAATCCTCAAAAATGATGAAAAACGGCGTGCTATAGTATGCCGTACAGTATGGGCTATTAGACGAGCGTCTAAAAATGGGATAAAAATGTCTAAAAATAGACGTCTAAAACACGTCTAAAAATAGACGTGTTTTAGACGTCTATTTTTAGACGTTTTTTATCCCATTTTTGACCATGGGCTATAGCCCATACTGTACGGCATACTATAGCAAGCCGTTTTTCATCATTTTTGAGGATTTGAAAAAAAAAAAAAAAAAAAACGATGGGCTATAACCCATCGTTTTTTTTTCATTATTTTCAAATCCTCAAAAATAATGAAAAACGGCGTGCTATAGTATGCCGTACATTATGGGCTATTAGACGAGCGTCTAAAAATGGGATAAAAATGTCTAAAAATAGACGTCTAAAACACGTCTAAAAATAGACGTGTTTTAGACGTCTATTTTTAGACGTTTTTTATCCCATTTTTGACCATGGGCTATAGCCCATACTGTACGGCATACTATAGCATGCCGTTTTTCATCATTTTTGAGGATTTGAAAAAAAAAAAAAAAAAAAAAAAAACGATGGGCTATAACCCATCCTTTTTTTTTCATTTTTTTCAAATCCTCAAAAATTATGAAAAACGGCGTGCTATAGTATGCCGTACAGTATGGGCTATTAGACGAGCGTCTAAAAATGGGATAAAAATGTCTAAAAATAGACGTCTAAAACACGTCTAAAAATAGACGTGTTTTAGACGTCTATTTTTAGACGTTTTTTATCCCATTTTTGACCATGGGCTATAGCCCATACTGTACGGCATACTATAGCAAGCCGTTACTCATCATTTTTGAGGATTTGAAAAAAAAAAAAAAAAAAACGATGGGCTATAACCCATCGTTTTTTTTTTTCATTATTTTCAAATCCTCAAAAATAATGAAAAACGGCGTGCTATAGTATGCCGTACATTATGGGCTATTAGACGAGCGTCTAAAAATGGGATAAAAATGTCTAAAAATAGACGTCTAAAACACGTCTAAAAATAGACGTGTTTTAGACGTCTATTTTTAGACGTTTTTTATCCCATTTTTGACCATGGGCTATAGCCCATACTGTACGGCATACTATAGCAAGCCGTTTTTCATCATTTTTGAGGATTTGAAAAAAAAAAAAAAAAAAAAAAAACGATGGGCTATAACCCATCGTTTTTTTTTTTTCATTTTTTTCAATTCCTCAAAAATAATGAAAAACGGCGTGCTATAGTATGCCGTACAGTATGGGCTATTAGACGAGCGTCTAAAAATGGGATAAAAATGTCTAAAAATAGACGTCTAAAACACGTCTATTTTTAGACGTTTTTTATCCCATTTTTGACCATGGGCTATAGCCCATACTGTACGGCATACTATAGCAAGCCGTTTTTCATCATTTTTGAGGATTTGAAAAAAAAAAAAACGATGGGCTATAACCCATCGTTTTTTTTTCCCATTTTTTTTCAAATCCTCAAAAATAATGAAAAACGGCGTGCTATAGTATGCCGTACAGTATGGGCTATTAGACGAGCGTCTAAAAATGGGATAAAAATGTCTAAAAATAGACGTCTAAAACACGTCTAAAAATAGACGTGTTTTAGACGTCTATTTTTAGACGTTTTTTATCCCATTTTTGACCATGGGCTATAGCCCATACTGTACGGCATACTATAGCAAGCCGTTTTTCATCATTTTTGAGGATTTGAAAAAAAAAAAAAAACGATGGGCTATAACCCATCGTTTTTTTTTTTTTCATTTTTTTCAAATCCTCAAAAATGATGAAAAACGGCGTGCTATAGTATGCCGTACAGTATGGGCTATTAGACGAGCGTCTAAAAATGGGATAAAAATGTCTAAAAATAGACGTCTAAAACACGTCTAAAAATAGACGTGTTTTAGACGTCTATTTTTAGACGTTTTTTATCCCATTTTTGACCATGGGCTATAGCCCATACTGTACGGCATACTATAGCAAGCCGTTTTTCATCATTTTTGAGGATTTGAAAAAAAAAAAAAAAAAAACGATGGGCTATAACCCATCGTTTTTTTTTTTCATTATTTTCAAATCCTCAAAAATAATGAAAAACGGCGTGCTATAGTATGCCGTACATTATGGGCTATTAGACGAGCGTCTAAAAATGGGATAAAAATGTCTAAAAATAGACGTCTAAAACACGTCTAAAAATAGACGTGTTTTAGACGTCTATTTTTAGACGTTTTTTATCCCATTTTTGACCATGGGCTATAGCCCATACTGTACGGCATACTATAGCAAGCCGTTTTTCATCATTTTTGAGGATTTGAAAAAAAATAAAAAAATAAAAAAACGATGGGCTATAACCCATCTTTTTTTTTTTCATTTTTTTCAATTCCTCAAAAATAATGAAAAACGGCGTGCTATAGTATGCCGTACAGTATGGGCTATTAGACGAGCGTCTAAAAATGGGATAAAAATGTCTAAAAATAGACGTCTAAAACACGTCTAAAAATAGACGTGTTTTAGACGTCTATTTTTAGACGTTTTTTATCCCATTTTTGACCATGGGCTATAGCCCATACTGTACGGCATACTATAGCAAGCCGTTTTTCATCATTTTTGAGGATTAAAAAAAAAAAAAAAAAAAAAAAAACGATGGGCTATAACCCATCGTTTTTTTTTTCCATTTTTTTCAAATCCTCAAAAATTATGAAAAACGGCGTGCTATAGTATGCCGTACAGTATGGGCTATTAGACGAGAGTCTAAAAATGGGATAAAAATGTCTAAAAATAGACGTGTTTTAGACGTCTATTTTTAGACGTTTTTTAGACGTCTATTTTTAGACGTTTTTTATCCCATTTTTGACCATGGGCTATAGCCCATACTGTACGGCATACTATAGCAAGCCGTTTTTCATCATTTTTGAAGATTTGAAAAAAAAAAAAAACGATGGGCTATAACCCATCGTTTTTTTTCCCATTTTTTTCAAATCCTCAAAAATAATGAAAAACGGCGTGCTATAGTATGCCGTACAGTATGGGCTATTAGACGAGCGTCTAAAAATGGGATAAAAATGTCTAAAAATAGACGTCTAAAACACGTCTAAAAATAGACGTGTTTTAGACGTCTATTTTTAGACGTTTTTTATCCCATTTTTGACCATGGGCTATAGCCCATACTGTACGGCATACTATACGTCTAAAAATAGACGTCTAAAACACGTCTATTTTTAGACGTGTTTTAGACGTCTATTTTTAGACATTTTTATCCCATTTTTGACCATGGGCTATAGCCCATACTGTACGGCATACTATAGCAAGCCGTTTTTCATCATTTTTGAGGATTTGAAAAAAAAAAAAAAACGATGGGCTATAACCCATCGGTTTTTTTTTTTTCATTTTTTTCAAATCCTCAAAAATGATGAAAAACGGCGTGCTATAGTATGCCGTACAGTATGGGCTATTAGACGAGCGTCTAAAAATGGGATAAAAATGTCTAAAAATAGACGTCTAAAACACGTCTAAAAATAGACGTGTTTTAGACGTCTATTTTTAGACGTTTTTTATCCCATTTTTGACCATGGGCTATAGCCCATACTGTACGGCATACTATAGCAAGCCGTTTTTCATCATTTTTGAGGATTTGAAAAAAAAAAAAAAAAAAACGATGGGCTATAACCCATCGTTTTTTTTTTTCATTATTTTCAAATCCTCAAAAATAATGAAAAACGGCGTGCTATAGTATGCCGTACAGTATGGGCTATTAGACGAGCGTCTAAAAATGGGATAAAAATGTCTAAAAATAGACGTCTAAAACACGTCTAAAAATAGACGTGTTTTAGACGTCTATTTTTAGACGTTTTTTATCCCATTTTTGACCATGGGCTATAGCCCATACTGTACGGCATACTATAGCATGCCGTTTTTCATCATTTTTGAGGATTTGAAAAAAAAAAAAAAAAAAAAAAGAAAAACGATGGGCTATAACCCATCCTTTTTTTTTTTCATTTTTTTCAAATCCTCAAAAATTATGAAAAACGGCGTGCTATAGTATGCCGTACAGTATGGGCTATTAGACGAGAGTCTAAAAATGGGATAAAAATGTCTAAAAATAGACGTCTAAAACACGTCTAAAAATAGACGTGTTTTAGACGTCTATTTTTAGACGTTTTTTATCCCATTTTTGACCATGGGCTATAGCCCATACTGTACGGCATACTATAGCATGCCGTTTTTCATCATTTTTGAGGATTTGAAAAAAAAAAAAAAAAAAACGATGGGCTATAACCCATCCTTTTTTTTTTCATTTTTTTCAAATCCTCAAAAATTATGAAAAACGGCGTGCTATAGTATGCCGTACAGTATGGGCTATTAGACGAGAGTCTAAAAATGGGATAAAAATGTCTAAAAATAGACGTCTAAAACACGTCTAAAAATAGACGTGTTTTAGACGTCTATTTTTAGACGTTTTTTAGACGTCTATTTTTAGACGTTTTTTATCCCATTTTTGACCATGGGCTATAGCCCATACTGTACGGCATACTATAGCAAGCCGTTTTTCATCATTTTTGAGGATTTGAAAAAAAAAAAAAAACGATGGGCTATAACCCATCGTTTTTTTTCCCATTTTTTTCAAATCCTCAAAAATAATGAAAAACGGCGTGCTATAGTATGCCGTACAGTATGGGCTATTAGACGAGCGTCTAAAAATGGGATAAAAATGTCTAAAAATAGACGTCTAAAACACGTCTAAAAATAGACGTGTTTTAGACGTCTATTTTTAGACGTTTTTTATCCCATTTTTGACCATGGGCTATAGCCCATACTGTACGGCATACTATAGCAAGCCGTTTTTCATCATTTTTGAGGATTAAAAAAAAACAAAAAAAAAAAAAACGATGGGCTATAACCCATCGTTTTTTTTTTTCGTTTTTTTCAAATCCTCAAAAATAATGAAAAATGGCGTGCTATAGTATGCCGTACAGTATGGGCTATTAGACGAGCGTCTAAAAATGGGATAAAAATGTCAAAAAATAGACGTCTAAAACACGTCTAAAAATAGACGTGTTTTAGACGTCTATTTTTAGATGTTTTTTATCCCATTTTTGACCATGGGCTATAGCCCATACTGTACGGCATACTATAGCAAGCCGTTTTTCATCATTTTTGAGGATTTGAAAAAAAAAAAAAACGATGGGCTATAACCCATCGTTTTTTTTCCCCATTTTTTTCAAATCCTCAAAAATGATGAAAAACGGCGTGCTATAGTATGCCGTACAGTATGGGCTATTAGACGAGCGTCTAAAAATGGGATAAAAATGTCTAAAAATAGACGTCTAAAACACATCTAAAAATAGACGTGTTTTAGACGTCTATTTTTAGACGTTTTTTAGACGTCTATTTTTAGACGTTTGTTATCCCATTTTTGACCATGGGCTATAGCCCATACTGTACGGCATACTATAGCAAGCCGTTTTTCATCATTTTTGAGGATTTGAAAAAAAAAAAAAAACGATGGGCTATAACCCATCGTTTTTTTTCCCATTTTTTTCAAATCCTCAAAAATAATGAAAAACGGCGTGCTATAGTATGCCGTACAGTATGGGCTATTAGACGAGCGTCTAAAAATGGGATAAAAATGTCTAAAAATAGACGTCTAAAACACGTCTAAAAATAGACGTGTTTTAGACGTCTATTTTTAGACGTTTTTTATCCCATTTTTGACCATGGGCTATAGCCCATACTGTACGGCATACTATAGCAAGCCGTTTTTCATCATTTTTGAGGATTCAAAAAAAACAAAAAAAAAAAAAACGATGGGCTATAACCCATCGTTTTTTTTTTTCGTTTTTTTCAAATCCTCAAAAATAATGAAAAATGGCGTGCTATAGTATGCCGTACAGTATGGGCTATTAGACGAGCGTCTAAAAATGGGATAAAAATGTCAAAAAATAGACGTCTAAAACACGTCTAAAAATAGACGTGTTTTAGACGTCTATTTTTTGATGTTTTTTATCCCATTTTTGACCATGGGCTATAGCCCATACTGTACGGCATACTATAGCAAGCCGTTTTTCATCATTTTTGAGGATTTGAAAAAAAAAAAAAAAAAAACGATGGGCTATAACCCATCGTTTTTTTTTTTCATTATTTTCAAATCCTCAAAAATAATGAAAAACGGCGTGCTATAGTATGCCGTACATTATGGGCTATTAGACGAGCGTCTAAAAATGGGATAAAAATGTCTAAAAATAGACGTCTAAAACACGTCTAAAAATAGACGTGTTTTAGACGTCTATTTTTAGACGTTTTTTATCCCATTTTTGACCATGGGCTATAGCCCATACTGTACGGCATACTATAGCAAGCCGTTTTTCATCATTTTTGAGGATTTGAAAAAAAATAAAAAAATAAAAAAACGATGGGCTATAACCCATCTTTTTTTTTTTTCATTTTTTTCAATTCCTCAAAAATAATGAAAAACGGCGTGCTATAGTATGCCGTACAGTATGGGCTATTAGACGAGCGTCTAAAAATGGGATAAAAATGTCTAAAAATAGACGTCTAAAACACGTCTAAAAATAGACGTGTTTTAGACGTCTATTTTTAGACGTTTTTTATCCCATTTTTGACCATGGGCTATAGCCCATACTGTACGGCATACTATAGCAAGCCGTTTTTCATCATTTTTGAGGATTAAAAAAAAAAAAAAAAAAAAAAAAACGATGGGCTATAACCCATCGTTTTTTTTTTCCATTTTTTTCAAATCCTCAAAAATTATGAAAAACGGCGTGCTATAGTATGCCGTACAGTATGGGCTATTAGACGAGAGTCTAAAAATGGGATAAAAATGTCTAAAAATAGACGTGTTTTAGACGTCTATTTTTAGACGTTTTTTAGACGTCTATTTTTAGACGTTTTTTATCCCATTTTTGACCATGGGCTATAGCCCATACTGTACGGCATACTATAGCAAGCCGTTTTTCATCATTTTTGAAGATTTGAAAAAAAAAAAAAACGATGGGCTATAACCCATCGTTTTTTTTCCCATTTTTTTCAAATCCTCAAAAATAATGAAAAACGGCGTGCTATAGTATGCCGTACAGTATGGGCTATTAGACGAGCGTCTAAAAATGGGATAAAAATGTCTAAAAATAGACGTCTAAAACACGTCTAAAAATAGACGTGTTTTAGACGTCTATTTTTAGACGTTTTTTATCCCATTTTTGACCATGGGCTATAGCCCATACTGTACGGCATACTATACGTCTAAAAATAGACGTCTAAAACACGTCTATTTTTAGACGTGTTTTAGACGTCTATTTTTAGACATTTTTATCCCATTTTTGACCATGGGCTATAGCCCATACTGTACGGCATACTATAGCAAGCCGTTTTTCATCATTTTTGAGGATTTGAAAAAAAAAAAAAAACGATGGGCTATAACCCATCGGTTTTTTTTTTTTCATTTTTTTCAAATCCTCAAAAATGATGAAAAACGGCGTGCTATAGTATGCCGTACAGTATGGGCTATTAGACGAGCGTCTAAAAATGGGATAAAAATGTCTAAAAATAGACGTCTAAAACACGTCTAAAAATAGACGTGTTTTGGCGTCTATTTTTAGACGTCTATTTTTAGACGTTTTTTATCCCATTTTTGACCATGGGCTATAGCCCATACTGTACGGCATACTATAGCAAGCCGTTTTTCATCATTTTTGAGGATTTGAAAAAAAAAAAAAAAAAAACGATGGGCTATAACCCATCGTTTTTTTTTTTCATTATTTTCAAATCCTCAAAAATAATGAAAAACGGCGTGCTATAGTATGCCGTACAGTATGGGCTATTAGACGAGCGTCTAAAAATGGGATAAAAATGTCTAAAAATAGACGTCTAAAACACGTCTAAAAATAGACGTGTTTTAGACGTCTATTTTTAGACGTTTTTTATCCCATTTTTGACCATGGGCTATAGCCCATACTGTACGGCATACTATAGCATGCCGTTTTTCATCATTTTTGAGGATTTGAAAAAAAAAAAAAAAAAAAAAAGAAAAACGATGGGCTATAACCCATCCTTTTTTTTTTCATTTTTTTCAAATCCTCAAAAATTATGAAAAACGGCGTGCTATAGTATGCCGTACAGTATGGGCTATTAGACGAGAGTCTAAAAATGGGATAAAAATGTCTAAAAATAGACGTCTAAAACACGTCTAAAAATAGACGTGTTTTAGACGTCTATTTTTAGACGTTTTTTATCCCATTTTTGACCATGGGCTATAGCCCATACTGTACGGCATACTATAGCATGCCGTTTTTCATCATTTTTGAGGATTTGAAAAAAAAAAAAAAAAAAACGATGGGCTATAACCCATCCTTTTTTTTTTCATTTTTTTCAAATCCTCAAAAATTATGAAAAACGGCGTGCTATAGTATGCCGTACAGTATGGGCTATTAGACGAGAGTCTAAAAATGGGATAAAAATGTCTAAAAATAGACGTCTAAAACACGTCTAAAAATAGACGTGTTTTAGACGTCTATTTTTAGACGTTTTTTAGACGTCTATTTTTAGACGTTTTTTATCCCATTTTTGACCATGGGCTATAGCCCATACTGTACGGCATACTATAGCAAGCCGTTTTTCATCATTTTTGAGGATTTGAAAAAAAAAAAAAAACGATGGGCTATAACCCATCGTTTTTTTTCCCATTTTTTTCAAATCCTCAAAAATAATGAAAAACGGCGTGCTATAGTATGCCGTACAGTATGGGCTATTAGACGAGCGTCTAAAAATGGGATAAAAATGTCTAAAAATAGACGTCTAAAACACGTCTAAAAATAGACGTGTTTTAGACGTCTATTTTTAGACGTTTTTTATCCCATTTTTGACCATGGGCTATAGCCCATACTGTACGGCATACTATAGCAAGCCGTTTTTCATCATTTTTGAGGATTAAAAAAAAACAAAAAAAAAAAAAACGATGGGCTATAACCCATCGTTTTTTTTTTTCGTTTTTTTCAAATCCTCAAAAATAATGAAAAATGGCGTGCTATAGTATGCCGTACAGTATGGGCTATTAGACGAGCGTCTAAAAATGGGATAAAAATGTCAAAAAATAGACGTCTAAAACACGTCTAAAAATAGACGTGTTTTAGACGTCTATTTTTAGATGTTTTTTATCCCATTTTTGACCATGGGCTATAGCCCATACTGTACGGCATACTATAGCAAGCCGTTTTTCATCATTTTTGAGGATTTGAAAAAAAAAAAAAACGATGGGCTATAACCCATCGTTTTTTTTCCCCATTTTTTTCAAATCCTCAAAAATGATGAAAAACGGCGTGCTATAGTATGCCGTACAGTATGGGCTATTAGACGAGCGTCTAAAAATGGGATAAAAATGTCTAAAAATAGACGTCTAAAACACATCTAAAAATAGACGTGTTTTAGACGTCTATTTTTAGACGTTTTTTATCCCATTTTTGACCATGGGCTATAGCCCATACTGTACGGCATACTATAGCAAGCCGTTTTTCATCATTTTTGAGGATAAAAAAAAAAAAAAAAAAAAAAAACGATGGGCTATAACCCATCGTTTTTTTTTTCCATTTTTTTCAAATCCTCAAAAATAATGAAAAATGGCGTGCTATAGTATGCCGTACAGTATGGGCTATTAGACGAGCGTCTAAAAATGGGATAAAAATGTCTAAAAATAGACGTCTAAAACACGTCTAAAAATAGACGTGTTTTAGACGTCTATTTTTAGATGTTTTTTATCCCATTTTTGACCATGGGCTATAGCCCATACTGTACGGCATACTATAGCAAGCCGTTTTTCACCATTTTTGAGGATTAAAAAAAAAAAAAAAACGATGGGCTATAACCCATCGTTTTTTTTCCCCATTTTTTTCAAATCCTCAAAAATGATGAAAAACGGCGTGCTATAGTATGCCGTACAGTATGGGCTATTAGACGAGCGTCTAAAAATGGGATAAAATTTTCTAAAAATAGACGTCTAAAACACGTCTAAAAATAGACGTGTTTTAGACGTCTATTTTTAGACGTTTTTTAAAAAACGATGGGCTATAACCCATCGGTTTTTTTTTTTTTTCATTTTTTTCAAATCCTCAAAAATGATGAAAAACGGCGTGCTATAAACACGTCTATTTTAAGACGTTTTCTATCCCATTTTTGACCATGGGCTATAGCCCATACTGTACGGCATACTATAGCAAGCCGTTTTTCATCATTTTTGAGGATTTGAAAAAAAAAAGAAAAAAAAAACGATGGGCTACAACCCATTTTTTTTCATTTTTTTCAAATCCTCAAAAATGATGAAAAACGGCGTGCTATAGTATGCCGTACAGTATGGGCTATTAGACGAGCGTCTAAAAATGGGATAAAAATGTCTAAAAATAGACGTCTAAAACACGTCTAAAAATAGACGTGTTTTAGACGTCTATTTTTAGACGTTTTTTTATCCCATTTTTGACCATGGGCTATAGCCCATACTGTACGGCATACTATAGCAAGCCGTTTTTCATCATTTTTGAGGATTAAAAAAAAAAAAAAAAACGATGGGCTATAACCCATCGTTTTTCTTTCCTTTCATTTTTTTCAAATCCTCAAAAATGATGAAAAACGGCGTGCTATAGTATGCCGTACAGTATGGGCTATTAGACGAGCGTCTAAAAATGGGATAAAAATGTCTAAAAATAGACGTCTAAAACACGTCTAAAAATAGACGTGTTTTAGACGTCGATTTGTTGACGTTTTTTATCCCATTTTTGACCATGGGCATTTTTAAATATGCAAATGAGGCATTATGTAGGAAAATATGCAAAATAATCAAAAATATGAAAAAGGTACTACTGTGGAAGGGTTATCATGTATTAATTTACTTGTATTGATCCTATAAACAATTTAATATAGGGTATAGTTTGCCCACCAATTTTGGAGCTCTGGCTCATGGACTAAAAACCAAAAAGAACTGAACCGGTTCCCATTGGGAACCAACTGGTGGAAAAGGGGTCTGAGAGTGTACAAATGGATGGAGCCTGCACAGGCAGCATAGGTCCAAAATACCTTTGTCTGTCTGACAACGATCAAATTCTTAGTTAACAAATTCACTCAAACTGTTGACAACTTTAGAGTCAGAGACCTAAACACACCTGTGTTTGCCCACTGCTTTTTCCTTGTAGACATTTACTTACAGTTGTACTACAACTTCACTGACACAACTGTGAGAACGCCAATACTGACATTTGTTTCATTATGTTCAAAGTTTGAGTATTTAGGCCTGCATTATGTGCAAGGAACAATATTAAGAACATTAACTAATAAACTGTCATAATATGGCAGCCTTTCCATTCCATGCTGTATTGATGTTGGCACCATAAGAGACAACGGGAGTTGATCAAACAGAATGGTACAGTCTCCAATTCTGTAAATGAAGTTAATGCCGATTTAACAATTATTGTACTCTTGAGACCAAATGGACCCATAATGGTTTAACTTGTCTTCAGATGTCATTTCAGATGGGGGGGGGTCGGCGGGCCAATTACATATATATTTGTGGGTCCTTGACATGACAATGTTTGAGAACCACTGACATAGAAACATGAGGTTTTTCAGAAAACTGTCAGGATTCAGAAGACATTTGTAGAATCGAGCTCAGGTCTATATGGGTTAATAGGGCCTAAGTGGTGAATTCATTAAAGGGACACTTCACCCTTTTTTGCAAAAGAATATATGTTAATGACGTTTAGAAGCTTTAGAACACTTTCCTGGAGATCTTTATGTGGATTTGACTCACAACAGGCTCACTGCCAGTGAGCCTGTTGTCTCTGATGTCATGGACACTGGGCTCACTTCCTTCCTGGACTACATGTTGTCTCAGTAAGACAGCTCTCCCCCTATCCACAAGGAGGAGCAGTGCACCAAATAATTATGGGAATTGTAGTCCAGGAGGTAGTGAGACCAGTGTCCATGACATCAGAGACAACAGGCTCACTGCTACAATCTAAAATAACTAAAACCACATATTACACACATAAATACCCCCAGGAAAGTGATCTAAAGCTTCTAAACGTCATTAACATATATTTTTTTGCAAAAAGGGTGAAGTGTCCCTTTAAGTGCACACTGCACAATGTGTAAAATGTTGCAGAATAAAGCAACCATGTGCCTAAAGGTGTAATCCCAGAGCTATCTGGTCGTAGAACAGTTGTGTGTGTGTCTACAAGAAAACATTTGTGGGTTTCAGATGAGCTGATCTGAACTGGACAGCGTGACAATGAATTGAACATTTTCTGTAAACATACAACTGGACAGCAGTGAGAGAGCATTTGACAGCCCTCCTGGGAGTTGCACCCAAATACCAACATATAGCTGGCATGTACTACCTACCAGGGCTTTGTTTGCTATGTCAACACTATACTTACCATCACTACTTGAATGTGACTAAATAAATTAAAATAGGCTATTATTAGGCTAGCATGGACAAGCACACAACTGTGTGAATGATGATGAATTGAACAATGTGGACCCTGTTGTAAACAAGTGTAACGCTTAATTGGGTCGTCCACTCACAGTTAACAGTCTTTGTATTGAGTTTGTGCTTAAAATGTACTGTAAATTCTACAAACTGTTAATAAATATTTCAATCAATCAATCAATGTGCCTATTATGGTTGATCTAACAATAAGGCTATGTTAGCATGGATGGACACATAGCACACAACTTAGTACCCATTATAAAATCCCAGGTTGATCTAACAATCAGTCCCGTGTGATCACCAACACACCACAACTTGTCACATTAAAAACGTTTGAATTGACTAAGTCAGACAATAGTATATTGATGCCACAGATAGGCTCACTGTGTGAGCTGCGTTAGCATCACGCTAACGTCGTTAGCATGGCCACCCTTGGCTCAAAGAGGACCAAATAAAAAGCAGGCAATGTAAACACACAATGTCACATTAGTGTATAATGTTACATGCACCGTACCTCTATGGTTTGCTGTGCTCCCTCGAGTAGCTCCATTGCAACCACTACTGCCCTGCAGCCTGCACTTGTATCACACAGAAGGTGGAGATAGATATGAATAAAACTCGTGTCCAAAATGTCTTAAAAAACACAACACCTAAAATCGAAATGTTATAGTGGCACATCAAGCAGAAACAGACCGTCGGAAATAGCTCACCAGACCTATAATGTATTAAAATTGCATTTAGTTCCCAGTCCTCCGTCTCTATGGGCGCCGCCATCTTGGTCGGCCTCGGCTCCCGGCATCCGAGAGGGGCGGGCGGGGGCGGGGATAGTCAAGGCAGGCTCTGGAAGGAGGGGGGCAAGATGTAGAAAGTCCAACGCATGCAAGTCAATGGGGGCTTCTACGTTTGTACGTTTCATCTCACCACCGTAGAACAGACGCCTAGTGGGGGGGGCTCGAACCACCATCCTCTCGGTTAACAGCCGAGCACGCTAGCCTATTGCGCCACAGAGACTTCTTACTGAAGTGATTTCTCTTTTTTTATGCCTGGTTTGGTACAGCCCAATCTGAAAAATACTTTAGTTTTTTTTTTTTAAATAGCAGAGCTTGCATACATCGGCTAGCGACTCTGGTGGGACTCGAACACACGACCTTTGAATATCTCTATTGACATGCCTAGAAGTCCAATGCGCTATCCATTGTGCCACAGAGCCTCACTTAATTGAAATCTAATGGCGAGGAACAAGGAGTTTGGGTTCCAAATGACATGCCTGATAATATTGCAAGAAGAAAAGCTTGGGCTACCAGGCACTGCTGGGAGTTGAACCCAGGATCTCCTGTTTACTAGACAGGCACTTTAACCAACTAAGCAACAGCGCTGATGTTTGCACACAGTTTTGCTTCAATTGGAGAGTAAAATGAATCATATTGA